>NW_027526245.1:22234629-22599629 GCF_048455015.1 Haemaphysalis longicornis
GTTGGCACGGATGAAGGTTTAGGATTCACAGTTTTCTCAGAAATGGTCATGCTGGCCGCACTTAGCGCAGGTAAGTCGTCCACGGCAAGAGGTTGTTTCATGCCCGAACCGTTGGCACTTGAAGCAGCGCCGTGGGTTCGAGATGTACGGCCGGACAGAACAATGTATATAACCAGCATTTATAGATTATGGCAGGGTCGATCGATCGAAGGTCAGGATAATGTGTTTAGTTCCTATCTTTTTTTCATCGCGGCGCATGGATATGCGATTTACAGCCGTGACGCCGTGATACCTTATGTCTTCCAAAAGGTCGGTATCGGTTTCGGAGATGAGATCTGCCTCAGAGATCACACCGTGACAGCTGTTGAGGCTGCGGTAGGGTGTGAACCTAATCTCAAGATCTCCCATGCGGGTTTGTTTCAGGAGGATTGTGGATTGCTGCTGAGTTTCTACTTCACCTAGCACTTCACCAGTTCTGAGCGTTTTAGCGTCGTATGTTTTGCCGATGATACCTTCAAGGAATTTCGAAACAAGAAATACGGATTGAGAGAAAACCGGCTTCGATTTGTCCACAGATTCAATGATCTAAAAATGAGGGTAGTTATCTGGCTCTAGGAGCCAGATAGAAGGCAAAGCAAGAAAATAAACTTCGGTGCGGCCTCTTTTCAGGGACCGATCACGTTTGGGGGGGGGGGGGGGCGGTTGTAATTGTAAATACCATATGCTATAGTATAAAAGCAGGGGACGGGGGTACTTCCTTCGCTCGGGTTACCCTGACACCGAGAGAGCTCCCGGAGCTCCCTGCCTGGTAAACAGACAGGCAGCCCGTGGATGGTGAGAAACCGTTCCTGGTTTCTCACCCTCCACGTATAAACACATCCCCACGGTTGAAACTGCTTATGTTTGGGGGCTCGTGGTCAGCGGTGTTTCCAATACTATCACCCAAATTATTCAAGGTGCCCCGTGCGGGGATAAATTAAAAAGAAATGGGTGTAGGTAGGTCACGTAATGCGAAGGCAAGGTAACTGTTGGTCATTAAAGGGACACTGAAGTGAATTTGTCAAGCTCCAGTTTTTGCTTGCACTGCGTAGACTGGCTCCAATTAACACACTTTTCCTAGTTTATCCGGCTGATAAGTCGGTAATAATTTTATAAAGCCCAAAAGAAGAAAAACTGTCATGCGCGGCCTGCAGCGGCCGCACCAACTAAAGGCTGTGCCGTCGGCAGGAGGTCCACGCTGGTTTGACGATGTCCAAACATTCAAACAAGTTTCGGTTTCGGTTCTGTCAAACAGCGTGCTTGACATCTGACGCTATCGTTGGATTGGCATTTTCGATGTCTCAATAATCGCCATACCGCCCTTCTGCCACTGCCGGCTGTAAAATGACTAAGATAAACCTCCCAGGACTGCCTGGAACCGTAGCAATCACTAGCCGAGGCCTACAGCGGATGAGCGCCCTCCGCGTCACCGCAGACGCTCAAATGCCATGCGCTTTTCCCCTATATTGGGAGCCTGCCTCACTTATGCCTATAACGTAAAAAGCATGATCGCAGCAGGCCAAGGGTCAGCTGATTCTGGCCTGTGCCCACTGCCGCAAGGAGTCGGTGCTTTTGGCAACAATGCGCCAACCAGAACTCGCTAGCGCGTCAGTGTCAATCTGCGTGCGTTCGGCGAACTCGCTTGTGGAGCAGGGAACACTGCGGCCCAGTAATAATAGTGAACTCAGTACAGAAAACATCGGCCGGTAACTACAAAATCAACTTTAAAAAGAAGGAATGTACCCTCGGGTATTCGAACTTTCGACCTGCAAAATGACGTACCTAGCGCTCTAGACCAATGGGCTACGGGCTAGCGCTGCCGGCGTTGGAAATTTAAGGTATACAATGAACGGCCAGTTTCCACGTTTATTTATTTTAGCATTTTAAGCGGCCTAGGTGAAGATTTCTTGTATAGCGCTCGTACAGTAAGCGTCCCCCAAATATCCACAATATCTCCCGTATAGGAATTGTATTTCTTAGACAGGAAAGCGTTCGCAGATGTGTGGTCGTTCTGCTGACTACTGTGTTTGCTCACCCAGCGCAAAAAAAGTGCTTCCTGCTCTCTACTTTTGCGCTGTACGGTAAAAGTTTCAGTTGATGTGATTTCCTTAGTATCTATATTGACTTCGCTGACTCTTCTCCCGCCTTCAAGTGGTCTTAGGTTTTCATACTAGCATACCAGTCAGCGACGCGTCGCATTTGCGACGCTTCTCTGCAGCGCTTGTGTGGAGCGACGTGGACTTGGAGCTTGATACACTGTACAAACTAACAAATTAAAGAAAGGCACATTCTTCTATTGAAAAACATGTCGTGGCTTAGTTTCAACTGAGCGTACGAACTGCGCGGACCTGTCGGCGGCCGGCCTACTAAACGGTGGGCCGCCTGACTGTCGGAAGGTCGGCGAGCCGTGCAGTAGCGCAGTCAAGCCATGCCATTTCCTCCTGACATCATAGGAAAACGTCACAAAAAATGGGCGAGTGTGCATAGAGCAGGGCAGTATTTTCGAATTGATTTTTCTGTTAAATAAATTCCCGTAAACGCACTCAGAGTGTTCGAAACATGGCCTATGGACTCGGGACTACAATTTGCGCTAGTAATCCCGCAATTTTTACAAATCACTTCAGTGCCCTTTTAGGGGTAACAGAGTGGATGCCTAGAGAAGGCAAGCGTGGAAGAGGGTGGCAAAAAATTAGGTGGGCAAATGAAATCAAAAGGTTTCCGGCGGTAAATTGGTCACTGTTAGCACAGGACCGGGATAATATGAGATCGATGGAGAAGACCTTTGCCATGCAGTGGGCGTAGACAGGATGATGATGATATGATGACGACGACGAGGATGATGACGACGATGACGGTGACAGTGAAGACGTGCCTATTTAGCTTCCGATGCTCCGAGAACAGTCATAGGAAAACATTACTTGTTTATTTATTTATTGAATTCTTCCCCAGGGCATACAAGCATTGTAGTGGGGAGGTGCTCACATAAAAGATCAAAGAAAATGCCAAAAGCACGGGAAAAGTGTTGAATGATTGTATAAACAAATATATGCAATAATGTTTAAAAAAAATGTGGTAAAGCAAATGCACTAAACGTAGCCATAAATGCAATGATTCTCGGAGCAAAAGAAAAGCAAACGATAAATGCACTTCATTCGCCGTAAAAGAATCGCAGTTATGCGCAAATAAATGGAGGATTGACACAAGCATATAATACGTTAAAAAACATTAAACATAACGAAAAAGCACTTCCTACTACGAAGTACAATAGCAAAACAAAAACGACAAAAAACTTACAACAAATTTGACTGTGACAATGCTTCCTGGAAATGGTCAGGGTTCGTAATGCAAGCTAATGATGCACGCTAATGCAAGTCATCCAAGCTAAAGCTAATGGGCTTGCTTCGACAATAATTATGTGCTTGTGTGTCCAAGCGAGGTTCTAGTTCGAGAAACGCAGTGCTATGCGCCACAAGGTGCAACTTGATAAACGTTGCCTTAGTAAACAGAATAAAAGGCGAAAACTACAGAACTGGCAGACTGCTGAGGTCCGTGCACATAGGCAATCATTCATAAATACAATGGGTAGCCAAGCAACGTACGCGCGCGCGGGTCCCTTGTTAGGGTCATTTGTTTATCCAACCTTAGTATTACAGGGACGTCCTCCAGGGCGCCGCGTATAAAGCGATCACAATTGTGACGCCGTCTTTGCGGCCTGTTACAATCTAACCCGTGGAACTAGCAACCATTGCGAGACGCCGCATGTTACACGGCCAGGCATAAATAAGTCTCCGCTTCAGCTACCCAAACACTGCTCGCGAGAGGGAGGCTGGTTTCCAAGCCGTACTGGAGCAAAGAGTCAGCGGAAATGTTCGGTGAACGAGCCCACACGGGTCGCCACCCACACTACGGCATGCGCTCACACTCAATCTGCCTACTAGGTCACTCTGAATTCGCCTGTACTCGATGGACCCTCACCTTGCAGCCTAAAGCAACAGAAGCCAGTTTCTTGGATAAGCCGAAATTACGGTTTTCCAGCGATAACTTTGTGCGAATGTTAAGGAAAGTTTGCGGGGTTTGCGGTTATTTACTACCTAGCTAACACGAATAATATTGGTGAAGGCATTGTGTGGTATACATCTACGATGGTGCTTTGCTCTTGTATGGATCCAGGATGCATGCCTTCATACCTACCTGCAACATAATGTCGATTGCGGAAACGAACGTGAGCTTCTTAGGGCAGCGTCAGCGCCACTGGCAGACTACCATGACCAAGTGTGACCAAGACCATCACCAAGAACCAAGTGTGACCAAGACCATGACCAAGAACATTTCAAACTGCGCACTGAGAAGCTGCTCTACTGTTTTATTTATTTATTCATTTTGATTATTTACGTGCCCTAAGGGCCGAAGTGGGCATTACAAAGGGGGGAATGAGTTGAAAACCTACTAAACATACAATTTTGCAGAAGAAAAGAATCAACACAATCGAAGTGACATTTATAATGTATAAAATCACGAGAATTTTACAGTACAATTCTGAAATACAGCGTTAAACATTGTATCCAAAATCAACAAGTGTAAAAGTGACAGATCTTATGGTATTTTAAAAGTAGGAACACACAATCGCAGCCTAGAAGCAGGAAAAGACAAGTTACAGAGGTCCAGAATTACAGGTTACAGTATTAGGGCATGTTGATGGAACTAGCACGACACAGGCGGAAGTGGTGCAAATTTAAAGTGCAACAAATTTATACAAAAGACGAATGACACAAGGACAATCGCTACTTTGAACTGGAAATTTTGTTTACGAAACGACGTATATATACGAAAAGGTGAAAAAATACAAAAAATACAGTGCATCTGTGCATCGTCCTAAACTAGAGTATGGGCGCAGTGTACAGGCGCCCACATGCTCCTCATGCCATGGGCGTATCCAGGAAGGCCAGCTCTTTTGCTGATAAAGATACGGAGATCGTGCTCACACACTCTTCGCCACCACGATGTATCTCAGCCGCATCCACAATCTCCCGTGTGCGCTGATCGGGATCGCGAAAGACAACTGCACATTCATCAAATCGAGGCGAACACTTGCAGTTCTGGCAATGACTGGCGAGGTTCCCGTCCGTGCCTTCTTAAGCTCGATTGGCATGCTCACGGAGGCGTTGATTAAGGCACCGTCCTGTTTGTCCAACGTAGGCCCTATACAGAACCCCAAACCCGACATAGTAGCATTGCAAGAGCCAGGAAAGGCGCCCAACATTACGGGATACACGACGCACCAAGACCATCCCAACATTGCTAACCTTACGAGCAAGAAACTCCTAGCGCACAAGACGAGCTCGGATGAAAACGCTATATCGATGCAGCTGGGACCGCAAAAGCAAGCCTTGTTTATCACAAATGTATACAGCCCGCCCAAGTACCAACTCCAAGATATCGAACAATACCTACAACCACAAAATAGCAAGCAAGCCCACCTACTTCTAGGAGACTTCAGTGCGCCCCACACAGCATGGGACTATCACAAAGACAGCAAGAAGGGAGCCACCCTAGCGAAAAACACCACCGCCCACCGTTACGTAGTACATAACGACCTGCAGGAACCGACGCGACACGGGAATTCGGTGGAAAGAGACACCTCCCCGGACCTCACATTCGCAATAGCAGGAATTCAAATTAGATGGAACAACACGCGAGAACACCTTGGGAGCGATAACAACATCATAATGCTAGAGGTGGACTTCATGCCACCGCGTATCAAGTGGAGGCAGCAGCACATAACGAACTGGGAGGAGATGAGAAGAGACCGCGCTGATATCAAGGAAGACGACATAGCAGAGTGTGCAGAACAAATACGGACAAACACCTACTTCACTGCCCGAAAGCTCGGGAAGCCCTTCTAAAAAGATGGAAACGCAACAAGACCAACCGTTCCTTAAGGAAAAGGATCGACGAAACCTAAGAAACAGTGCACCGACCTATGCAATCGCCTGCATGGACAGCTCAGCTATAAGAAAACATGCCAACTGATTAAACACCTCCTCAATCGGACCACATTGAAGAACAGCAACATGCAAAAAATAGCACAACTAACCAACGAACACGACGACCCTGAGAGGCTCCTGGAAGAACTAAAAACGAAGTACATTCCTTAACACGACAACCCGAAATACGACAACTACAACGGCAATGAAAACGAAGCTCTTGACGCGGCATTTTACCCTCAGTGAACTCAAAGCCGATCTGCAAGACTGTAAACAAGCCAAAACACCGGGACCAGACCAAATTACGAACCCATGCCTCCGGCACCTCAGCGATGAAGATCAAGAATGACTGCTTCAACATATTAACAACATATGGAAGGGCAAAACCCCCCTGCCCATCGAATAGAAAACAGGGAAGATGATTTTTATCCCAAAACCAGGAAAGGAAATCAACACATCAAACCTCAGACCCATCACACTCACATACAACGCCTGTAAGCGCCTCGAACGAATGGTATTACATAACAGCTGCCCTGCCTCAAGCAGCTGTTGAAGGACTCTTCACCCAGAAAACCTGGTTTACACAGGCACTACATCGTGTGCAAAAGAAATATAAAACAGGAATTCACTTTCTGCTTGTATAAAAAGCTACATTCAACATAATTCAAATGTCCTAAACATGCAGAGCACCTACCGCTGAAAGGGCTACCTACTACTATTATTCCTGTGGTAATGCAAGAATAAACAACTCTCACAAGTTAGCTGGCCATAATTCCTGCTGCAAAGGCCCCACATCACTCAAACGCATATTTATAGGTCCAGTTTCTATTTCTGGGTTCCTATATCGGTCACATAAAGGCAGTACGTACCTGCTATTGCTTTTCATCTTGCCAGAGAGCCCCCGTCCTGAAGCTCCAGCCACTTTAAAATGAAAAGGTTGCAAAGAAAAGTTACATAAGCACAAACGTCGTTACCTGCCAAAGTTAAAGCTCACAGTACACTACACATTCCGAGAAGTAAGAACACTCACTCAATTATTGTTTTGTTATCAAGACAGTTATGTCAAAAGACCTAACCACAGAATTGATGAAAGGCGCTTAAAACCAATGCTATGTAAGCGTAGATAGCGTTTACAGCAATGTGAAATATACTCCGCCTAGGTGCTCCTGAACTACTAACTGTTTGAAGAAAACAAAGTTTCCAAAGAAAGAGAACGCGAAAAAGGGTCAGGAAAGGTTTTCAGCCAGTAACAAGACGATAAAAAAATATCAAAACTTTCATTGCCAAGTTAAGATTTTCAAACTATTTCCGGTTTTCATTTTTCTCAAGGGAAGTTTTACGTCCGATAAGTTAATCAGTCGCACATATTTTGCTTTGTTCAAAGTGGCACAGCTATCGAAATAAAACATAAGCGCGGTGAAACCGCACGGCCGCATATAGAAATAGACCTTATGCGATAAAAACCGCATACGAAACAAAACACATCGATTCCTCACGATGTTGTCAAGAGCACCGGCAATGATTTAGAGCTTTCTAAGGCCCTCCGCTGCGCCCACCACCTGTCCGTCAGCAACGCTAGATATATCGAGCAGCACCAGCAAACTGCATTTAGCTTGCACGAACCACAGCGTGAGACTGACGGGGAAACGAGAAATCAAGCCAATAACACGTTTCTGGCACCGAACCTTACTCGCGCTAGAAAAGGTCCAGCAAAAAAGAACTTACCGAACTTCTTTGTCCGGGCACAGGAAAACGCCGCCGTTCTTCGAACGTTTGCCGCTGTATTTCAGCTTATCCTTAACCTCACGTGTTTCCAACGTGGCAAGCAGGCTTTATCCACAAAGGGCGAACACATTTTACGACTGTATATCGCACAAAAACCATGAATAACACCACGGACAACGCGCAACCACGGTCGACCTCGCCGCCAGCACTCGATGGAAAAATTACATCGGAAACGACCGCAGCGCCGAAACGGCCAAATACATGAGCAGAGTTACGACTTTATCTTTTAATTCAAAGTGATCATACAACATTGCCAAATTTTTTAATCTTAAAAGAATCATTTATTCAAAATAGTCGTTGCTTTCGGTGTTCACAAGTATTCCAGTTTAAACAGAATCCTGATCGGAAGCGACTGCAGCGCCGAACACAAGAGCAGAGTTCACTCTTTGTATTTTCATGCAAATTGATCACACAACATTGCAAAATTTGTCAATCTTTAAGGAATCATTCATTCAAAATTATTATTGCTTTTTGTGTTCACACGTATTTCAGTTTTAATAGGCTCCTGATTGCAACTTTCCCGATCGCTGCCTTCTTGCTCCCGGTCTTTTCCGATTGGCTGCCAGATTTGGCCAGAAGATCTAAGCCAATCAGGCTGTAGTTTTGGCGCATGGCAGCGCCCTGAAAAAACCTCGAACGGGGATGATGATGGCGAGTAAAAGTCTGAATCGGGGTGACGGCATGTTCCATTTCACCTGCCGCTATCTCTGGCTGTGATTCAATGCGCCGTGCCCGTTCTCGTGGACTTGTCTCGGTCATAACCAGACAAATAAAAAAATTGGGCCCATCTCCCCGCGAGGGGGACTCGAGTAAATGCGTCGCGTAGGGGGTGGGTGTATTGCGTTAACGTTTAGTGTTTGGGGAGTTGGTGGTAGTGAATGCGTTGTATCAGCAGCTTCTTGACGTAGTTTGAATGAGTCAAGGATATAAGGCGCGTACGTAGCCTCCCATTCTGTGTCGGCTTTGTGGCGCAGTGGGTAGAGCACCATGTACATTGCGTTCCGCCCGCAGGGTCGAGGGATCGAAACCAGGCGCCGGATAGTATTTTTTTTAGATAGTGTAGGGGGACGGGTGCGGACAACGATGGTGCGGACTACGACGGACGTCAACGCGGGTGACATCGTGAGTTACTGAAATGCTCTGCATTTAAAATTCACGTGTGCCTTATAATGCTTTTCAGCTCGGGCAAAATTTGGCGTTCGGCCTGCTTCAGCGCAGGCTTGCACGGGAGTCCTGAATCATTCGGCTCGCGCGTTTGCAGATCGTGATGTTGCATCAATCATTTGAAGGTGTGATCTGAGGCTTCAGAGTGCGTAATCATTACCGAGGGAAATCTTTGTCGCAGGTGTCGCTCGCCTTACGCTTTTTCAACCACTTGGTTTGTAAAACTTGTGGGGATCCTGGCGCCCGAGGAATTGCGTGATCGCTAGGTTTGTGCCCTTGCGTGGCGCTCTTCCCCTCTCTCTCCGAAATGCCGGCTCGTCTCGGCGCCACTGTGTACAGCCGAGCAGTCCTCTCAAACTCCTGCCTGAGGTGAAGGCTCCAGCGACCGTTGCTGCGATAAAACACTGTCACGCAGCGGGCGCTCCGCCCTGGTAGCGGAGCTAACCTCACCTCATTGGACCGTTTGAACGATGCCCGAACCCGACTCTCGCCGGAACGCGAACGCGCGCCCTGTTCGCGGGGTCCGTTCGGGGAGACGCTTCCAGGACGCCGAAGGCGTTGGCCGAAGGTATGTGACGCTTTCTTTACCAGCCGGCTGCAACTCTGTTGCGCCGGCGAAGGCCCACCAGCCCTTCCGGCTGCGGCCCGTGCCTAAGGCTGCTCCTGTTGCCCCTACGCTTGCATATAGTAAGGCCGTACCTACCACTCGACGATCACGCCGTGCGGTACGCGCCTGTGAGCGAACGGGCCCCGTCTCCGTCGCTGCTGCAAGCCGATCTGGCCAGCACGGCGATGCGCGCGCGCACAACGTGCGCGCACCCCGGAATTTGCCCTGACCGAAGAGCCCACTGGCTTTGCGCCGACGACGCGCACACTTGCGCGTGGCGCCCCATCGCCCCTTTCACCTAACGGGAAGTAGGTACCTGTACTGTAAATTATGTAATTGGGACTGTAAAATATGTGACTAGAACGTTAGTATAAAATAAATGTCTTCCCTCCGTACCCGGGGCATATTCCTTTGTCATCCCCTTCTCCACCTGCCCAACAGAGGCGGTGATATGTTGGCGCGATGGCGTTTCAGTATCGTGAGCGTGCTCAACTAGCTCGAACCCACGGTGGTTCCTCGCAGTGTGCATGAATGTCTGCCTTGTGCAATGCTAGGGTTATGCATATTGTGAGGTAGAGAGACCACAAACTGGCGCCCAACGTGGGGCCATTGCCTCATTAGCCTGTGGCCGTTGATTAAGCTGATTACACAACCGGAATCAGTCTTAATGCTTATCCACTAGCGGTAGCTGCTGCGGGGACGAGGCGACTGCCCCTCCGTACGCAGATGTGCGTGCACCCCTCGTTAACGCAGCCCCACGGGGCAGTGAGACGGTGCAACCGCGCCCCACTGGAGCGGCGATATACGTATTCCGGGAGAAAGGCCACAGCCGCCACTCGGATTAGTGCACGCGAGATATATGCTTGTTGCCGTCCCCTGAGAGTAGAGCACGAACGTGTTAGTTGACGCGCTATCTCGTGCCTCGTAATATATCGAGATTCATTGTCCAAGTGTGACTTTAGCCGGCGGCGCAAAAGCGTGTGCCCGTAAAGGAGGCGAAATTGACAGCCGTTGAGTGGAGGAAGAGGGCCCAGAGTTGAGAAAGGCGCGCGGACACCCCGCAGAGAGGGGCAGGCGCTTTTCGCGAACTCCATGCCGCCGGAAAGCGGACGGGCCACGGCTGTAAAATCAGGAGGGGGAAGCGATGCCCGTTGCAAGGCGGTTGTATTAAGCCGAAAAGAGCTAGTAGCCGGCCAGCAGAATGACACGTTTTGTCGCCGGATGTGCGACGGTCTCTGGGAGACAATTTTTTTAGTTTGATTTTTTTAGACTCCGAGACGTAGCTTGTCCTGCTGCGGGCGTGCGCCGAGATGCTACTTGTCTTGTAGCAGGCGCGGGAGGGGGGCTGAAGTCAGCGTGTGTCGCCGACGCCCCGGGGGACTCATTTCTGCTGGACGGTGAAGGACTCGTGCTTAACTACGTAGCCACCGATGATGAGGCAATTGAACCATTCAGTGTGGTAACCCCCTAAGTCTGAGTTGCGCACTGCTGCGGTAAGCTCATGACGAACCATTCGCCGGGCATTTAGGCGGCTCCAAAGTTTTGGTAAACTGATTCGCTCCGTGACCTGGCCCGGGACGAAGCGAGACATTTTCGCTGTTGCCGATCCTGCCATGTCTGTCAAACGGCGAGGGCGCACGGTGGGAAGCCGCCTGGAATTGTGAAGCCATTTGACAGTATGCGTCCTTGGCAGGTATTCGCTTGCGGTTTCAAGGGATCTTTGCCGAGAAGCAAGCAGAGCTTTCCTTATGTGGTGTCACGGGCTGACTATTTGGCGCTAGAACGTAGCTCTGCGCGGTGATGACAAGGCACCCCCGTTGATCCAGGCTTCTCTCGGCCGGCTCATCAATATAACGTCACGAAGAGGTCATCTCGGTAATCATAGCACGCTAAAGGGCAGGTACTTTTGCCGCCCGTGCTGACTTCACTTTTTTGAGTCTCTGTCAGTGCGGCCGCCCTGGCCGCCCCAGCCCATTGAGTGTGGTCAGTTTCCGCTACCCTCCAGCAAGTTGTAAGCAAATGTTTCTCTTTTGTTTGGTTTCTAAGAGTGTGCATGTTACGAGGGGCGTTGTTTGTCTAATTGTGTTCCATTTTATGCCTGCTGAGGGCGAATGCTGTATTTAGTACCCGTTTGTTTGGGTGAATATTTTGCTTTTTTACGTGGTTCTGTATGGTCAGAGTGTTTGGCCTTGCTGAAGGCGTTAAGTGTTACTTTTTGTTTTTGCACGATGTACAGTTGTGTCTCTTCCATGCGTTTTTTTAGTTATTTGTTTGGGCACAGGAACCCTCTTTAGACTGTGCATGTAGGACGAAGTATGTTCTATGGTTCTTTTTATTTACTTCAACATAGCGAGAAAGGCTAGCATTCTTTTGGAGTTGCTTCTTTCGGAGGCGCACGGTGTTGTCTGGAGAGCGAAGGTGGGGAAGGGGAAGCTCGGTCAGTCTTCGAGGACATCCCCCTGCTCTTCGCGCGCGGGGTTCGAGAAGTAATGGGCTTGTTTTGAAAGTGTCCGATTTCGGCCGTCCGCGGCCCCGGTGTTCGGGCGAGCAGCGCGTACTCGAGGCCGTTGCGTGAACTGTGTGAAGTTGGGAGAGCAGACCAGACTTTGGGGGACCATATACTCAATGCCAACGGGAGGTTGTGTTTTCCTGGAAAAGGCGCGCCGGGCGTACGCTACGAGTGGGGCGCACCGCCTTGTGGCGAAGGAACTTGGCCCCGGTGGCACGAACACTGTGACGCGCATGTTGTGCGGGTATTCGTGAGTGCGTGTGGTGTGGGCTTCTGCCAGCTTCAGTCAACCCAAGGTGCCTTCCGCGAGTGGTTTCTGCTTCGTCCGGTGCGCGCCGCCGTTACGTGGTGTCCCATCGGTGTGGTGGAGGGTCCGCAGGTGCCCGATTCTGGAACTTGGCCGGGCCCGGAACAGTTACGCTGACTAAGGGGGTTCAACGACATGTAGCCCCTGAGCGTCTGAGGCAGGCGAATGCAGGCGGGCAGCCCGGCACCGACGAGAGCGGGACTGGCGGCCAGTTGCGAGCTGCGGAAGAGGTGCCCTCACCAGATGTGGACAATGTGGTGCCATATCCGAACCGCACCATGCGTCATCGGCACCACGGCTGTCATCCGGCAGCTGCCTCGCTCGCGCTGGGCGGCAGCCACCCCCGCGCCGCTCGTCGCTCTTTGGCGGGGCCCTCATGAAGTGCCACGCCTGGTCTACACCTGAGCAGCGCCATCGCGGTCATCATACCTGTCGGCTGGCTAATCAAGCCGCATGTCCTCCTGGCTGGTATCCCCTTCATGGAGCTGCTATCTCGACGCAACGGTGAGGTCGTTCCGGCACTGGTGCCCACCATCTTCCCTTCTTGACTGTCCACAACGAACGTTTCCCCGAAAACTTTTGTGCTCCCAACCGCCAAACTTTGAACAAGCCCCGCGGAACTGTGTCTCCCGAATTTTTTATGCAAATATTATTTTCGCAGCGCAGCGCAGTTCTATAGCATGCCTGTGCCTTCTCTTTTGCCCTAATTCTTTATTGTCGCAGTGCGTGTTTCTTTTTTTGTAATCCTATGTAGCATAGTCTCGCCCTGCATGTATATATTATTACCATTATTGTTTTTAATATACTGTCGCGTTCATTGTAATTGTATATTTCAATAGCTTCATTTTGTGCATGCAAGTGGAACCAATTACTGTGTATTATGTATCTCAGTGTCGCGTGTAGTTTCCTGTGTGTATCATTCGTGCTGGAGGGGGGTAGTGTTGGTAATGTAGTTTGTAAATATTTTGTATGGGCTGGGGACTGAGACTGCCCTGTGCATGCATACTTTTCTACTCTTCGCCGTCTTTTGCATGCCTGGGCGATGGCCGGTCAACTCTTCTCAGACCGGCGAGGGCATTTAAGGAGAGGGGAGTGTGGGGATCCTGGCGCCCGAGCCATTGCGTGATCGCTAGGTTTGTGCCCTTGCGCGGCGCTCTTCCCCTCTCTGTCCGAAATGCCGGCTCGTCTCGGCGCCACTGTGTACAGCCGAGCAGTCCTCTCAAACTCCTGCCTGAGGTGAAAGCTCCAGCGACCGTTGCTGCGATAAAACACTGTCACGCAGCGGGCGCTCCGCCCTGGTAGCGGAGCTAACCTCACCTCATTGGTCTGTTTGAACGATGCCCGAACCCGAGTCTCGCCGGGACGCGGACGCGCGCCCTGCGCGGGGGTCCGTTCGGGGAGACGCTTCCAGGACGCCGAAGGCGTTGGCCGAAGGTATGTGACGCTTTCTTTACCAGCCGGCTGCAACTCTGTTGCGCCGGCGAAAGCCCACCAGCCCTTCCGGCTGCGGCCCGTGCCTAAGGCTGCTCCTGTTGCCCCTACGCTTGCATATAGTAAGGCCGTACCTACCACTCGACGATCACGCCGTGCGGTACGCGCCTGTGAGCGAACGGGCCCCGTCTCCGTCGCTTCTGCAAGCCGATCTGGCCAGCACGGCGATGCGCGCGCGCACAACGTGCGCGCACCCCGGAATTTGCCCTGACCGGAGAGCCCACTGGCTTTGCGCCGACGACGCGCACACTTGCGCGTGGCGCCCCATCGCCCCTTTTACCTAACGGGAAGTACGTACCTGTACTGTAAATTATGTAATTGGGACTGTAAAATGTGTGACTAGAACGTTAGTATAAAATAAACGTCTTCCCTCCGTACCCGGGGCACATTCCTTTGTCGCCCCTTTCTCCACCTGCCCAACAGAGGCGGTGTTAAGTTGGCGCGATGGCGTTTCAGTATCGTGAGCGTGCTCAACTAGATCGAACCCACGGTGGTTCCTCGCAGTGTGCATGAATGCCTGCCTTGTGCAATGCTAGGGTTATGCATATTGTGAGGTAGAGAGACCAAAATCTATAACTTCTCGTAAAAGGTACAGCGTTTATGTGAGTCTTTACTGTACTCGCACAGGACTATTCACTAGCATTTCTTTTTTTGTCGGGTGGGGTGTTTTCTTCGTAACTTCTGCGAGGAAAACTGGGAGGGAGGAATACCTTTATTATACGGAGAAGTCAGCCTGGAAACAAGATGGCTTGATGAATGAAAATGACGACAAGGAATGCATACACCAGCACAGAAAAAACGCACATACACTATCAGTAGTCTAGAAACGTAAATCTGAAAGACGCACAAACGCGCACAAAGTGCAAACGTTCACAGACTTGCCTCAAAGCGCGGTCACGGAGAAAGGCGAGGCCTTCGCAGCCCTTGTCGCAGACGCAGTCGTATGCTGTGAGCCTATGCTAACGCTGAGTTTCAACACACAGGGCAGGTTCAATGTCCTAACGAACACTACAAGAGTGACAGAGAGGTGATACTCGTCTCGTCTTATGCATGCAGGTAGTCGTTGGCGAAAGCGATGTTGAGGCTTCCTCACGTTTCCGTAGGTCATGCTGAAGTAACTGGAACTGGTCCATGTAGCATTCGGGAAGCCCAGACGGGGTCATTTCTGTAGTGGTCGGTTGGCAGTTGTAGCTGCAGCGGCGGCTAGCTGTGGCTTTTTGTGTGTGCGTGACAGCTTACTAACCCCGTAATTGCGCATATTAGGTAATAGACTCCAAATGAACGAGTTCCTCTAAACAATTACCTTTGGTTAAAGCTAGTTTTGTATAAACGAAGTTATATTCTGTCAATCAAAAGTATTAGAAATCAAATACAAAGAGCTAGCTCTTCTGAAACGTACTGCATTGCTGACGCCGTCATGCAACTGTACTTCTGATGGAGGCCAAAAACGAAAACGCCCGTGTGTTCGAGATTTCGGCGCACGTTGAAGATCCCCAGGTGACCGAAATTAATCCGGAGACCTCCACCACAGCGCGCCTCGTCGCTTGCGTGTCTATAGCGTCGGCGCGTTAAGCCACATAATCAATAATAAATCAACCAATCAGAAATTTACGTACCAGTTTTTTTTTCAGGGCTATAACAAAACACGCTCAAATTATGCACCGTTCTTACTGGTCGCGTCTGAGGGATTGTAAAGATAAGATTAGGACTACTTCGCCTTCCACAGAAATAATGAGGGAACTAAAATTTAGGATGCCCACGTGGTCTAATTAATGAATCGTTGCCTTCATATTTAGACTGCTATCATGGCTTCGGTGGGTGAAATCCTCGTTTTCTTGACACGTGAAAAAAAACGTTATCTCTAACCTGAATTTTGGCAATTTTTTTTAGTGGGAGGTCTTATCGGTACATAGATCTGCTGTCATGTTTAGCCGGTTTAGCGTACGCCGAGCGGCACATTTGTTTGCACATAGCTGTTGGCCTTTTCACAGTCCAGGAAGCCACACTCTTAGGCAAAAAGGACTAAAAGTTCGTCCTTTCGGGGACTAACGGCCTCTGCCACAATCATTAGTCCCTTTGGGGACTAACTGCGAGGGACGAACGGTTAGTCCCCCACCCGGATGGTCCGTTCCGATACTCCCCAAGGACGAACTGCGTAGAGTGCAGAAAAAAGAAAAAAACGCCAGCACCGGCAGGAATCGAACCGCTGACGCCGGGGATTATACACAAGGAACCCGATGCGCTATCCACTAGACCACGCCGACGGGTGGTTCCTGCGGCAGATAATATTCAAGTGTACAGGGTGTAGTTCTGTGCATAACGCAACAGATCCATTGCAACTGGTGCCCGAATTTCTATCTGTGCAAGCGAACGTGACCGCGTTTTGCGCCTTGCGCTTAGCGCTTTGTTAGGTTTAGGGACTATTGCTCAGTTCGATTCGAAGTAGAGCCTCACAACCATAGTTTTTTCGTAAATAACAATGAACTCGTCGTCGCCTAGTTGAGATAGGTAGCTGGGCGATCGGACGACTCATTTGTTTCCGCACAAATTAGCGCAAGCTAAGTGCTTTCTTAGTGTTCGATACATATGTTAAGTGCTCTATGTAACGTATGTGAAAGGTGTCGTCTGTGTGAGTGTCAGAATAAGGAAACATGCCATATTTTCCTGCATCGGCGGAAGCGAATTTGGTGTTGCTTAGCCTGAATTCTTCAAATTCGCGTCGCTAGACGATTGCGACTGCGAAATGCAAGCGGGTTTTACAGCAGTTGCAGCATTGTCATAGCTTTGGTGCCCAAGGCAATTATGTCCCGAGAGTAAAAGATAACTTCGAGACGCTTACCTGTAGCGAGCATTTTTGTTTTGCAGTTGTCATCAGCAACATGCGTTTTTTCTAGTCTGTTAAACATATACATATTCATTACGCTCAGGAATCCACTTTTGCTACTGTCACTAATTTTTGAGTTACTGTTAAGGCGCTTGAAAGCTTTCATTGGCCGTTATTATCTCGCACGAATTGAATGCAACACAGCGTATCAACATAACCTCGCCGAGAAGCGTATGACAATCGCGCTTCGCCGCTCCTTGCCATTACCCGCCGCTGTACTAACCCTAGGCGATTTTCTTATAACTAACATCAAAATTTTCTTCCGTGGCACCATCTAAAGCACCCAGTGACTGCAATGGCTTGTGTTTTGGAAATATAAAACTTTTCGCAGACATATGCGCCAAAGGGCAACGACGACGCCATTAGGGGATTAACGACGCAGCAAAGAGACTTACTGCATGCGTTTCGTCTTCCCGTTACTCCTTATAGATCGGCGGGGACGAACAGTTAGTCCTAATTTATGCACACGGCACGTACTCTGCCGCAGATACTCCCTTTGAAGATGAATGGTCGCCCGCGAAGACTAACGGCTGTATTTTAGTCCCTATTTTAGTCCTTTTTGCCTAAGAGTGCACGAGCTTTCGCCGCTGTTCGGGCCCATGTTAGTGCATTTCTTGACTGCTACTTAGGTGCTAAAGCCTGTAGCTCGTTGAATAGCACATACGATTTTTCCTTCTTTCCATCAACACAGACGGCGAATGAAAAGGGTTGCTTGATGGCACGATATGGGCCAGTTGCATGTAATTACTGCTATCGCGATGACTGCTCCAAAATACAGATTCTATAGAATACATTTTTCCGCATAGTAGTATTAGGTCGCTTGTACGAGCAAGGAAACTTGCTGACAAACGTTCTGCGTACAGTGATTTTGACGTCCCAAGGAAAAAAGAATGCCAAGAGACCGCCAAAAGGGCGGTCTTTTTTACTCTAGGTAATGTGCGTTGTGCTCCCGGAGCATTGATCTTTAACCTCCTCGGCGTCGCGGTTCGTCACAAAGCTTACGTTTTTAACTTGTATCAAAAATTGCAATACCAATGAGGTCAGCGTCTGTACCAATGCGGTCAGTGCGGTCAGGCCAATGCGGTGAGGCTCGCAAAGCCCGAGTTGTTTTACGCGCACTTCTTCTTTAGTCCAAAAAAGTGACATTTATTTTTGTTTTCAAGTCTAAAGAATGGTCTAAAACGTATAACGGACAAATTAAACGCGATCACGAAAATATGAACCGGAACACACAAATAGCGCGATTTCTTTCCATGCAAGTGAAATAATCGCGCCGCTATATAACAGTAACAAAGATTGAAACTGTGTCTTTCCAAATATACCACTAGCGAGATATTATTTTGCATTCACTATCCATATTCTTTCCTCTAGAGCGTTCCGTTTAATATTTTCGTGTTTTCATTCATTCGTCCATGAGTGTACACACACTAAGAAAAAAAGGAGTCCCTGTGACCCTCTTTGGGGGGTATTTACTTGCCACAGATTCGACTCTTCATCGACCCCCTTTCGCAGAGTCACGCTACTCTTATTGAAAGGGGGTCACACGGACCCCGTCGCAGTAGTCACAGTAGAATATGGGTGACTACCTCCTTAGAGTCAGCACTGACTGCCACGAAAGAAAAAAGAGAGTCACGGGACCCCTGCCTGATGATCATCGCGACCCTGTAACAAGAGTTGTGAGGACGCCCCTTTTTAAAGAGTCCCGTGATGCTTATGGCGACAGAGTCGTGGAAGTGTATGGGTGACCCTCCCAGAGATGGTCAGTAATACTGCTGGTGGAATCATTGCAGTATACGTGCAAGTGCAATGTTAGCCCACATGCATGCAGCTTCATGAGCAGTTTCATACAAGTATAGCAAAGCAAACCAAAAGTATTTGAAAATTATTTTATTAAAGACGAAAGTGATACACATTTGAATGAAAAGCCAGCTTAGGGTATCACAGCTGTTTTAAATTACAAAATAACCAGCAAATACCCTAAAAATACAGATACACTAAGCATGTTTTACTGCTTGCTATGGCTTGTCACAACGCAGGTTTGCTAGACTAACAGGCATGATATTAAATCACAAAAACAAGTTTTGTGTTAACCAGCTTTGCATACCTGCTGGTGCAAGGTTAAACTGGTGTGGAAATAAATTGCAATAATTTTTAAAGGCTTCTTTCCTTGTTGCTGTTTTTCTAAGGCAGACTTCTTACACAAGTCCATGAAGTCAATCCAGAAATCTTCACAAGCCGTGCACAAGCGTTGCAAGGTGTCCTCGGGTCCTGGCGTCTCGGACCAGGCCTTGTCTCGGACCTGCCAGAAATATCAATGAAAAGAAATTGAACGATAAGACAAAAGCAAAATGAAATTGTAGCCAGCACAGTAAAATCATCAACAACAGGCTAACTGCCCAGTGCCTGACAAAAAAGAGGGCGAGGAGCACACCTCTTGCCATTACATTTCCTTGCTTCGCCATTTGGCTTTTGTTATGAAATGTTTTGTATGAAGGAACATATGTATAATGTATGAAGTTACATATGGACACCCCAGAAATGCAAAGGCTTCAAAAATTATTGCATCCATAAAGAGGATCTGAAAGCTCCAGGGAGGGAGACTAAGAATTTATGAGTGCAAAAGGCTGCTACTCCCCCCTTTTGATGGTATGAAAATATCTATGTAAAGCTTAAAGGCAGCACGAGTACGAGTAACAAAGCAGTAAGTGAACTGAGACACCTGCTGCACAAAGGGCATGCTCCACACTGCAAAACACTGAAGGGGTACAAAGTCTAACTCAAACTGTTCAGTAAAAAGCATGAGGCAAGTTGGTACATAGTTCATAAAAAGTCGAGTCCATAGCACATGACAAAGAAGATGATAGGACAAGCACTTGCTTGCAACTAAGTTTATTGAGTGTATCGTCTAAAATAACACCCTTTAATAGTGGGCCGCACAATGGTAACAAAGGAATCATAGCGAAGTTTCTAAATATTCAAGCTCATTGCAATACAGGTTCACTGTGCTGTTTTTTATGTAATAAACATCTAAAAGCTCCCAAATCAGTGATTTAGCTTCTTTGCAGAAGTCAAACTTGGCCCAAGAAAGGCTTGTACTTGCATGATTCGCAATGAGTGGGTACATGCAAAACGCCAAAGGACAAATTGGATACATCGACTTTCCAGATGGGAACGACACATCATAGATTCCCCCCATTCCCTAGGCAAAAACCGCTGGGTGTGCTGCTTGTTGCGCTTTTCTTTTGCTTTTAGGCTTGATAGCAATTTGCCTGAACCTTCTATCTACGCTTCACTGATTAACTTTGACGCTTTTTTAAAGTTATTCAATACGCTGACTATATTTTCTACTCTGCATGCAATGTCTGCACTCCGTTTCGTTTTTTCCTTCAACAGTTTTTAGCTTAAGTGAAAGCATGAAGCACTAAATAATGCTTACAGTTGTAGTTATCTAGATCACACTTATTACTGATGGAAAAGAAACCTAAGTTGTCAGTACAAAGGGCACCACCGCCTTGTTACGTGCCTCGGTTTCTTCATGTTTTTAGGGGCCACAAGAAAAAATTTTAAACCACTTGTCTAAATGAATTATTGTCAACGCGTTCAGTTTCCGTACCCTGATTTTTTAACTTCTCATTTAATTAAATTTGGCACAAAACTTGTTCCAAAGTTTCTAATTCCCTGGATGGGCTTTTCTGCACGAGTTGTGAGCGATGCAGTAAAGCTGACACTACAGCCTTGATGGGACATGCCACAATAATTAGTTTCCCTCTCCCAATTTATTGACTTTGGATGTCCAACTTTTTGTTCTCAAACTTCTCATGCACTAGAGGGGCTTCTCTGCACAAATTCAGAGTCATGCAGTAAAGCTGACACCAGCGTTGATTTCAATTCTTTTGTTACCGCAGAAAATTGACCAGTTTTTAGGGCTCTAAGAAAACATTTCTTTTTGCTAAATGTGTTGGTTAGGCACATAGTGCAGTGGCAAAAATGCGGATGATTCAACGCCCTTGCTAGCACCAGTTGTGTAATGTTTGCATAAATAATGATCGCAAAAAAAAACCCAAATCAAAATTTTGTCACCGTAAAGAAAAATGAAAAAAAAGAAGTTGTGTATAACAAACCACCAATAGTGGAAAAAATTTAGAATACGCATTTTGAAGGTTTACGTTAAAAAATCCTGTCCAAGAAAAAATTCACTAGTGCAAATTAATTTGTCCCCGTGGTGCCGACGTGGTGCTTGCATGCATGGTGCCCGCGTCTCGTGGTGAAGCCGAAAATTTATTCCAAAATACACAATTTTGGATGGTTCTCTGAAATGGTTTGATACGTATTATTAGGGGCCCATCTTAGTCCCCACGTGATGTAAAAACATCTTATTAAGGACTACAGCAAGCACCAGATTCACGGCAAGCAAGAGATGCCAAAAAATCCACTTGGAATTTAAAACCAATCTCAGTGGTGCATTTTTGTTGACATTCTGATCATCAATTATCTACCAGAACTTCCACTTGCGGTTTATTGTCATCTTCTGACTCGCTATGGTAGCCCTGCTTGCAGGAATAACTTGCGATGCACTAGAATTGTGCCCAGCAAGCTTTCGCACGGCGAAAAGAGTGCTGCCTAACATTTTCAAAAAGGCACCATATCAAACCTTTTGGAGACTGCCAGAATAGACAGTCGCAGTAAGAAGCAACACTAGACCTCCAAAAATAGCCTCGTACTAACAAAACTGGCCAGTGAACAGCTGGCAGTGTTCAAGGCTGATTGGAAATCTCTACTTGTCTGAGCTGATATCCGATGACTTGGTGTTATTTTTTGAGTTTTAGCTGGAGCTGTTATCGCAAAAGTAGCGCATGAGTGAAGCGATATCACAAAAGGCGTTCTTTTTTCGAGGAATAGTAGAGGGCGACGGGGGTGCTATGGCAAATCGGCTTGAAGTTGGGTAACTGCGTAGTAGCACGAAATATTAGGTTTGCAACACACAAACAGAATGAAAACTGCTCGATTCCCGGCCGCGGCGGCCGCTTTTCTGATGGAGGCGAAAAGCAAAAACGCCCATGTGTACGAGATTTCGGCGCATGTTAAAGATCCCCAGGTGGTCAAAATTAATCCGGAGCCCTCCACTACGGCGCGCCTCATCGCCTGCGTTGCGTCAGCGCGTTAAACCCTACAATCAATCAATCAGAATGAAAACTGCTGGAAAGTGGCTGAAAATGCCAGGTCCACTTGATACACATGCGGGGAACCTTCAGAAATAAGCTTTCACAAAATAAAACGCCCCTTTCTTCGAACCAAAGCTCAGTAGTGGAAAGCTGGTGTCATTTCCAGGTAATTATCATCTGTCACTGCCATCGGATTGCAAAACTGGCAAAATGATTTGGTATTTGGCTTGCTGGAAGACTTTTGGTCAAGAAAATTCCATGGTAATGCAGCATGACCACGAGTCGCATGCTTTTTTATCAAGCGCAGCAGCAACGCTCCCTTCTGAGAAAACACACACCTCACCTTGCAAAAAACTGCCCAAAATCTCAAGGTTGCCTAAACGTGTAGTGTCTAGACTAACCACCGGGGTGAATGAGAAACAACTACAACATCACAAAATCGGCAATATAAAGCACCGATCACCGATCATCAATGCTGTATATTCCTGATATCCATGTTGTCATTTCTCTTGCAACTAACGCATCCCACTGGTTAGTCTAGGCACTGCAGTTTTAGAATCAGTTCTAATTTTCCTGCTCTGGCTACACTGAAATTTCTGACGGTGTTTTTGAGGGTTGAGCAGCATGCGTTGTTTCGATAGGTGCCATGGCTGCTGCGCTATACAAAAAAGGATGTCACTTGTGGTTACGCTGCATTACCATTAGATTTTTTGATCAAATGGCTCAAAGAAGTCAAGTATCAAATGATGTCGTCAGCTTTGCAATCCGACTGCGTTCAAAGGTGAGAACTACCAGAAAATGACACCAGGTATGCAGTAGTGAGCTTTGGTTTAGAGGACGGGTAGCTTTTTTTCAGTCAAAGTATTCGTGGATGTCTCCGCATGTCTGACAAGTGCACTTAGCATTTTCAGCCCTTTTCTTGTCATTTGTTTCATTTCTGCATTGCGCAATTTATATTTGGCACTACTAGACAGAGAACTTCAACCCGATTTGCCTTAACGCCTTCGTTGCCCACTACTTTTCCTCAAAAAAAGCATGCCGTTTGTGATTTCACTTCACCCATGCCTTACTTGTGCAATAAGAGTTCCAGTTGAAAGTCAATTGATAACCTCAACTCATCGGACATCAGTTAAGGCAAGGAGAGAGCTTAAAATTGGCTTCAGTTTTGATTCTGTACGAGGATATTTTCGGAGGTCTAGAGTTGCTCCTCAGTAGAACTACATATTCTGACAGAATCTGCCACAAGTTTGGTATTGTTTGTTTTCTAAAATGTTAGGTGGAGGTGCAATGCAGGAGGCTCTAGAGCTGAACGCCTTTTTCATTTGTCACGCAACAGTTACTCGGGGATAGCTAGCTGGGCACTGTTCCAGTGCATCGCACCTCATTCCTGAAAGCAGGGTTAAAAAAGTGAGCCAGAAGATTATAACAACCAGCAAGTGAAAGCTTCAACAGGTGCATGATAGTAAACTGACAGTGAACGAGTTTTGTTTTCAGCCCCAAGCAGTTTTTGTCCTATCCCGAATTTTTACCTTACCATTAATGCGATGTCAACCATTGACAAGATGTTTCTACATCATGTGGGAACAAATTAGTGCCTCTAATAATGCCAAACCAACCGATTTATTTCAGTAAACTATCCGAAATTGCATATTTTGAAACAGAGGTAGGGCTTCACTGCAGAACGAGGGCACCACACATGGTAACATGTTTTTCATATCTGACAAATTGTACTGGGCAACTAAAATTTTTCCAAGATGTGTTTTTTATGTTTGGCAAAAATTATACTCCAAACTTTTTAAACTATTTGCGAACTGATATACACAACTTATCCATATTTGCGACGTTTGGCCAAAAACTGATTTTGTTAATTTGCGAATCTGCTCTTGTTGGAAAGGGCATCGAATAATCTGCATTTTGAGCTGATGCAGAATGTGCCTAATCAATATGTTTACACAAACATGTTTTGTTAGACCCCAAAAATTGGTAGACTTTCTGCGATAAAAAGAAAGTTACCGCCCTGTCTGCGTGCCATATTCCGAAGTCTATTCTTAGCAGATATCAGCGTCAACGCCAGAAGTAGTGTACTTAGCGAGCATCGCAATGCATACGGCAGCTTCTGGATTTTCGGGCCGTCTCGAGCGTTTTGATGTTCGGGACAGGTTTTAGTAGTAGGAAGCATCGCTTCGTTCACAGAAAAAGAATTACCTTTAAACTCTAGCTTTAATCAGCTGTCATGAGACAAATTCAACCAAGCTATTTTTCTTACTAAAGACAACTGTTTTTCTAGTGGCTCATTTTATTCATGACTACGTTGGCTGAAGTTGTTGAAATTGCAACTGTGTGAGAGCTTTTTATGAGTTGAATATGGGAGCTTTAACCTAATTGCTTGTAGTATTAGCATGACTAGGCCGATCTGGAAGACCATTTCGTCAGAAACGAACGTTATCACTGCCAAAATAGCTTAAAAATACAAAACCCACCCACACATCAAGATATTCATTGATGCCAGGGTCCGCATCGGAAATTTAGGAGGTGTGTCACGGTGTCACAGTGGTGGCGTGATTATCAGACCAGGTAGTTGTTTTGAAGGTTGGTAGCTAGTAGCTCACAATGTGCCTTTTTTGTCTGCTTCTTCGGGGTTTTTTTTGGAAGATTATTCGGAGCGAGATTATAGAGAAATCGATAGATGATTTTTGAAGACTGGGAACGATTCCAAGAAATTTAAGCAATTTCGCTGACACAACCGTTTTTCTAAAAATTCTAAAACCAGACAAAGAAGCAACACTCAGTTTTTCCAAAGCTCCTGCGAAGTGATTTCATTAAAAGTAATTACTGCTGTACTTACCAGTTCTTCTCTGAAGGCTTCGACACCACTTTCATTCAGCAAAACAGGCTGCAGGACAGTGTATCCACCCCTCTTGCATCTAATGATAAAAAAAAATACATATCACTGACATGGAAATTAATAAGATGTGGGGGACCAACAAAAGGGTATAGAGGAGGCCATAAGGAAAAATATCCACAGGGCTCCAGCTTAACAAATGCAATGTGGTAATTGCTACGTTCCTCATATTTTCACGGTGTATTAACAATTGCTTTATTATCAGGGTCTCTACTTCCGCACTACTTTCATTTAGCAGTATTAGAAGTGGAACTGGATTACAAGTTTGTGAAAAACGCGGAATTGCTGTAAACACACAGATGACAACGTCAGCACTGTTTCTGCAGCAAGCAAGCAATAACACATGCAGTAAAGGGTCCATAAAGACTGAATACAGCTTTGTTTAGTTTGAAAGAACTAGCTTTTCAGTACTCACTCGGCTCCCTTCCAAGCCGGAAATACATTAGTCAGAAATACGCAAGCAACACAGAATATTTTCAAATTTCTCACTGAGGCTTTGACATGAGAGACGCAATATGGGCTAACACTAAAAAATGTCGACAGACAAGAGTCTTCTGCCGGCCCTGCAACATTAGAGTGGCGCTTCTCCACCACGTCCTCTTAGGTGTTTTCCTAGCATTTTCTGGGCATGTGTTCGCTTCTAAACTTCACTTCACATCAGACTACTGCCCTGGTCAATGAAGGGAGGAAAACTGCTTCTTCCTGTGTTGTGGCCCACAAAAATGATTAAACATATCAGATGTGCAATATACATAGCAAAAGTTGCCGCAAGTGAAGACAGAAGCCGCACTGCACATAGTGAACTCTGTCTGGAACAACTTCTATCTAGCCTGATAATTTTACTTAGATTTTGTTTCGACGGTAGGCCATATTTGGCCCCTCGCACCAATTTGAGCCCTCCGGGAAGGCGTTGTTGCACTGTTCCCTTCAAGTTTCCATTCTTCTATTGCTCCCTTTGTCAATTTCTGCTCTTAAGGCTGACCAGCCCTCCTTTTCTTCTGTCCCCTATTTTACCGTCTCCCAGTCTCCTTTGCCTTTGTGCTATCGAGAATAACTGGTTTGCATGTTTTCATTTATGTTGGTTACATTGCTCACAAAACCGGAGGGTGGAAAAAAAAACTTTTCCGAACTAGTGTTTGCCGTGCTCGGCATTATTTTAGTGTAATATTGCCTTGAGGAAGCTTTGTCCACTGATCAAATCTGTCTGATTATTCAAATCCTCGTTAAGGTTTCTACAGCTGTTGTATGAAGGTTACGACGTATTCATAGTATTTCAGGATTCCTTCACCTGCTTTTCTCAACGGAATTGGCGGTGGTCAATTTTTGGGCCAGAACGTTTCGCGTGGAATGACCCATTAGTATTATGAAGCTTTGGTTTTTTTATGTGAAGCCTTTGGTGCGTAAACGAAAAGCACAAAACTGACACAACCTCTCTGGGAATAAAAAAGAAGTGACACCAAGGTTCAATTTTTAACAATTTTCACAGCATTTTAACATCCAAAGATGCCTTCGTGCAATAACAGTAGCCAACCGTTATTTGGAATTAATTTGAAATCAACAATATTTATGCGATCTCTAGGAGAGCAAATGGTGGTTATGAGCTGAACTGAAAGAACTAAGATAGAGACAAGTGTAATACAAACCTCCAAAAAGGCAAAGTACCCCGTGAGCATGGACATCCACAGGACTTGAGGATTAAGAGCAGCCATACCTGATAGAGCCAAAGGTGAAGGCAAAAAGTAAGGGCAGGAGCAGTTGCAACAAATGACAATTTTACACAGACGTCAACCGCACAAGCAATTCGAAGTCTCAAGGGCCAGTCCAAAGCAGGCACAAGCAAATTTTATATCCCCTGAAACCTACTACAAACCCGCATAACCTCACACAGCCATGTCGATGAAAATCTGCAGCCCTGCAAGATTTTACCTGCTGTTATGACATGTTTCAAATGCTGGGTCTTTCCATGCCAAACAGCCAAGTGTATGGTGCTTGACACTCTAACCTTTCGGGAAAAATTAATTGTTGATGCGAAGATTCTCTTGGCCTTGCAGGAGTGTGACACGTTCACACGGAACTCGGGAGAAAGGGAACAGATTGAGTTACAATGGCGAACGGTGAAAGGGAAACTTAGCACCAAACAAGGACACAAGGGTCAATGTGCAGCCCCCGAAATCCAGTTCAAGCGAAGAGAAAAACGGAAATGCTCTCACCAACACGAGAAGCCCCATTCAGTGATGTGTGGCGCGGGTCATCGTTGGTCCAGGTTGCAGCAGAGCATTGGCCCCCGAATGCATGTACTGCTCGGACAAAGCAGCACAGGCATCACCACACCCTGCGTGGCAGGTGTGGTGATCCATCCTGGGCCGTGGCCACCAACCGCGGCCAGGTGTAGAACGGAGCCCGGTTGTCTGCAAGCCAACTCGCTCGTCTGGAACCTCTGGTACACAGAATCCGCAGGCCTATCTCCAGTCCTGGTTAGCTCGCCAGCTTCAGAGTCCTCTGGTTCCGCGATCGGCCTTCACCCGAACCTTGTTCCTTGCTTGAGCACCTCCTCCTTAATTAATGTAGATAAGCTGATGTGTTTATGGCTCTGTAATACAGTACATACGAAATATAACGAGAGGGAAGATGAAGACTTGGTTGCTGGCTAGTTGATTTATGGCGCACAAAGACTGCGCAAAAGATGAGGGTGACAGGAAGAGCGCTGAAGTATGTCTACTTGTGCAACACTGGTCCGCACGCTGGAGTAATACCCAAGTGACAACATGTCTGGCAGACAATAATGATGCAAACAGGCGACTCACTAAATAGAGAAAGTACACTCTGAGTGTGTGATCAGGACATGTAATATTTTGCACAGCTTTATGTCGGGCTAGTTGGTGTAAGCTTTTGAAGGTAAGTTGCTCTTGTTACGATCACAGAGACGGGCACAAGAAAAACGTACGCTTTCACGAGAAGATGGCGCCGTCTACTCGTGAAATTGTACGTAGTTTTCTTGTGTCCGTCTATGTGATCATAAAAAGCTATGTGATCATAAAAAGCACAACCTACCTTCAAAAGAATATTTAGCATGCTCCAGGCTTCTTTTGATGCCTATATTAAAGGATTCATTTTGCATTGGGGCCTATTTTCTTTACCTGCAAATATCGCGCGAACGTGACAATACAAGCCAATATGCCATTCATAATGGCTTTTCCCCATAAAA
The DNA here is from genome assembly GCF_048455015.1 of Haemaphysalis longicornis. NCBI lineage: Eukaryota > Metazoa > Arthropoda > Arachnida > Ixodida > Ixodidae > Haemaphysalis > Haemaphysalis longicornis. The sequence goes on from NW_027526245.1 coordinate 22,262,669, forward strand.
AAGGACACTAAACGGTCCCAACACGTTTGCCTATACGGGCAGACCAGTGTTAAAAATGATGCGGCACCAAAGGGTTCAAAACGATTTACACCCCCCATGTACTATTTTTTTTTGTAGTTCGGTTTGTTATTTCACGAAACGTCAAAGAAGAAAACTACAGAATAAAAAGGGAACACTTGACACACTTTTGAATAGCCTGCCATTGCAAACTAGCGCCGTGTATTACAGAATTGTACCGCTCCGCCCAACAGTCAAATGGTTTTCTGCGACCGACGGTGCAAAAAGCAGCCGTTAGACAGCGAACACAACAGTAGCGCTAGAGACAAGCTTGACGTGGGCTAATGGACGAGGGCAAAAGGAGGGTGTGCTGAAGAATACGGACGGCATGAACAAGTTAGAACAGGCGCCTCGTAGGCGCTGTAAAATACCCCTCCTCCCCACACACACACCCCGAGACTTAATTCCCTGCGAGGCCACATGTCCGCCTTTCACCTCCAATTTCCACGTATATGAATTCTGTGCCCCTGTGAACTCTACGTGAACTCAAAGACGGGCTTCGTCATTAGCTCGTGAAGCTTGACAACGTCAGGCGTTGTGGAACTGCCGTACTCGCTCGCTGGCGCGCGGCCCGAACTCTCTCTCCGTGTCCTGCATTTGCATACTATTTTCTCCCCCTTGCACATTGCAAATTCTCATCTGTTTAACTACATTTCCTGCGTCCTCACCTCTTGCCAACTTTTTTTTCCCGACAACGCCGCCAGCACACGGTGAACGCGTACGCTGTAGGGGCGCGTTGGCGAGCGAGTACGGCCACAGAACAGGGAGTACGGCAGTTTCACGACGCATATCGCGGCCCGCAGACCGCGAGCAGCCGCGAGGAAGGACGGTCGCGGCGGCGGCAGCCGGTCTCGCGAGCGCGATAGCTTAGAACAGTCTCAAATAGGGAGGAGGGGGCGAAGGAGAGATTTCACAATGCTTACGAGGCGCCAGGCAGCAAGCAAACAAGCACAGCATATGCAACTTTTTCGGCATGTGTCCGGAAAGCTAACCGAGACAACTATTTAACTTGGTATTATTAGCAGGGACAGTACTCACGTGAAAAAACACGATGACACAGCCTTTGTTCCGGCTTCGCATTCAACCGTAGCACGCCGTCGACTTGCCGAACTGAAGAACTCTAGTAGACGATTTCAGGCGGTGCGCAATGAATTCCGCACAGCAAATTTCATACCGGTGTCACGCCGTTTCCATCCCGCAGCGGTTTTGATACGCGAATTCGACAAAAATGCGTCAACTCGCCCCGCTGCCTTCGCGCCACTCACTGGCTTACTCTACTTGGCTCGCAGTGGATTCTATTGATTCGCGTTGTCTAAAATATTTGCATTTGTATTCTTGTTATTGAGTTTTAAAGCAAACGCTATACAAAAGAAATCTGGTTCTGGCAGGAACTTTTTATATATGTACGTTTTATGTAATGTACAGAAGTTTTTATAAAACGAACGCAAATCAGTCACGTGACTACTTGGCGGCTTTTTTAAACGCACTAAAAGAGGCGACGCTCGCCACAGGTTCAAATATATAATAATTGTGGGCAACATGCATTAATCATTTAAATAAAAAGATTGTCGCAATATGAAGTAGTTTTTATTGAATAAAAGCAACTACAAGTAAGGATTTAAATGACTAACACTTGAATTCTGCTTTTTGGTCGGGCAGCTTGGTGTAAGTTTACACGACATCTGAACACAGAGTTCTGTACGCGCGCAAGTGCGATGCCTTACATCGATATGTACTTAATATACAAAATTACTAGTGGCATATGAAGCAGTGAACATACTGCTGATTTGGTAAAACGCGAATGAGAATAACATCTGCAGTAAAGTAGGCTTTGTTGCACGACAACTAAGCTTTGCAAGAAAGCAGGCACGCAACATCGTGCATAGAGAGGCTGAATTGTAGAGCGGCAGAATTGTGGCGCAAAAGCTAGTTACGAACACGCCACACGTCCTGATATTCTCCCGCCTATTTTGTAGGGTTCCTGAGAAGGCCATTTAGTTGCGTAGCAATATATATTACGAAGCATAGTTTTATTCGTGTTCTTATTCGCAGAGCGTTATCCGGTGCACAGTTGGCAATGTTTTTAACGTAAAAAATAGACAACCCATTTAAATCATATACAGAAGCAATGTCAATCATACTTTCTGCTTATTTCATCAACATTGAACAGCATTGCAGTAAAGACTTTAATTCGTATATATTAACTATATTGTGTTATTGTTACATGTGGTTTCTATGCAATGTTAGAATATTTGCTAGTCTTTGCGCACTTTAGCATTTTCATTCGCCCATAGTTACCGAGAATTGTAAGAACAAAATAATTTGGCTACCACAGGTATGGTAGGTATTGTAGATGATTGCTTTCTGATACGACATATTAAAAAAAATTGGTAAAGTGAACCTCTCTATGCCCACTCATGGCGCTTTTACGCCTGTACGCACTGCAGGAAAGCCAGCTTTATCAAATGGGAGGGCTTATGGTGGTGATGATGATGATAAACTAAGCGCAGGAAAGCCAACTTTAAACAATGGGAGGGCAAATGGTGGTGTCGTTGATAAAACGCGAAGTAGGAAAGCCAACTTTACAAATTTGGAGGGCACATATTGAAAAAGAATAATAAGAAGACGAAGAGGAGCAGGATGAAAAAGGCGAAGCTTTCTCCGATACAAATGAAAAGTCCACACTCCTATCCGCCAAAGTCCAAATCAATGACAACACTGAGCTAACCGAAGCAGCATATTCAGATGACCCAATTACACACTAAAAATCATAATCACCACATTAGCTTAGCTCAGCACTTTGCATTGTGGACTTTGTGTTTGTATCGTAGAAAGCTTGGCGTTTCAACCTTGTGTGTTCCATAAACAGCGTTAAATTTTTTATGCTTTACAGTCATAGAAAATCAAATTTTGTACCGTTTGCGCAGAAGCGGACAAAGTCGCGGGACACACACCTGTGTGCCCTTACTTTTCACGTTTTTGTATCTGCGCCACTAAATCTTGCAATACGGTAGCAACAAACCTAAGCATCACTGTGGAAATTCAATCAGTCAATAAATATATGCTAAAAATGCTGTTTACCCGTGACTCCCATTGCAAAGTGCAGGAGTCCCGTGACCCCTCCCTGTTTTAAAGAGGGTCGTGGAGCGTAAAAGAGAGTCTTAGTAGAGTCTAAGGGAGTCATTGCAGCGACGACCCCCTTTGGACTCTCTTTTTTTTTAGAGTGCATGTATATACAGCACACTGTGTTCTGTGGCTAAGCGCTAGCCCACGCATGACCTTCGGAATTCCGGTGATTGGGCAGGGGCGGTGCTAGACCTGTGACAGACATCAGCCGTTCACCTTTCGAAGAGCAGGAGCGTGAATAATATATTTGCTTCCGAATGGATTAATGCGATCGGGAGCCAGACGTTTTTTTGTCGACTTTTGAACATTAACGGCCATAGGAAAAACGAGTACTCGGCTAGGGCATCATAACCGTACATCTTTTATACTCCGGCAGGCGAAAAGAGGTTGGCCGCTCGGAAGACGGGTGCGGGCTGCTCATCTTTTGATGACCGGCTTTCGAATAAAAAAAGAGTACTCGGCAGCCGCAAGCTTGCCGCACGTCTTGTAGTTCAATGTTGCGGGAGCAAGCGCCGTTCCTCGGTGGCGGGTAACTTACCAGAGAATTTATAAGCAACTCGCGCCGGGGAGAAACCGTGGTTACGGCAAACCAGTGAAAGGCGACCAACATATGGGCATTGGCTGCCGAAAACGTTCCGAGGTGGCGGCAGCCGGATTCGTACCGTCCATTTTATTATCAACGGCAGCCAATTTGTTGCTTCTTGCCGAGCATTCCGGAGAACAGCCATAGGTTGGCCGGTTAAGAAACGGACTTTCCGTGCTGCACAACAAAACGCATGATGAGTGACCTGCGCCCAGCGCTTTCGCCGTGCCCACTGAGGTTCAAACGGAGTGGTGCAGTCTTTATAGGGGAGCTTGCTGATGACGTCACAAAGCCGCGTACTGACGTTAGGGGCGGCACATCCTCGATGATTTGGCGGTAACTTGATGCTTGATTTCCACTGCGCAGCCCGTCGAAGGTTTTAGCTGCGCACACGGGTACCGGCGATGCGGACGCAGACAGCAGTACGGCCTGTAAGGCGACAACAAAACGCATGATGAGTGACCTGCGCCCAGCAATTTCGCAAGAAGGTGGCTTGCCAACAATGATGAAAAGCGTGCTCGATATTTACCGGTTATTTGCAAATAGAAAAGTTGACTCCCAATGGCACGCACAGGTTTCTTTCTTGCATTCAGGTTTTCACTGAGCGTATACCGGTGTGAAGTTTAAAGAAAAAGGACTTGACTGCCAGATTAACTTCCATTTTTCTTACACGTTTCCAAACGTTTTGTCCTGGGCCTCCCCAGAACAGCGCTTTGTACGACGGTATTGGAAAGACAGTATCCAAGACCCCCTTATACAGCTTTCTATGTGCATCTGAACTCAAATATTAAGGAGAAAATCGGGCAGTTAGAAACTAAAAATGCATAAAAATCTATTTCAAATAACCGTGCAAGCCACCCGTCATGCTTACTGAGGATACGAGAAATGCAGGTAAAGCACGCGCCAGACGAACTTGAATGACAGTACGCAGGAAAGGATCAGGAGTCTCTTTGTAAAACCAGAATACGATTAACAGCTCTCTTACGTACAAGTGTGCGTAAGCCCCCTCATTGACCCGCTTGAACAAGTTGGTGCAACTGCATCTTTCCAACGTTGACGACCACACAAAAACGGCAGACCTTGCGAAATTTCGGCACATTAACCCTTGAGAAATGCACTGTTTGCCTCACAAAGCAAATCGTTGCAACGAGAAATAAATTACATACAGTGGGCTCCCAAATACAGACAGCCACGCCCCCTTTCGTTTCTCTGGCCTTTCCTTCAAATCGTTTACCTGCCGTCGCCTAGGGCTCGCTATCTCGGTAATGCTCAAGGCGCGTACCCAGGTTCTTCACTTGTGTTGTCGCCCAACTCGAATTTTCGGAACTGCTTGGTGTCGATAACGAAGCTCCGTGCCAAAAGCCGACATGCATTCCCAATTGGCTCGACCTCCTGTGACATCCCCGAAGCGCTTGACCGCTTGCACCACCATCGAAATGCTCCGTTTGTCGGTGCAAAAAACTGCCACATCATCCGCGTAAGCCAAACGCTTAACTTCGGTTGCCTGCAGTTTGTACCTATTAATTGCCTCGTTTCACATGATGCTCTGGCACAAGGGCTCGATATAGATGCCAAACAGCAGCGGGCTCAGGGGACATCTCTGGCGCACCGAGCGTTGTACACACATAGGAGCTCCAAGCTTCTTGTTCACTATTAGCCGTGTGGTGTAATTTTGACATGCCTCTCGCCTATTTCAACTGATGGCGGCTTCGGGCAAAATAGGGCATTTCATACTAGGCCATCAATACATGCGGCGGACTGCTTCGTTTTCGTCGTATTTGGGAATCCCTGGCAGTGATGTTTCTGAGGCGCCAATTTTGCAGACGGGCCCCACATTGCTATTAATACAAGTAATGTAGCCTGATCGCCTTTATGTAATCTAATATCAGATATCGTACATGCCCATCTCGGCGACACAAGCCACGGCACTTGGGTCGGGACCGTGTTTTGCTTGCAGATTAAGCTATCATAATCGCGCGGAATTCACTCGTTGCAACCTCATTTTTCTCAAGCACTCGCTCATTTACAATCCTTTTTTTTAGGTCGACTAACAATGCGCCAAGCGCTCTTATGCGAAACTGTTTCGCTTTCGAAAGCTTCCAAAGCGCCGCCCGCAAGCGGCGTGTACACGCCATTGAGGGAAATCCGAAGACCCGATTTGTTCCTGCGTGATGCCGCTTTGCTGGCCCAGCCAGATATGCGGCGGACGATGTGTTTTCCACCGCAACGCGTCGGGCGGACGCCGCCGCTTGTTATTCGTAGACTTTCCATCGCAACGTCGCTCTATGTATCCTGGCCTTTAGGCATTTTAAAGGAGCTGTAGTTGCTTGTATAGCACTTTTCCTTTTTTTCCACTTTTCCTTTTCCAAAGTAAAAAAAAAACATCCTTTTTTAACTTCCATATAGTGAAACAAACGAAGGCTCGTTATTCGAGCCCAGTGCCTCAAATTGATAGGTTCTTCGAACCGCAAAGTTCGTCCCCCCCTCTCTCCCTCTCCACAGAAGGCGTTGTGTAAAAAGTGCGCTAATTCAAACACGCGTAGGTTGCGCAACGGATATTTCGAACTGCACATCACCGCCCCGGGGCATGTCGCCTTCCACACAGCCACAGAAACGCTATGCCTTTATCACGCCGTCTGTGGACGCGATGGAGGGGCTCCAGTGGCCGCCAGTGACGACGAAGTGTAGGAAAAAGTATTTTTGCGTCACGGGTATGGAACTTCCCCTTTCTCCTAACAGCCCGGTTTGTATTTCGGGCGTTCGTTTTTCGCACTGCCTTGATAGTAGTTCGCATCGCATCTGAAAGATGGCGCCACCAGTCCACGGCGCGCGCGCTGCTCGTGGGACCTTGTTCTCGGCGGTTGCACTCGGTCTCTGCATGAGGTAGCGTCAACATCCCCCTCGCGAGGGGCACGATCAAATACAGAGCATTTCCGGGGGCGCACGACGTTGAGTAGTTTGCGTTACGTTAATGTTGTTGCACTTGTGGCAACTGCTGACGAGAGAGCGCTCGTCAGCAGTAATTTGAGTGAGTCAAGGATATAAGGCGCGTCCGTAGCCTCCAATTCTGTGTCGGCTTTGTGGCGCAGTGGGTGAAGCACCATGTACATTGCGTTCCGCCCGCAGGGTCGAGGGATCGAAACCTGGCGCCGGATAGTATTTTCTTTTATATAGTGTAGGGGGAGGGGTGCGGACAACGACGGTGCGGACTACGACGGGACAACGCGGGTGACATCGTGAGTTACTGAAATGCTCTGCATTTAGAAGAGGGCCTGCGCAGCCGTCCCTTTTCTACGAAGGCCAATACTTGAAGTGAATGCTCCCGTCTCTTGATAACTTGTGATGAAGGCGGAGGGAGGACTTCGGAAACTTTCACTTTTTTTAGCGTTTATTTTGCCACAGGGCATAGATGAGAGGTATTAGTTGATGATGAGGAAAGTTTGTTAGATGAAAATGAGAATGTTCGCTTCGCGTAGAAAGTCTAGAAGGGAACGATGATGGGGCCCATATATCCATGGGTTGTATGCGGATTCGTCGTCGACGCGGAGGCCCGTCGCCGCAAGATGTCGCAGTCTCGTAGGACGCAAAGCGAGGCAAGACCACAGCAAGTGGTGTACGTCGGCTACGGCATCGCTGCGGTGGCAAACTGGGCAACCGGGGTCGGTAAAACAATCTTTGAAGTGAGGCCATTGTCGGGTCACGGCGGGAGTTACGGCCAGCCCCACCCGGATCCTCCTAAGTGCAATCTCCTCGGCACGGGTGAGAACCGAGGGGAGGGTGGCAGCACACGGTGGAATTAGAGCACGTGTGCGGCGCCGGAGGTGTTCCTTTCTAGTCAGCAGGAGAGTCGCATCATCCAGTTCTAACGGGAAAGTGGGAGATGGAGTGGAGACTGCTAGCCCGGCTGCTGCGTCTGCCTTGCAGTGGGCCGATAGTGCTGCCACTGCTGCCTTGATGGACAAAAAGCAGACTGCAATAAAGGACGTTTTCAAGCATTTTATTGTTCATAAGCCCTACTGCATTTAAACCTGGATATAACGAAGTTGTGGAAAATGCGCAATTTTTTGTTACATGCATGTTTCGAGTTCAGGCTCGCGTGAATGAAGTAAAAAAAAAAACCAAGATGCTAGACATCAGTGACGGTGAACTCGCCCTTCAAAAATTTATTTTACAATAAAAAACAGCGTGAGTTTCGCTTGCTGCTTTGCCACGAGCTTAGTGAATACACAGCACTACAAAGAAGCAAGGTCACGTACCCCTGTACTCACAGGCATAACTATTGTATCACTTTTGCTTTTGACACTTTCGGTATCTTAACGTGTTGTCAGTACCAAACTTATGCTGAAACGCCGCTGTTCGCGAGCTTGATGCTCTTTGGCGCACTAAAAATTGGTCAAAGGGTGCCAGCTGCGATATTGTACCGGACGTCGGCATTCGTCTTTCTTGCTGGTGGAGACAGCACTTGAAAATTGCGAGCTTGCGTTGAAAAGACAAAACTTGTCGTTTTCTGGCAGCACAAATCATCACCGGCAAACCGACACCGCAGATAGCATGGAGACTCGCCACTATACGCCCACAGGCAGGCGTAGCACCCACACGTGTAAACGCACGGTAGTTTGCGGTGCGCACCAAATTTGCGAAATTTCTCCATCCGATTTTTCAGAAAAAAATGCAAAAAAGAAGGGCTCATTAGCGTAGCAAATTAGTTACATCCAGGTTAACCGTAGCAACGCCTTCGTTAGATAGAGGTCGCAAAAGCATGGGTTTCACTGGGGCTGGAAGTGGGGAATCCAAAAACCTTTGTTAAATCCAGGAATTCGTTACAAAGAGGTTCGTTACATCCGCATTTAACTGTACTTTTCAATCGCAGTGCACTGTTGTCTTCGACGTCTTTCTCTTGTTAAAACTGTCTAACTGAGATGGCTTCCCCTTGCAGTTCGAATTAACCAGCCTGCACTGAATAAGAGGCTGTGAACTTCAATTCGTCGAATAATGCATTTTGTATCTACAAACGCCTCACTGTGTAAAATAAGTGGCTTTGATTCCAAATGGGTATATGAAAGTGTTACCGCCTGTTTCAACTGCAAAAATGAGACAACCGAACACTCGTCAATTCAAGGCCGTCTTTTACAAAAGTGTCTGAGAATATGTCTGAAAATATAGCACAAGAGTCTGTCGCTGGTCGTTTGGGAATAAATATCAGCGCGACAAAAAGGTGGCACAAAAGAACTACAAACGGCTTCCTGTCCATTTCTCGTTCTTTTTGCGCCGTGTTTTTTTTTCGCCCTGTTAATCATGGTTTCTAAAAACATACGCGAGCCAAAGGTTTTCTCGGCGACCGCGCAGTTTTTTTGCAGTGGTATGACAGGCTGCGTTAAAACCTCCGCCGAGCCTTGTCAATGCACACCAAGTCGAGAGCCTTTGGTTTTGTCCGCAGGCACCTTGTGCTGAACTACATCACCCTAAAGGCGTGGTCCCTATTCACACCGCTGCTGCCCAGGGACTACGTGCACAACCTGCCCCACCTGCCTGGAGCCGACTACGTGGCCCTGGGAAGCCACAAATACTTGCCCGGCTGTGTGAAGCTCGCCGAAAGTTTCTGCCCCGAGGGAATGGTCGCTTTCGTTGTGTGAGTGGTTATATTTGCAGAAGTCCCATGCTCTGGTTGACATGTCCCTGGCTTATCGAAGGGCACTCTACGTCGCACAGCAGTAGTGGTAGAGCAGTACGTGTTCTGGTAAATATGATGGGCACATTGGTCAGGCGGCGATACCTAACCATTGCCAATGCTGCCCGAGGCTGCCGGCTTTTATTCCAGATGGGTTCTGAATTAATGTGGCGATGCCAGCTAGTAGGTACTTCAGCATGGGAACAGGGTAAGCGCCCGGCACAAGTGGAGGAAAGAAAACAGACAGGAAAGGTGCGCACTAACAACTGAGCTTTATTTTCTCTGAAAGCGATTATGAGGGCACGAAAAACAGAATGTATTGGTAGTTACACCACGTGCGAAAGCGATTACAGCTGCAGCACCCGCCTTACTAATCGTCCAGATAATCCACCTCGTTCGAAAGGTCAAGTGGAGGCTTGCTGATACATCGGTCCCCCATCTCTTTAATAACGTAGGTCTCAAAAACTTCCCGTTCTTCTCTTTTGCGGTGTGAATGTAGCACTCGGAAACTATCGAACGCTGGAACGCAGCTCCTTGGCTTGAATTCCGTCTTACAGTGAAGCGCCAGATTGCGATTGCGTCCTCTTCCCGTCTTTAGCATCGCCGCATGCTCACGTAACCAATCGTTGAGGCAGTTCCCCGTCTGTCCTACGCATACACGGCCGCATGTCAAGGGGCTCTGATACATTACGTTTTTTTGTACACTCCACAAACGTAGTGGCATGCTTCTTGCGCTGCAGTCAGGAGGCCTAGGTCCGCAACCGTTAACTGTGCGGCGCATAGTTCCGAGTTTGTTGGGAGCGCTGAAGACCACGCGCACACAGTCACGCTCCGCATTTTCCTTTAGGCGATGCGATATCCCATGTAGGTATGGTATGACGGCAATCTTCTGCCTTTACTTCTGCCCGATGTCGACTGGCTGGCTCCTTCGTGCAGCTCATTTAAAAGCTTTCCCGCCAAGCCGCATAGCCCGTACTGATGGATGGGATATCCGTTGTGCTGGTGTGAGATTTAAACGCGGACGTTAAACGGCCCAATGGGACGTGTCCGGAGTACTTAGTGGTAGATCGGATTGGGTTTGTGTGTTAGACTATATTCAGATTACCGACGTAAAACCCGTATCGTGATGTATGGACGTAAAAAAATGCCATGTCAATCAGTTCGGTTGGCTGAGACGTGAAATGACATCATTCTTTACGAGTGAGTGGGTGAAACGCTTTATTAAGGATGACAGGCCATGATGACCTGTGGGGAAGTGAGCATGGTGGAGGGGGAGGAGAAAGGGAAAGGTTACAATTCACATAGTGTACACAGTTCTAGTTTTAAGTTCGTATTCACAAGATGCACACTTCACTCTGTCAGTGGCAGCAAAATGCAGAGTTTGCACTGTTGACATTGGTCGTAGATGGGTATGGCCAGTCCGAGACAGCCTGTCAGACCGCCACACCAATTTGTACAGGTCATTTTCAAGCGCGTACTGGGTACTTATTTTTAGAGTAGCGGGGTCGTCACGGACACGACTAATGTGCTCCAGTTCAGTCGCGGGGGCAAGACCTACAGCTAGCAGTTGACGGCGGCTACGGGCGCATATAGGACAGAGCCAAATTAAGACAGTGGCGGCAACATTCTGAACCCGGCCTCACACAAATAGTAAGATGCTTACGACGCGGGAAGGACACAGGCTCATCTGCAAGAACAACGCTTTGATCCGTCAGAGGTTCATTCAACTTATTGGCTAGGAGATATGCTCCATCGCAAATTACGACAAACGTGGTTTGTTACGTGGACTCCATGGACTGCGCCCAGCTTTGCAGATCTTTACAGAGTGGAAGGGCACTAATTTTTTTGTCATGAATGTTCCTCAGAAAATTCCGTATGAATATTCCTCAGTCTGAAATTTTTCAGCAAATAGTTTTGATGACACTAGTAGATGCTACGGAATTTAGGTTTCCATAAATGGGTCTTAAACACGACGTAACGTGTTCCGAAGAGTTCACAATCAAAAGTACTTCTTGATTGTTATAGTATAGTAGTATAAGGGGGAAATAACCGAGTCAGTTTTTCGTGATTCGGAGAGGCAATAATTTTCTATAGATGCTTCTGTGCCAACTATATACGCCCGGTTACTACAACATGACAACCAGAGCTAAGAGGCAAGCTTTTCTTGCTTCGGGTAGGATGTGACAGATTTATTTGGGAAATAAATTCATAGCGCGACACTTGAAGCCGAAATCTCCAGTACAAGTTTCGTCTACGCGAAGCGGGAGGGCTATACACACAGAACACAAATAAGCCGGAATGGGAGTAAATGGCTTGTGTCATAACTCAGTACCAATTCGGAGTTTTCAAAACTCCTTCCAATGGGAGTTTCGCCTTACTCCCATTATTTCGGCAGTTTTTTTAGTAGCATATGGGAGTTTCATTTTACTGCCACTACAATGGGAGTTTCCAGGGGTACCATTGGGAGTGTATTGTTTCCTCCAACTGGGAGTTTTCAGGGGGCGCATTGGGAGCAGTCTTGACCTGCATTCGAGGTTTTTTTTTGTGTGTTTTTGTGCGCTTCATATATATGCGCTGCAGTGGAATTTATTACTGCATTCGGGAGTTCTTAATAAGGGCACAGGCCGCATTTTTATTTTTCGTTGGGGATCACGTAATTTCTAGTCTTTGTCCGCTTCAAACGTTGAATGGCGAAACGTGAAAAGTTTGTTTTCTGCACAGTCAATTTATTGCATAAAAAATACATGGATACGATACACGTGTGAACACGTTAATAAGACAATAAAAACACTGAATCAACAAAACACCTACATCGAGAACACAAGGTATCTTGGTAAGAACTTTATCTACTACAACACTCAACGAAAAAAATTTAAGCCATTTGCAAACAATGAGGTCAGCATGGTGTCGGTGCGCTGTTTGCTTGCACCTGCCTCCCAAACGCTGACGTTGCCGCACCCCCTGGCACGTTCTTCTGGAAGCCACAGCAGCACATTCATTAAGGGATAGCAAAACGCTTTAAATCTGCGGTAACAAATACATAAGCATATTGGGCATCTGACCTGAAAAAAAAAAAAAAGAAACGGCACTGTAAAGACGCTGAACTTGTCACTCTTGTGTCCAACTTTCCGTAATGTCTGAATGTTTGTTTAAAGCTACGCAAAATTGCACTTCTGTCCGAGACACCTGCGCTCACTAGTTCGTCAAAACGAAGTGTTCTGCTGTTCAAAAAAGTGCGCGACCCTTCCTTGTGGCGACCAACTTCTCAAAATGCTTCATTTCCCTCTTTTCCTTGCGTGTAGTGTTCTGGGAACGAGCTTCAGGTTTTACCCCCCGCACTGCCCCTCTCTCCCCTCACCGAAAGTTAAGGAAAAATTTCGGTCGGTGTGACGCCTGCGCGTTCCCCCCTTCAAAAAAAAATAAATAAATAAATAAAATAAGCAGTCGTCTGTCGACTCTACAGAATGCTCCCTCGAATGGCGTTTGCTGGTTATAGTTACACGCGCCTAGCGGAGCTCCCACGGAGCCCCGACCTTCTCCCTTTCCAGTGAAAGCAATTAATCGCCGGCGGCACGCGGCAGTCACCCTCCTCGTAGCAGGCGCGGCTGGCACCACACCTACTTCTCAAGAAAAGCGGCTGTCCTGCGACGTTTGACCGGCCAACTTCACCCTCGCTTGCCAGTAAGCCACAGACACAGCCTAACAAAAACACCTAACAGCTGTCCAGAGTTCGGACAGTTTTCATTCTGCTTGCGAGTGTGAACCAGTGAGTGTTCTGCTCGAGACCGGCGCAAATACGCATTGCTTTCACACCGTTCGGCCTCCCCAATGACGTTCCGGGCATGGTGCCGTCTTTCACGCACAACGCTCACCTCCAGTGGCGGAGAATCGCCCGTGCAGTGGCGCGGGAAACACGTTGAGTTTATTTGACGCTAGAAGGGGCACAAGTCTGCCAAAATGTTGCGTACAGTAAAAAACGTGAAAATCTTACCTTCAACCACCTCGCAGAGGCACAACCGCGTTGTTTTTAACGAGCCACTCTCAGCGATCACTGCATTTAGGCCTCGCGTCGGCTCGCTGGCGTATTCCGTCGGGTCGAAGGTCGGTGACACGGAGGCGACGCTACAGTCCGTCGCACGCAAGTCCAGGCTGGTTCCACAATGTTCGCAACGAGCTTCGGTTGTTGGGAAGCACTTCACATCCGTTCGTCCGGCCGCAAGTTCACACTGGCAATAAATTTTCGGGGGCGCTGGAGCTCACACGACACACGACACCAACTGGCAGCCATTTTGTAAGGACGCGTAAAGGAGGAAGGGTGAAGGAGGAGGAGAAGGAAATGGAGGCGGCGTGGGAGTTTTTAATACTCCCATTAGGACAAACGCAGTAATCACAGCCAGATACTGCATTTTGTGAAGAGGTACAATCGTGGTAAATGCGCTTATTTACGACGGCTTGTGGCCCCCGGTGTAAACTGGCAGCTTTTCTACCATCATACTACCACACGTGGGAGCAGGCCGCCTGTCGTGAGGAGTTTAAAAGACGTATTCCAGCCAAGAAACTCCCATTCAGGCTAAATTGTGTTTTGTGTGTAGGTCCAACTGAAGTAATCCTCAGCCACCGACACTGGTTGCTCTTACAATGCCTCAATGAACCATCCGCGCGCTCGACCTTGGCGGTCACGGACAGTGAGGGCATTCTCACAGCACCTACGTACCTTTTTATCTGTTCAACTTCGGTTAAATCTGTTGGAGCGCTCTTGCTGCCGAAGTTGCTTTATTCTCTTCAACAGTAGAGGAAACGGATGCGACACATTGTGTCGTGTTTATGACGATCAACTCATTAACTATCTAACATTTGTTCCGCAGCCCCAGCGGCCATCAGAGCAGTCTTCATCGCATAGCTCTTCTACAAAACCATACATGCCCATCTGCTTACTTTCCCGGAAATGACGTCGGAGGACGATGGTGACCACTGCCACGTCGCGCTTTCCTAATCGGCATCATCGCTCACCCGACCCCTTGTCTGCCCGTAAACATTCCCATTTAACGTACCCCTTGCCGAGCGCATCTGGGACCTCGTGACGCCTATCGTCGTTTGGGAAACACAGCTGGCGGCGGTGACCGGGCCGCGGGAGATTCACAACGAAATCAGCATGCGCTATTGCCAGATACGCTATTTTCAGGATGCGCTGGTGCCACTGAGCATGCGCTATTGCCAGAGTTTGATTTCCGATTGGGTCTTGTTTTTTTTCGTTTAATATGATTGTACTTCTATTGGTTTTTGTAAGCCTAAAGTAAATTTCAAGCCCTTTTGGCAGTATTGTATTAGTCCGTACGGCTAGAGATTTGAAGTGACACGGGCGGGTTTTGCGTCTTGAAACGACAGCAAATTTTATCCTGCAATTGTTCTGAAAAAAAAAGATCCCCAGATCTGTTTAGCCGCTCCGCTGCCAAAGTGCTGTATCGGGTTTGCAATTTTTCTTTGTTTTTGTTTCTTCCTCTTGTGACGCAAATTACTCCGACTCGCTGACTGGCCGCAATCCCGGCAGCAGCTTCCCGATGATCTCAGTTTTTCTACGCGCGCACCTGTTCTACTCGTGCGCCGTCACGAGGCTAATTTGTTTTTCATTCTTGCAGGTTGGTGCATTCCCGCAGTGGCAACGAGTTTTGTATCCTGCTATGGTTACCAGAGTTCAAATCGCGAACGAACCCAAATTTGATCTTATTTCGCTGTTTTCTCTTGACAGCGCCCACAATTGCGGTGTTATTCATGTCCGTGGGTGACGACGAGGGTACATTTTTACTTCGATGATGCATATACGGCTTTCACCACAAACACGTCTTAAAACAACAGACCGCAACTAATGCCGCCTGGCGGTGGGATTAGATCCGGTAAGACAGGCGGTTTGGTCTGACGTCACAACTTGCGGGTGCGGCTGGAAACTCTGCCTGGCGAGCACTGCGCACTGCGCAGGCGCTGCTATTGCTGAAACGACTCGTCTGCTCTGGCGTTCGGGCCTTAGAATCATTATCGGCTAGTATTTTGGCGCGCCTCCTCCTCTTCCAGGAGCACGGAGAAAGAAATAATTCTTGCTCCGTGCCCAGGAGGACCGCGAGGGGTCCGCGCGACGCGAACCCATTTCTCGTCGGCCCCGTTTTTGGACCCCTGTCTTGCCTCGTAATTAATTTCCACGTTGCCAGTTTGTGCACCGCAAGAACCGGCAGTCCACACCGATACTGAGGACACCAACATCGTGGCCGTGGACCGACCCAACGGTCAGTTACAGCCTTTTGGAAATCTGCCACGCTATGAGCTCTGCTAGGCCTAACATATCTAGGGGGCCCCCGTTGCCGCCGGCGCAACATCTGCAAGCGGCGGCGCGAGTTCCGGCGCATCGCCGCTCAGCGGAATACCCAGCATGGAAAGCATCGTTGAAGGGGAGGACATCGACTCGGGGAGCTACAGCAGCCCGAGTGGGCTACGGTTCGCCACCGGCAAAACGCCTCGCGCGACCAAGCGCGTGCGTCTACTGCAGCCACGAACGCCTCGGCCGCGGCACGAGAACCCAAGAAAGAGAAAAGGCGTTCCTCGCGTCGCCCGCCGCGGGCTTCGCCTGTCCCACCTTCTGATGTAAAAATCGTCTTGCTCCCACGAGGAGGACTCGCGCTCTCATCTATAGTGCAAACCACATTAGCAGATGCAATCCTGGCCCAAGCGGGAGTGCCATCGAACCGTGAGTATCAAATTCGAGTGCACAACGTAGCTAATTATCTCCTCATCAGCACACCTTCAGAAGACCGCGCCACCAAGTATGTACGAATTAAATGTCTCGTGCTTCGTGGTCAGCGAATCGAAATAGCCGCTCACGTGTTCGCAACAGATAAAACCACCGCGGGAATCATCTTCAATATTCCACAAGACGACACCACGAACGCTCGACAGTATTTTCAACTACGACCCGGACTTACCAGTTCTTGACGCCAAACGTATTAGCAGTTCCAACATGGTGCAAATTCTGATCGGCGGTCACCGAGTCCCCTTCTGGGTACGGTGCAAAGCAACCAGGTACCGGTGCAAGCCCTTTCGCCGCAAAACGGAGGCTTGCGCGGCGTGCTGGCAAGCCGGGCACCGACAAGGGGTATGCCCAAACATCGGATCCCCCCGCGCTGCTCCCGCTGCGGCACGACGAGTCCCACCGATGACCACTCGTGCACCCCCCGGTGCAAAGTGTGAGAGCCCTCACCCAACGGGCTCCGCGGACTGCCCAAGACGCTTTCAACGCCGCAAGTCACCCCCTTCGTATGCTCAGGTAATATCTGAACAAGGACACCTGCTCCAAGGTCCGGACTGCCGGGACGTAGATTTTCCTGGACTTCATCACGGACCCCGGACTGCGCACCCCGAGCGCCAATTCCGGATCTCCAAGGACCGTGACGAGCTAACCGGGGGCAACGAGCACAAGTCGGGGCAGCGTCCACCCCGAAACCAGCAAGGGGCGGGACCCAAAGGCACCTACAAAGCCGCCCTACAACAATGTGGGAGACCATCACGGCAACAGCTGAGCGGCCCAATGCCTCTACTCCCCTGGCCATAAACCCCACCTGCATGCCAACATCCCCCTCTCATCATGCAACCCCATCCAACCCACCCCTTCCCTCTCATCTCTATAGCCCGCGAACTGCAAGCCATGCGCCTCGAAATGGCGTCGCTGCGAGCTGAGAATGCCGCCGTCAAAAAAGAGGTCGGTCTGTTACGAACTCTGAAGCGAGAGGAGCCCCCTCCCAAGCGGAAAGCACCCAACCCACCCGATGGGTAAGTACCTCCCTCGCTCGAGTCCCCATCGGAGGAGCACCTGGGCCGTCTAGAAAGGTGGCTAGCGGAGCACAAACTCGAATACACTCGAGCAGTAGAAGCCATACTCACCGCCCAGGCCAAACTGCAGCCCACGCCCTATTTAAAAACATGCACCAGGAGATGTTATCGAGTGTCAGAGACCTGGCTGCAGGGATAAATTCCCAAAATGCT
Organism: Haemaphysalis longicornis; assembly: GCF_048455015.1. Taxonomy (NCBI): domain Eukaryota; kingdom Metazoa; phylum Arthropoda; class Arachnida; order Ixodida; family Ixodidae; genus Haemaphysalis; species Haemaphysalis longicornis. Next base: position 22,280,128 of record NW_027526245.1, read on the forward strand.
GGAATGTATGACATCACTAATGAAGGCCTTTTAAAAGGGAGTCATGCCCTGCCAGTACAATTATCGGAGCTTTGATCGGAAACAGGTGGAACTACAGCTACTGCTAGAACAAGTAGATAATCCCCCTCATATAATTGCGCTACAGGAACCTGGAAAGCGGGTCATTTGTCTAGGATACTAGTGCTTGCAAAGAACACGACGCTGCAGTACTTGTACAGCGAAACATATCTGCCCAACACAGGCACTTTGATAGCTGTTTGTCCCCTCACGACTTTTTAACGGTCTACCCAAAATGTAGGACAGAACAGGTCATTCATATACTGAATGTTTACAGTTGCCCCAAACAACACGTGCATAATTTTCGATCAATGACCCTGGCCACCAAAAAAGGCGCTGCGGGCTCACCCTCACTGGAGACTTCAACGCTCCACACACGGCATGGGGTTATTCTAGGGATAGAAAAAAGGGTAGGCAACTTTGGGATGTAATTCGGTCTCAGCAGCTGACGCTCGAAACTCCACCGGACTTACCAACCAGGCAGGGAACAAGTGGACAGCCAGACACCACTTCGGACCTCACCATAACCTACAGAGTGGGCCATACAGAATGGAGTAGGCTAGATGACACACTAGGCAGTGATCATCACAGAATACAGCTACACACGCCACTCAAGCACCCATCACCACCACAACGCATGCAGACTGTCATCACAGACTGACACGCTTTCCGGGAGGCACGACGATCGGAGGACCTGCCCTCCTCCCAGACGCTTGACCTAGCTCAATGGACGGATCAGCTCCTGGGGAATGTAAGAAATCATCAACAAGAATTAGATCCGGAAATTCCGGCGCCACACGTCGACTCTAAATTTCAGCATATCTGGGAAGCTCTTAAAAGCATCAAAAGGCGATGGCGCACTCAAAGGCACAGCAAGCGCCTAAGGAAACGGATAGCCACCCTAGCGAAGGAAGTCGAAAGTTACTCTGCCAAACTAGTTGATCAGGATGGGAGCAGTTATTCGATCGGCGACAGGGCTCTATGACCATGAAGAGGACTTGGTCCCTTCTGAGGCGCCTCTTAGATCCAAGCCGCTCTAAAAGGGAGCACGCCAACAAAATTACACAGCTCACCAGACACCTCACGACCAATTCGAACCAGGCAATTGAAAACCTCATCGGAAAATGCGTACCAGACGGAGAACAGGAAAAGCAATCGGACTACTCCGGGCCACTTAACCCCTCCCTGGACGAGGAAATCACAGAGGTAGACGTCAGAGGAGCGCTGGAGGACATGCGAACGTTCTCCACCCCAGGGCAAGACCGAGTAACAAATAAAATGCTCAGAAATCTTGACGACGGCTCCATCACCTACCTCACTAAGCTGCTTATTAGCATTGGATGCAGGGTGTGATGGTGAATGGACGTTCGTCACGCTTTCGTGTGCTGTCAGACGAGAAAGGAAGCGACAGAGACGTTTTGAAGAGGGAAAAAGAAAATAATACATTTATCTGTCCCGCAAGTCCTTAGTTGCGGCAGGGAGAAAACAAAGTACATCGGCATCTCGAGTCAGTCTCACATGACAAGCGACCCAAAAATACTGTTCGCCAATTCTCGAGCTACTCTCTATTCTGGCCCACACCAACGTTCCTCGCGAGTAGAGTTCAGGAATATCAAAGGCGTCGTCTCACGGGCAGGTCCCGACGCCTCAGGTTTCTCGTCGTAAGTTGATGTGGCCGTCGAAGCTGCCGAGGGCAGGGGTGGCATGACTGCTGCAACTGGATAGTCGCCAGCGCACGGCTGCTCAACCGTGTGCGGCGTTGCCACGGGACAGCTCGCCGATGTCTGATCCCAGCTCAGCTCGCTAGGACCACGTCCCAGGAACGACGCCGGACATGAGCGCACCGGTAGCGTCGGCCAAGGCCCGCACTCGGCAACTACACCCTGGCAGGAGCCAGGGTGTAGTTGCCGCATTCTTGCCGTTGCCGCATTCTTGTAGTTGCCGTGTTCTTGGGCGGCATTAACCGCCCAAAACACCCCATATCCTCCCCGATTGCCCATACGTTTGTAGAAATCATTCCTACGCGACCCGGTCCACCAAGTTTATTCATCCTAAACATCTACAGTCCTCCCCAGCATCCCGTCCGAGATATCGATCCGCTCCTAAACGAATCAGCCAAGAGAGCAGGCACGAACCCCCTGCTTTTGGTCGGCGACTTCAACACCCCCCCACCATTCACGGGCGTACCCTCAAGCGAACAAGAAAGGGACGGCACTCCTTCATGCAGCCCGACACCACATCTTTACACTATGCAATGAACTCACCCTTCCAACTCGACTGGGAACAAGTGTCACTCGCGACAGAACGCCGCACCTCACATTTGCCCACAATGCACCCCATCTAGAGTGGGCGCGCTTACCAGACACTCTTGGAAGCCATCATTACATCCTAGCCCTCGCCTTGCCCCATCTTCCCCTTCGACGACGCATCGGACAAGCCACGCCCGTGGACTGGTCACCTTTCCGCGAAGATCCTACATCCCTTCCTCCTGCGGACGAAGACCTCAAACGATGGACGGCCAAGTTAACTGTTCTAGTACGGAAACATACTAAAATCAATCCCCTCACAACTGCCAATCCTTCAGTCGACTTCCATCTCGCTCATCTGTGGGAGGCTCGGCGAGGCCTTGTCAACACATGGAAGAGTCGAAAACATGACTGCTCCCTCAAACGCAGGATTGCGGAAATTACGCAGCGGGCCGCTCAATACGCCGAGGAGCTGAGAACCCAGAACTGGCGATCTTTCTGGGAGAAACTTGGAGGCACGTTGAGCCCCAAGCGCACATGGCATATTCTGCACCACCTCTTAGGGTTCAAACCCTCCAAAACAACAGCGCAGCAGCAGCTACAACGACTCATTCACAACCATCCTCATCCTCATCCATCCTCAACCTGCCCATGCAGGTCTCACAAAACTTTTTGGTTCCCCTGAAAACTTGCCAATTCCCACGACCTTAACATACCTTGGCCGTCCTGACCCAATCTCGACGCTCCCTTCACAATCCAAGAATTGGAGCAAGCATTCGCTTGCTTGAGGCTCAACACCACGCCGGGAAAAGACCGCATAACAAACAAAATGCTCCGAAACCTAGACGATGAAACTCTCTCATCTATCCTTACCTTTTTTGACAAACACTGGGAAGCCGGAACCCTCCCACATTATACTTGTTCCGAACCCCCACAAACCTGTAGCCATCGACAACCTCCGGCCGATTTCTCTTACTTCGTGTCTGGGCAAGCTGTTCGAACATATGGTACATTATCTCCTAACAACCTACCTCGAAGACAACAATCTCTATCCCCATACCATCTTCGGCTTCCGTGCCCACCTATCACTAAAAGAAAAACTTATCGATAACCTAAGCAAAACCCAGCTCTGCACCATCCTCGCTCTTGACGTACAAGGGGCCTTTGATAACGTCACGCAAGAGGCCATCTTGCGAGGCCTTCAAACAACTAACTGTGGAGCGGCTACTTATAACTTCGTCAAAGCCTTTCTGAGAGATCGGACAGCCACAATACGCCTTGAAACCATACAATCTGACCCTTTTCCCACGCCGGCAAAAGGCACCCCTCAAGGATCTGTCATTTCCCCCTTACTTTTCAATATCGCCCTCCTCCAACTTCCAGTCACTCTCCACAATACCTAATCTCTACCATGCATTTCACGCTGATGACTTATCTGGACCAACACCAGATTGGCGGGAAAACAGCAAGACAATATACAGCAAGCCATTGACTACACGCTCGAATATCTACAGCCCCGAGGCCTCACTTGTGCACCCCAAGAATCTCCATTGCTTGTTCTCTGAGCACGCACACGCGGCCGTCCTCCACAAGCAACCCCTGACCCGTCCGTCACCATATCCTCCGTTCCCGTCCCGCAAGTGACCACTCTTCGAATTCTCGGCGTTCCCGTGCAAGCCGACGGTTTGGGAGCCGCTCTTCTTCCGCAACTCCATTTAATCGTCACGTAGCTTACGCACCTCATTCGAAGAGTAGGCACCCAGCACCACGGCCTCCGAGAAAAAGACACCTGCAAACTTGTTCATGCGGTCCTGATAAGTCGCGTCATATATGGGGCACCGTACGTACATCTGAAACCAAAGGAAGACTCAAAACTCGACGCACTTATTATCTCCTAACAACCTACCTCGAAGACAACGATCTCTATCCCCATACCATCTTCGGCTTCCGTGCCCACCTATCCACTCAAGACGTACACCGCAAACTAAAAGAAAAACTTAGCTATAACCTGCAAAACATACGAAAACATAAGAAATTCCTCTTGGACTTTTTGCATTCACCCCTACCACGCACCTGCTCCAACTCGGCCTCCACAATACACTGTATGAACTCCTAGAAGCACAGCAAGTCGGCCATTATCGCTCGCCTATCCCTCCCCACGCCAGGCCGCACTGTTTCGACACACCTGGGTCGTTCCGTTCTTCATTGGACGCACCACAACGCATGACCACCCAAATCCGCGCACACATCAAAGTCTCGCCAATTCCGCGCCATATGCACCGTACTTACAACGTGGGTCGAAGACAAGCACGCGTTCGTCTCCTAGAGAGACGGTAATCCAACGATCCCGACACCTGATACAGGGATGTCGCAACCTACACAAACCGAACTGCCCATACAATGGTTGCCCTTAATTCTCAAGGCTGTATCCTGACATCCGCCACCATCGCTGATACCAGCACCACTACTACCGAAGAGACAACCATAGCCCTCGCCGCTACCACAGCATCTACCGGGTGTTACCATCCTTACCGAATCACATCAAGTTTGCCGGAACTTTCTGACCGGAGGCATTTCACCTCCGGCCCTCAAGCTTCTCCAGACAATAAAGACCCTACCCTACTTCCAAATTGTATGGACCCCAGGTCATGCCTCACTCCCAGGGAAGGAGGTGGCGCATGCCGCTACCCGCGATATCCTACTGCGGGCATTCCCATCGGGGGCGGGCGACTTGGCAGCACCGTCCTCCAACCTTCCCGTTCCCAGTCGCTGCACCGATATACTGCACCACTACCGTCAGAGCCGCCTCCGTTACCCTCCCGCTCATCCCTTCTTCAGCACTTCTGACGCCGGAATATGGCGCAGACTCCACACGGAAACATATTTTAACACTCCTATTCTTCACCATATATCCCCCACTACCTACCCTTACAACTGCCCTACCTGCCCCACCCCCAATACGAAGTACCATCTTGTATGGGCATGCGCCGACCACCCGAACCCCCCCCCCCTTTCCCCCACCCCGGAGCAGTGGGAGTGCGGGCTGACCAGCTCTCAGATCGGAACTCAGAAACACCTGATCTCCAGGGCTGGAGCAGCAGCAGTCGCTCGCGGCTTTCTGAACTGAGATGAGGCCACCCACCTCTTTTTGTCGGCTCAAATAAAAACATTTTTCCTCCTCGTCCTCCTTCCATTTTGGCAGCAGCAGCGGCGGCAACCGGACGGCATCTAAATTCTGCTCTGCCTTTCTAGAGACGCCTGCAGTATCCTGTTTGGCAAACGGCCAGACGACTACCATTGCCTGGAATTATTCCTGCCGCTATCCCCCAAACTGCTACAATCAAATGCTTCAAGCCATGTGAACTCTTCGTGAACTCTTACGGTGAACTCTTCGTAAGACGAAGAGTTCACCGCCAGTGCATGTGCATTCGAGTCCGTGCCTGAAACGCCCGTACTTCGGTACCTGCCATGCGCCAACTCCAGCTATAACAAGGGCACCAAACCGTGGAATTCCACTTTGGCAGCAGCAGCGGAGGGAACCGGACGGCATTTAACTTCTGCTCTGCCTTGTTACAGGTTGGTTCGGTTGTTTGCGCTCACTGCTTTTGCATGGCAATACCTGATTTCCGCTGCTGGTGCTGCCAGAGTGTTTGTTCCGAAATGCCTTTAACCCTTGTTGATACGTAATTTTTCATTATCTTTGCACGATGTCTAGCGGACTAGATGTGGTCTGTACAAAATGTACGGATAGCTTGAACGGTGACGAGAGCTCTCTGTTATGGTATGAATGCAAGGATTTATACCACTTAGGAGAATGCTCTGGAGTGTCGCAAGCCGCATACAAGTCCATACGAGACGAGTACAAAAAGTCCTGGAAATCCCCACGATGTCGTAAGAACAAATCGGGCCCATCAAGGGCGAAACCTACTCAGGATGCCACAATCGCAACCGTTCTACTAGAAATCAACCGAAAGCTTGATGAACTTATGCCGTTGACAAATACAGTCAAGGAAATAGAAGCGTCAATCAAGGCAATTTCGGACAAATATGAAAGCATTCTGTGTGATGTAGCAAAGCATGACTCCTAAATCAAAATCCTGAAAACCAAAGTCTCCAAACTGGAACAATCACGCTCCGACCTTGAGGTGCAAAGTGTATCAGCTACCCTGAATGATCTAGAGTATCACAGCAGAACATTTAATCTAGAAATTCATGGCCTCAAGTTTGAACAAGATCAATGCCTGATGAACGTTGTGAAAAAGGTTGCCTCAAAACTAAAACTCGCCCCACTGAGAGAGCAAACAACTTCCGCTCTGCACAAACTTCCAACGAAAGGTGACAAACCTTCTGCTGTGATCGTGCGTTTTGTGCACCTGTCTACCCACGAACAATGGCTTACAAAACGGAAGTTGCTGCCAACTCTTGAACCCGACGTCTTCATAACCGAAAACATGACAACACAAAACAAGATCTTGCTGAAAAAAACAAAAGAATGGGCGCTTGAAAACGACTACCGCTTCGCCTGGCACCAGAATGGGAAAGTTCGCGTAAAGAAAAGGGAGGGTGACAAACCACAAATAATATAACGCCACGCTGACATCGATAAACTGAAGCATAATGCTGACTAGTTGAACCTGAAACCTGCTATTTAAACTTCCAACCCTCTTGTGTCAAACCGGAAAGAACATCTTATCATATGCGAAGTGATGAATGGGTACTTCCTGCTAACTTTCTGCAATACATCGGCACGGGTCATTGTAAGGCTACTTTTTGTTTCCATCTAAACTACCAATCGATCAACAACAAAAAAGATGCACTTGATCTGTTTTTCAGTAGTTTAAATTTTCGCTTTGACTTTATCTTCTTATCTGAAACATGGTATGAAGAAAGTTCGGCTATCTGGCATCTACCCAACTATCAATGTTACACAAAACCAGAACTGGTAGGCGTGGCGGTGGAGTTTGTTTGCTTGCCCACAGTGATCGTAATTTGACAAGCATTGTAGACTTCTGCTGTACCACAGATGATTATGAAGCTTTATCTGTTCTGTGCGGATGCACAGTTTACTGTGTTATGTATCGTCCCCCTCATGGCAACTCTCAGCTCTTCTTTCAGTTTCTCGAACAGTACCTCTTTTTGGTGTCGGAGAACAAATACAAAGTAATCTGTGGAGGCGATTTTAACGTAACCATGTTAGCCGACACACCAATAAAACGTGAATTTGAGACACTTTTGCATACTTTCTGTTGCACCAATGTTATATCATCAGCTACACGAATTGTGCCTAACAGCTCCACTTGCATTGACCTATATATTACCAACATATGCACTGACTTTGTGAAAGCAGGCATTCTCAATTGTTGTCTGAGTTACCATATGCCCATTTTTCGGAGCTTTCAGAGGAACAGAAGACCGCAAAATGCGCTGCAACATACCACACAAATTATCAGTCAAGTTCGATAAGAACTTTTTCGTCAAATTTGCTCCTGAATAACTGGTAAGACGTATATGACCTAGAAAATACAAATACAGCCTACAAAAGCTTCTTTCACAAATTTTATTCTTGTTATCACAAAAATTTTCCCACGTACCTAGGCAAAAGTTGCCCTTCTAAAATCCGTAAACCTTGGATCCCCCCCGAACTATTTGAAAAAATGAAAACAAGGAACGCTTTGCATAACAAATTCATTAATACCCATGACTTAGCAGATCTACGAGCTTTTAAAAGGTTTCGCAATCAATTAACGAGCGAATTGCGCAGAGCACGAGTTCAGCACAATAATAGTATGCTTTACGAATGCCAGAACAACAGTCGTAAAATGTGGAAGACTCTGAATCAATTACTAAACCGCGTATCCAAACCAGTACCACCCCAAACAACCATTGACGACGATATTGAACTATCAGGAGCACAGCTGCCACATACATTTAACGATTACTTCATTAACTGTGGAACCAGTACAGCAGATGCACTTGCCTGCAAGAACATTGCGTTGATTGCCCACAGACTATACTTTTTCAACCCACCAGTGAATCCGAGATAGTTGGCGTCTTTCAAGATCTAAAAAATAGCAGTGCCTGTGATGTCGATTGCATGCAGATAAGGCCAGCAAAGCATGTATTTGATATCATAGCACCAGTTCTCGTTCACATATATAATCTTTCACTGTCGTCCGGAATTGCAGATAAGGCCAGTAAAGCATGTATTAGATATGATAGCACCAGTTCTCGTTCACATATATAATCAGTCACTGTCGTCCGGAACATTCCCTCACCAAATGCAAGTTGCAAAAGTTTCGGCACAATATAAAAAAGGTGACAGAACCGCCGTGTATAACTACAGACCAATCGCAATACTGCCAGTCTTTTCCAAAGGTGTTGAAAAAATTATCTTTAACCGCATATTAACATTTCTTGAAACAAAAAAAATATTTTAACTAGTTCCCAGTATGCCTTCCTAAAAAACAGATCAACTCAGCGTGCACTAATAGACCAAAAATTTACACCATCTTCCCACGAGGGGAACCATGGGGTAGATGCAACGCATCTGGGGTGGCGGTTGCGTTTTCGTTATGTTAGTGATGTCAGCGTGTGGATTGCTGTTGTTGTGTATCCTATTTACGCAGCATGTTCCCCCCCGATGCGTCGCATCTACCCCATGGTTCCCCTCACGGGAAGATGGTGTAACTTTTTAACCGAGCGCAAGCTGCGTGCTAACGCACAGCTGGCACGGCGACGGGAGCGAGCGCAGCCGAGCGCAAGCTGCACGCTGACTGCGCTGACGCACAGATGGCGCTGCGGTGAGAGCGGCGGAGCGCGCAGATGCCGCGGAAAGGAGAATGGGGGAGGGATGCGGACTACGCCGCGACAACGACGCGGGACAAGGCGAGTTAAAGAGATGCGTTGCATCTAAAAGAATGTATTTTAGGTAACTTTGAAAAGCGATTACTGACACTAGGATTGTTTATTGATCTCACCAAAGCCTTCGACTGCATCAGTCACGACCTTTCACTTAAGAAGCTATTACATTACGGTATTCGGGGCGTAGCATTCGATCTAACCAAATCGTACCTAAGCTTTAGGCAGAAATACGTAGAAATGAACAACATCCACTCGCAGATACAATCAATTCACACAGGTGTACCACAAGGAAGCATCCTAGGCCATCTACTTTTCAATATTTAAATAAATGATCTAGTAAACATAGACAGCAACACAAAATATATAATTTACGCAGACGACACCACGTTACTACTCACATCAAATGATGCTCATGATCTTGCCTCGACCGCGAATGCGGTTTTAGAGAAACTGCGCTTGTGTTGTATCGATAACGGTCTTAAAGTTAACACCGAAAAAAACCAAAGTGATTTTGTTCCAACCGAAAAACAAAGACTTATCTGTGGGTATCGATATTCTGTTTTCTTCCTCTGATATTGAGCTCCAGTCGGACTTTTGTATTCAGTTAAAAATCTCCCTCGTAGAGTAAAAGTTCTGATTTATAACGCTCCCTTTTTAAGTCACATAAATTATTGTTCTTGTGTTTGGGGAACCACTTCCGCTATAAACTTGCACCACTTGTTTCTTCTGCAAAAAAAATGCACGCGCATTTTTTCTGCAGATTTGTGGCTAATATGCCTTACCGCTCACCGTCTGAGCCCTTATTCCAAGAGCTGTCCCTGATGACAGTACATAATCTGCTAAACCACCGACTAGTGTCTGCGTATCGCAAAGAAGTAAAAAATGGCACCAATTTTATCGCTTCCCTGGCAAATCTGAAAGAAAACGTCCTAACCTACAACACACGGTCACCGGAACGTTCGCATGTACCCTGCCCAAGAACAAACTACGGTACTCAAATGCTAAGCTTTACTCTTCCCACCTTACTGAATAAACTTCACTTAAGTAGTATAGACGTCACATCCACATGCTTAACAGCTCTTCGTACGTACTTTGTGTAGTGACATGCTTTCCTTTTTTATGCCTGCCTGAAATTTGGAATGCGTTTCTTTAGCGCAAGAACCCATTTTCTTCTTTGACGCTCATATTATTTGATATCTTGTTCGCCCACCACGCCAAAACCGCATTTGTCTTTGAATTCTCTACTAATGCGCTTTGTGTATCATTGATGTTTGGTGCCTGTAAGCTGCACTCTTATTGTTCCTCTAGTAGTGGTTGTCGCCTTCATTCTGCATTGCCCCAAGAGGTAGCGTTCTACTTGTCACTAGCTTGAACACTGTCGCGCTCGAGCCGTTATACTTGTGGCATCGAATTGAATTACCCTATGCCTTGACTTCTACATCTCTAGCGCTGGTTGCTTCTTCTTTTATTCTTTTCGTGTATTTTTTGTTATTGTGGTAGTACAACTAGTTGTTGTTGTTGATGTTTCTTCTTTTTTGAGGGGAGGAGTCCCTCTTCTCTTGCTCTTTCTCTGTTATTTTGTTTTTAGTTTCCTTTCTTTTCGAAAAGGTTTCTTTCTTGCTTTTCTTTTTTTTCCCACTCCACCGCTGCTGCTGCCTCTGTCAATGGATCGTAGGGCTTGTTAAGCTGCCTAGAGTGGCTTTTTCCCAACAAATCCACCATAGAATTATGAATATTTTATGGAAATAAAGATAACTTCCAACTCTGGGAAGAAGGATGACCTGCGAAGTTTGATGGGAGTGCACAAAATGCACAAAGCAGATCCCCTTTTTTGTAATTTGCTATGGAGGAATTAGCGCCTAGCCCAATTAAATTTTAGAAGGTCTAGAAATTTCTTCGAGTGGACAAACATGGAGTTTGTTTTTCTCCCGCGTCATAGGCATCTTAGTATATGCGTAACATATCAACCTAATCCAACACCGGAAAGTTCGCATTTGGGCCGTGGACGTACAGTTGGAGTAAAGGTTGATGATGTTCGTTTCCCCGAAGTGCGGTGTCGACCAGGAACCCAATCGCCCGGACTTCGGTTGATTTGTCAGGAAGCACGCAGGGCGACAGGGCGATGTATCGCAGTTTTCGGAAATGGTGACCGAATTGACGAAGTCGAGCCGTTTGTCTGTGATGAAGGGAAAGGAAGAGTTTATATACAGCTATTTACATAAGAGTAACTGTAAACATGAGTAACAAAAAGGACAAACTTCAAACTTCAGTTGGACGCTAGCTCTACGTGCGTACAAGTCAGTCGAGCTTCTCAAACTACGTCTAACTCTGCTATGCTCGGAGCGTGACAAACCGTGCGAGAAACGACGGCCGGGACTCTGTTCCCCCCGCAGGATCCGTCTAGTCGCCCGGTACACAGCCTTACCCTAAGCTTCCAACGAGATCCTCCAGTCTATCTCTTGCTTAGGGGGCTCACATATCCCAACCTAGCTTCAGCGGTCGAGACTTGTAGTCTCGCCGGGAACTGCCTAGCTGAGAGCTAAGACAAGAGGTCTGTTGAACGGCCAACTTCGGCCTTATAACACCTGGGTATTACTCTCTCTCGGAAACGCCCCTCTAGCTTTCGTACACGCTAGGCTATAGGAAGGGCCCAGATTCACGTAGACAACTGCCGCTCAGCCATTTGCTGAATATTCTATTATGCGCCGTCACCTTCGGGTCAAAAGTCCGCGCTCAGGCGAGCAAGCACGCGGCGGCGAGTACACGTGGCTCCGAAAGGTGGGGATGAAAAGTGGCGGCTACCTAAAAGCAGCCGTTCCTATGCTGGCGCGCAACAAAGGGATCTCGCGGAAAAGCCGCCGCTGCCGTGCGGCCAGACGACTATAATGACCCCTTCGTTGTTCGCTACGCGTGGAATCTCCGGAACTTGGCGGGGCCGTCTCCATTCTTAAAGGGATTTATTGTGGCATTCCTCCATCCCGACAAGTCATCTCCCGAACGTGCCGCAGCGAATTGACGACAGCCACAGCGTAGTGTCGGCAGTGCTGTGCCGCTAGATCGAGCGGCGAGGATCTATCCTTTCACACGCGAGGCCGAGGCGCCTGGCCACTGACCTCATGAGTGGACCTTACAGTTGGGATCAATTTGATGGTGATCGCTCGGGTGGCAAAGAAACAAGCGGCAACGCCATGTTACGCATTGTATCAGGGTTGTATTACGCAACAGACAAGGATGGGAAGGAGGTGCTACTGCCTTTATCTCCAGAGTTGCGAAAACGGCCGCTGTGCGGGTTGAAAGGCCTTCTGGTAGATGCTCCCCTGATTACCTTTAAATTAATCACAACTCTTTACTTTCAAACCTCCCTCCAGCACAACGGACGTGTCACCAGTTGCGGCATGAAACCTATTATCTACGCGCGCAAGCCCCCCCCCCCCCCCTCCGCCTTTCCCTCCTTTTGCAGCTCGTGCCTGGTAAACTCGTAACCAGATATGAGCGCGTGCTTAGAAGCGAAAGACAGTGCCAAAATTGTCTCCCTGAAAGCCGTTCAAGAGAGAGAGAGAGAGAGTGAGAGAGAAATAACCCCTTTGCCCAGTATGGGTTCAGGAGTGGGGTATGTTGTAAGCCCCTCCCCTCCCACTCCCCCCCCCCGCCCGCTTCAGCCATCGGCCAGGAGCCCCTGCTCCTTGGCGGCTGCATCGGTCACCCGGATAGCCCAAGACAAATTCGGCGTGCGAGCTGAGCAGTATCGTCTCCCACTGCTCTGGTGTAATTAGCATTCTTCGTGCTTCATTCTGAACAAGAAATATAAGCTCACGCCGATGTTGCTTTTCACCCGGGAGAAATTCCCAGAAGCGGCTTTCTATTGTTTCCGCACCCATTCACGCTTCACTTCAGAGAGACACTCCTTCGATTCGTACTGTTTTTCCCCCGAGCGAACGACACGCATCTGTCCATAGAAAGTTAAAACCTGGAAGTACTCGAGCTTTATTCTAGTGCACACACATGTGGCTGCCCGTTTCCGCCCGGCGCCGTTGGCATCTCAGTGTTTGTGTAGCACACCAACCCAAACCCAAACCGCTCGACCATTGAAGACAGCTGATATGTTCATTGAGCCGCGAGAGTTCCGCTTTTAAATTTCCAGCCAGCACAACGCGCATGTCATCGGGAGTGGCATGAAGACTAGCTGTGCATGCACGCCCCCTGATTCCACTCCCAACCAGTGCACGCATCAACCGACAACTGGTGATGGGTGCGAGCTTAGACGTGAAATTCACGGAGGGAAATGTCGCCTTTCATTTTGAAAAAAAAAATTACGGGTTCAAGTCGCCGTTCAAAGCGGTCACGTTGCTCTGCTAACGACTGATCAGGGCGTTACCGCTGTTATCAGCCGGTTTCCCAGCTTGTGAAAGACACATCAGTGGTGGCGAGGGGAATCATAGTTGTGAAAGTGCTGTCGGTGGTGGCGAGGAGAAGCGCCGCAGCGGTGCCGAGTAAATTGACCTCACAGGATGGAAAACTGGAAGTTGAGACATACTCCGTTGCAAAAAAAAAATGTGGCTGCCACAATTCAAGTTGTGAAACTTCACATCACGTAACTGCCACTCCACTCCATTGTTCTAAATTGCTTGCAACGACCATCTTTTGCAAAAGTGTCTTGCTCATTGTTATGTACAGTTGTGAGTTTTCGACCATCCCAGCGACTGTTAAATGCAAGTTCCCCTCGGTATGGGTGAACAAAATTTTCCCTGCTGCAGAGCCAAGCAGAAATACCCTAGAGATCTTGCTTCGCTGGCATATAATTTTTGCCCCGTGTACCAGCTTCGAAGTACTCAACCGTTATTGGCTAGTGCAGATTGGCCAGCTAACAGAGTGGATGAGCTGCAGGAATAAAAGTTTGCAGCATTTCGGGCCGTTATACAGATGTTTATTGCCTTGAGGAGAAAAGAGGTCAGTCATGCGAGCCAGCACATGTAATTCGTCATGTCCGCCGAGAGAGCGTGTACGAACGCAAACTCTTTCCGCAGCCTGAAACCTGTACCATCTGCTTACAAAGTACCAATTTTCTTTACAGAAAATACGCTTTCAACTCAACTAACAGGACTATGAGGCTAAAAAAGGTAAATACACTGTATGCTTTGTCATTTCAATATTTCGCGATCCTCGTACCGCGAGACTGGTAGTGGCAATCTAAGAAAAGGAGGATTGCTTGGGATTGAGTAGTTGGTTCATATTGACTGTAGAGAGGAAACAGGGACTTGGTAGTGGTAGCAACGTTATTCACTAACAATAGAGTGCCCACAACTGCGTGAAGCATTGCACACTGTGAATTGATCCCTCGCCCCGATGAGACCAGTTCACAGGATAATCACCTAGCAGGTCCGTTTCTTTATGTGCAGAGCGCGTTCGGCTTGTCGTCGTAGCTCGCTCGCTGGACCCATAGAGTTTCATACAAATAACTAGAGGGGAAACTGGCGCTAGTGTCAACGCGAACATGGCAGCGGCGCTTACGTTTCAATGGGAATGATGGGTAGTTGTGGAACCGGATTGCGCAGGATCAAAACGGGCTTATGGCTGCGCAAATTGTGTTTTTTGACAAAAAGCTCTTATTGCCCGGTTCTCCGTTTATAAATTACATGGCAAACAAGGAAGTTAGTGACGAAAAACTGTTTTTTTTTACGAAATGAAACGGCCCGTTTAAATAAAAAGCAGACGGGGAGTCGAGAAGGTTTGTGGAGCAGGTTTGCCATTTTTCGCCAACTACAGCACGACGCGGACTTTAAAAACTATTTGTAAAATATTCGGCGCTGGTGGTTTGTAATAACAGAAGTTTTGTGCTCATAAGAAAAAAGAAACCGATTAACTTTGGAGAAGTTATATAGTGACATACATCAAGCTGCGTTCCTATCAGCCGCCGGTGCTGCTGTTCTACACCGTAGGAGCCGGCGTTCGCACGAAAGGTGTGGCTGTTCCAAGTGATTCGCAACCGTCGTCAGCTTTGACCAGCTTTGACAATGCATTGCTCTGCCGGATGAGCAGCGCCGCAACTCCTAATTGGCAGACAACTTCGCCGCACAGAGCGTCGTCATTTGTGTTTTCATGCTCGCTGTGCGGCAATGCATTGATAACCCACCCAATTCGCAACTCTGGTTATAAAAGATTCCACTCAGGGTGGCGTCAATGCACGCGAGGCATGCAGTTCAAGGAGAAACGTATTTTTGATCACTTTTGAACGAATTTGCTCCTAGGCAAATGCGTTCATGTAAATCCAAACCGAAAACGAAACTGCCTGCAATCCATAATAAGTTCCGCGAGCCATCGAGCGCCAACCCGCATCCACAACTACCCATCACGCCCATTTAGGCGTACGATCGCAGCGCCAGTTTCCCCTCTAGTTATATTGTAAGAAACTCCATGGCTGGACCGTGGCCTCCGCGATCGGCTGCCGGTGGCGAGCAACGGCGCGCCGCCGGCAGCCGATCGCGGAGGTCACGGCTGGACCCAAGTAGAGCAACAGGCCATCCCGCGGTAACGCTGTCGTTCGCGGCGTACCCCAGAGGCTTCGAAAGCGGGGCGGTTTAAATAGGCATAAGCGTTCGAAACTCGTGAACCGCTGGCACTTGTCCTACGTCTCCCCGTAGTTTAGCGCAAAGAAAACTATATTTACATTTCAGGCTAAATATACGTAATTAACCGGCAGCGCCAGCGTTCATTTAGTTAGGAACGCTCGTTGGGTTAGTTTTTACGATTACAAGCGAAAAAAGCGGCAGCGGAAGAAAATAATGGCGCGTTCGAAATGACGCAGAACGGCTCCACACGCCAGAAGAAAATGGCGCCTTCGAAATGCCGCAGAAAGGGTCTGACCGCGAAAGAAAAAAATGGCGCTTTCGAAATGACGCAGAAAGGCTCCAGCCCCGCAAGAAAAAAAAATACTCGTTCGAAATGCGGCAAAACAGCTCCAGCATACGAAAGTAGAACAAGAACAAAAATAACAGAACTCCCGCTGGCGCAGTTTCAGGCAGGGGAACGCGAGCACTGCGAAGGCGGGAAATTTGAAATGCATGGGATGGTAGCAGTGAGCGGATAACGGCGTAACAGCCAATTATGACGAATCACTGCTCTGCACCTCCGACAGCTTTCATATTGAGTAAAATGGCTTGAGTTTTTTTTCAATGCCACGGAAGCTGCTCCCACGCAGCACCCTTGTTGTTGATAACGACTCCCTGAGTAAGCTCGTGCGCGAGGCGATCATATTTTGCCAAAAAACGCCGATTGCTTCAATGGGCGCAATGCAATCACGGCAATATAATGGAAGCTGTCCTGGAATGGAAGATGGCCGTGCCACATCCTATACGCTCCGGCCGGTTTTTCTCACGCAGAATTTTCAGAATGGTAATTGTATGCTATGTACGATTGTGCTTTGCCAGTCTGCGTATTTTATTAAGTGGCTCCTGGTGTAAGTTTCCCTTCTGAAGTCGTTGTTTCCGCGTCTGAACATTTGGTGCGCTTTCTTGGCGACACTGCACACAGAGAAAACGGCTTGGCTGGCGGCGCTTTTCTCCTGGTTGAGCGGGAACCCATGTAGAGTTTTTGTCAAAATTTTGTAGGCCAAGCCGAAAGTGCGCAGGCCGTAAGTAAAAAATTCAATGTGCAAGCTTACGACACGAGCGAGGGGGAGGCGTCGTATGCCGGAATGCTCGACCAAACGACGTTCTTTTTTGCTGTCATAAAATATCAATAAAACATATCACTAAATAAAACAATAAGGCCTAGATGGTGCATACTGACTTTGAGTCTGAGAGCAAAAAAATGACGAGGACGGTAGCGCCTGTATCGTCTGCCGCCGTCCTCGTCTTTTGTGCGCGAAGCCTCTCATTCGTCATAAAATATGTTTGACAAATGTAAAGCTTCTTGAATAATTTGTGGTCGAGAAAACGTAGGATTGGCCTTGAAAAGTTTGACAAAGGGTGTACGTAGGGAAGCACTACTGCATTCCTTTTCGGGCGTTCCATGTCTAGTGCTCTCTTCTGCAACCGTCTTACCCGCTGTAGTAGGTGTTCAGAGAGTGCCACGAAGGCGCGTTTCGTGTAGCCGGCGTTACGCAACCTCGTTTTTTGCTGGTTGAAATTAGTTTTCATCTCACGCGGGTAGGGCTTCGCAGTGGCGGAGCGCGAAACCAGCATAGCTATCACCGTTTTCACGTTCTTCGAGACACGTGGGAAGACCCCCTAACGGCTCCGTGTCTCGTACTGCCAGCAGGTATCCCCCTTAAGGAACCGCAAGCTGAGGTCCAAAATCATCAGCTGGCCATTCCCCGGTAGCTCATGCTTGAAGGATAGGCCCTGGGCGCTGCCTTCTTTCAACTTGATCAGTTCACCCCCGCAGGCGTTACTCAACGTCCAGGCCTTCCGCGCACAAACCAAATAGTCATCAGCATGATGTCCGCAACTGGCTCTCCTTCGAGACTTCTTTGAATGCGCCTGTCCACTTTCCGCATGCGTGTACTTAGGACCAGTGGGTGGCGTTGCGCAATCGTATGCATATCGAAGGCTCGTTGCGCGTAGTTAAGGTGTTCGTGTGAGACAGCTGTAGACGAGACTGACGTGTCCAGCAGCTTCAAAACGGGGTCACAGAACATCACAATGTAATTCTGTGCGAGAATCAGTCCTTGTTCTTCAATCGATGCTCTAAATGCAGAGGTACGATTACTATAAAGGATGGACATCCATAGTCGAACCTGAAGTAATTTGAGCCTGGTCTGCTTCTAGGCTTTCGAGCTTGAGATCATGTACGAGCCTCTCACCTCACGTTTTGCATGCTGCTTCGCCAGATAGTTCCAAATTTGCACCCGCCAGGAGGCAGAATCAGGAAGTATGGCACGAAATGGAACTCCGGCTTATGGTCGTTGGCCGCGAAGAAAACTTCAAGACATCCCTCCTTCGTTGCTTCACTTTTGACGCACAGAATGTCAAGGCTTTCGTTGATCTCCAACAATACGGTGTCTTTCCAGACTTGCTGAAGCTTCACGGGGTCCTTGGATACAAAGTTATACCCGATGCCCGTCTCGTCGGTAATTTCGCTTCGCTGTAGAATTTCACATCAAGTGCAACCAATGCAGTCTGCTTGAAGGAAACGCATACATTGGGACTTTTCTCCTTGTGTCGGTGTTGTGTCCGTGCTTGCATTGTGCCAGCGGTTTGTAGCTACCATCTGTGGTTTTTCGTTCAGCTTGAATTTACATCATGACAGCCAATATGTTTGTATTTTAAGATTACAAAATATGGACACTTCATAGAAGTAGTGTTTAAGTACAAGACCTGGCTATTCCGCCATGCAGGAAAAGCTAAGTGGTAGCTCCAGGCGAAACGTATCGGGCTTGCACTGTGGTTCTCGTTATTAAAAGGCAAATACACCAACCAAAGGCGTTTATTCAAAGCGGTCCCAACGTTTGGGAGCCAACTCGGCTCCTTCATCAGGGATGACTATGTACGACAAGAAGCAGCGGTTATATAGGTGTCTTCTTCTTTTTCTTTTTTTTTTCTCTTACTGGATTTTTCCCCTTGGGCGTCGGAGGCCGTGGGCGTAGATGGTGGGAAGGGCTCCGAGGGATCTGTTCAGGCCTTTCCGGTTCCCTTGTATGTGCCAGGACTCAAGCAGTAATCTTTGTGAGTAATTGGTTTCGGTGCCAATCACCTGCGCGCCTTTAAAGTTAATCCTCTGGTCTGCTTTTTCGCAGTGCTCAGACAATGCACTGCGCTGAGTGTAGGACTTGCGAATGTCATTTTTGTGTTGACGGAGGCGTTCCGGGAAGTTCATGGTCTCCCCAACATAACTAACGGGGCATGGTGCGCAATCAATTTTGTAGACGACCCCTGGGGATTTTTTTTTGCTGCCGCTCTTTAGGTCGAGGTATAAGGCGTCCAAGAGTTGACACTGGCTTGTGGGAGACGACAATGCCTTCCTTGCGAAGAATGCGGGATAATGTTTCACTCGTTCCTTTAACATAGGGGACAGAAATACGGGTGGGTAAGCATGCAGAGGGGGTGTGGGGGGGGGCGACGGCAGAGACAGGAGAGGGGTTGCTGACCGGCGGCGTCAGTACAGAGGAATTTCCTTGGTTGCAGCCCGGCTGAGGGAGGCGGCGTTTGACGCGTCGTATGAAGTTGCTTGTGTATCCATTTTTCTTCAGATCAGCGATTACGGCTTTTTCTTCTTTCTTCCGGTCCTCTTCTGTTGAGCCTATAGTTCTAGCTGTGAGAAAGAGAGCTGAGACCACAGATGATTTGTGGGAATTTGGATGGCAGGAATCGAATTGCAGGTAGCGGCCGGTGTGGGTGGGTTTCCTGTATACTGTGAAATTTAGTCCGTCTGGCTGTCTTTTTATCAAAACGTCGAGGAATGGCAAGCTGCAGTTCGTTTCTTTTTCCATGGTGAATTGGATGGCTGGTTCAATCGAATTTAGCTGCGAGAGGACGTTGTCTGCTGATGTTTCTTTGATGACACAAAAACAGTCGTCCACGTACCGGAGAAACAACTTGGGCTTTTCGGCGAAACTTTCCAGAGTGGTCCTTTCCATTTTTTCCATCACAAGGTTGGCTGTGGTCATGGAAATAGCTGCCCCCATCGCAGTTCCACTTACTTGCCTGAAATATTCCTTCTTGCTTGTAGCAGAACTATGCGCTTTGCAGGCAGAACTGCACAAGTTGCGTTGTATCGCCGACTCTGAGGCAGGTCCTGGAGCTCAGGCTGTCGTCGTTCTCGAGGGCACTTGTGGCGGTTGCGACGGCCATGGAAACAGGGACGCTGGTGAAAAGCGACACGACGTCAAAAGAGACGAGTCTGTCGCCACAGTCGATCGGCACTTCGTAGACAAGTTCGACGAAGTGGCTGGCGTTCTTGACGTGGGTGGACGTTTTGCCGACGAGAGGGGAGAGAACCTGATGAAGGAAGTTGGACGGGGCTCGAAGTGGTGAAGTTGTGAAGTCCACAATAGGCCGGAGGGGCACATCGGATTTATGAATTTATGGTCCCATAAAAACCAGGCGCTGAGCCATTCGGGCAGATCAGTCGCAGATATAGGCTTCGGAAATCGGGGTACTTCTTGAAAATGTTGGCCAGGAGTTTGTTAAGCTCCCTCTGAACTTGGGGGGGTTGGGTCCTTTTTCAGTTTTTCGTACGTTGAGCAATGGAAGAGGTCTTGAACTTTGCTTTCGTAGGCTTGGCAGTCAAGCACGACGGTACAATTTCCCTTGTCGGCAGGTAGGACGACTACTTTATCCTCATCTCGTAGGCTACGGATGGCTGCGACTTGATCTGGGTTTAAGTCCTGTTGGTGCTGTCGCAGAATGCTCCTGAGAACGCAAATCACCTTCAGTCTGACTTCCTCTCGGACGCCTGCCTCAAGACGCATAATCCCACTTTCGATGGCAGTCACCATTTTTTCCAGAGGGGGCCGGGTAGTCGTAACGTTAAAGCCATGACCTTTGGCCAAAACTTCCGTCTCGGAAGGAGAGAGTTGTCTGAATGACAATTATTAACAACAAAGCTGGCACGGTCAGCGGGTGTGGTCTCTTTTTTCTTCAGTGCCGAAAGCTTGCTTTCTTGGGATGCCTGATGTTTCTCTGATGAAGACGAAGCGATACTTTTTGCAAAAGAATCCAGTGAATTAAACTTGCCGGGTATGCGATGCTCCAGTTGCCTGCGGAGGAAAAAAAGGTCCAATTCCTTTCTACTTAGGGTCGCTTGGCACTCGTGGACTCGAGCGCGCACTAAAGGCCGTCCAGCTTGCGTTATGATGTTGTTTCCTTCAGGAGTGTGGACGAGGCCCTTGAGCTGGAGGCTGCGAGGCACGACGTCCAAGTACCGGCAGGTCTTCGTAAAGGCGAGGTGGTTCTTGAAAGATGAGATGCTTCTGGTGACGTTTACGTTACGTTTTGCCAGCGCTGCTGGCTCTTGGCCGAAGTGGAGGCGTAAAGACTTGAATATGAACATCTTCGACAGACCTCTGTCTGGTTGGGTTAAACTTAAGAGGCAAATACACCAACCAAGGGCGTTTATTCAAAGCAGCCCCATGTTTCGGAGCCAACTCGGCTCCTTCATCAAGGGTTACTATGTACGACAAGAAGCAGCAGTTATATAGGTGTCTTCTTTTTCTTTTTTTTCGCTTACTGTATTCTTGCCCTTGCGCGTCGGAGGCCGTGGGCATAGATGGTGGGAAGGGCTCCGAGGGATCTGTTCAGGCCTTGCCGGTTCCCTTGTATGTGCCAGGACTCAAGCACTAATCTTTGTGAGTAATTGGTTTCGGTGCCAATCACCTGCGCGCCGTCAAAGTTAATCCTGTGGTCAGCTTTTTCGCGGTGCTCGGCCAATGCACTGCGCTAAGTGTCGGACTTGCTGATAACGCGTCGGACTTGCTGAAAGAGGCCAGACCGGCTGACCGTGCCAGCTTTGTTGTTAATTTGTCATCCAGACAACTCTCTCCTTCCGAGACGGACGTTTTGCCCGAAGGTCACGGCTTTAACGTTACGACTACCCGGCCCCCTCTGGAAAAAAATGGTGACTGCCATCGAAAGTGGGATTATGAGTCTTGAGGCAGGCATCCGAGAGGAAGTCAGACTGAAGGTGATTGGCGTTCTCGGGAGCATTCCCCGACAGCACCAACAGAACTTAAACCCAGATGAAGCCGCTGCCATCCGTAGCCTACGAGATGATGATAACGTAGTCGTCCTCCCTACCGACAAGGGAAATTCTACCGTCGTGCTTGACCGCCAAGCCTACGAAAGCAAAGTTTAAGACATCTTTGATTGCTCAACGTACGAAAAACTGAAAAAGAACACAACCCCCCAAGTTCAAAGGGAGCTTAACAAACTCCTGGCCAACATTTTCAAGAAGTACCCCGATTTCCGAAACCTATATCTGCGACTAATCTGCCCAAATAGCTGAGCCTGGTTTTTATGGGCTACCAAAAATTCATAAACCCTATGTGCCCATCCGGCCTATTGTGGACTTCACAACTTCAGCACTTCGAGCCCTGTCCAACTTCCTTCATAATGTTCTCTCCCCTCTCGTTGGCAAAACGTCCACCCACGTTAAGAACGCCAGCCACTTCGTCGAACTTGTCTCCGAAGTGCCGATCGACTGTGGTGACAGACTCGTCTCTTTTGACATCGTGTCGCTTTTCACCAGCGTCCCTGTTTCCCTGGCCGTCGCAACCGCCACAAGTGCCCTCGAGAACGACGTCAGCCTGAGCTCCAGGACCTGCCTCAGCGTCGTCGGCGAGATAACGCAACTTCTGCAGTTCTGCCTGCAAAGCACATATTTCTGCTACAAGCAGGAATATTTCAGGCAAGTAAATGGAACTTCGATGGGGGCAGCTATTTCCGTGACCACAGCCAACCTTGAAATGAAAAAAATTGAAAGGACCGCTCTGGAAAATTTTCCCGAAAAGCCGAAGGTGTTTCTCCGGCACGTGGACGACTGCCTTTTTGTGATCAAAGAAACAACAGCAGACAACTTCCTGTCGCAGCTAAATCCGATTGAACCAGCCATCCAATTCACCATGGACAACGAAACAATTAGCACCTTACCATTCCTCGACGTTTTGATAAAAAGACAGCCAGACGGACTAAATTTCACAGTATACAGGAAACCCACCCACACGGGCCGCTACCTGCAATTCGATTCCTGCCATCCAAATTCCAACAAATCATCTGTGGTCTCAGCTCTCTTACTTAGAGCCAGAACTATATGCTCAACAGAAGAGCACCGGGAAGAAAAAAGAAAAAGCCGTAATCGCTGATCTGAAGAAAAATGGATACACGAGCAACTTCATACGACGCGTCAAACGCCGTCTCACTCAGCCGGGCTGCAACCAAGGAAATTCCTCTGTACTGACGCCGCCGGTCAACAACCCCTCTCCTGTCTCCGCCGTCTGCCCCCCACCCCCTCCGCACGCCGACCCATCCGTATTTCTGTCCCCTATGTTAAAGGAACGAGTGAAACATTATACCGCATTTTTCGCAAGGAAGCATTGTCATCTCCCACAAGCCAGTGTCAACTCTTGGACTGCTCATACCTGGACCTAAAAAGTGGCCGCCAAAGAAAAATCCCAAGGGGTCGTCTACAAAATTTGTTGCGCACAATGCCCCGCTAGTTATGTTAGGCAGACCATGAACTTCCCGGAACGCTTCCGCCAACGTTATAACCGCTATAAACGCTCTAAACGACTCCGCCAACACAAAAACAACGTTCGCAAGTCCGACACTCAGCGCAGTGCATTGGCCGAGCACTGCGAAAAAGCTGACCACAGGATTAACTTTGACGGCGCCCAGGTGATTGGCCCCGAAACCAATTACAAAGATTGCTGCTTGAGTCCTGGCTTATACAAGGGAACCGGCAAGGCCTAAACAGATCCCTCGGAGCCCTTCCCACCATCTACACCCACGGCCTCCGACGCGCAAGGGCAAGAACCCAGTAAGAGAAAAAAAAGAAAAAGAAGAAGACACCTATATAACGCTGCTTCTTGTCGTACATAGTCACCCCTGATGAAGGAGCCGATTTGGCTCCGAAACGTTGGGAACGCTTTGAATAAACGCCCTTGGTTGGTGTATATGCCTCTTAAGTTTAACCCAACCAGACAGAGTTCTCTCGAAGACATTCATGGTTCTCGTTATTGTAATTGTATCCCTTTCAGAGTCTGCAGACGCACCTGGACAGTTTTTAAAATACTCTGAAGCCACAGCGTTTTGTCAACGCTGCTTTTTTTCCTTTACTGGCAGAATTCAGAATTCTCCAAACTGTACAAGAAACTCCTCAAGAACATTACGACCGAACTTAGGAGGTACATCGTTCCTAAAAACATGGACCACGAAACTGTGTATAGCAATACAGTTGACCGCCTCGTAAGTTGTGCCCACCACTTTGTAACCTTGATACTTTTAGAATGCTTCACGCTTTTCCATTTTCATGTTGCGATGCAAAAGAGGAGCCAGGAGAAATGCGGTTAACTCAAAACGAGGAGGTTGAGCTTGAACGTTTCAGTTTTAACAATAGAGTTGAGGAAATGCAAAGGCACTAAAATAGCCACTTGAGGAAAGCACGGGTCCTGACGTTGAGACCCTGATAACGCAAATAATTGTTCGTGGTTTCACTGCCTTTGTCCCATCTCTGATCATCGTCGACGAGAGAAGGGGCTCTCGTTGCGGTACGTTTATTCGCTAATTGAAGTGTCATGGCGTTGTCATGGCATGAAGTGTCATGGCAAGGCGTTATCATGATGTGTGTAATTTAAGACTTTCTCGTTTAAGCAGAACGAGGAGGAATCATTTACTGCTCCGTGCTGTGCGAGAACATTTTGCGTCCCCGACTTCCTGGTTTCCTCAGGTAGCTTGCTTACCTCGGTCTCCGCTAAGTAGTGTTAAAAAAATTAAGCTTTTTTTATATGCAAGCAGTCATTCCTAGCTACTCTCAGAGGAGGCCGCAGTAGCCGGACTATCATTTACGCATTAAATAGTTAGTTTCCCGCGATGACAGCCTGTGGCGCCATAAAACCACATTTGAAGTGCGTCCAGCAGCAAATGGGAGAAATCACGCTGTTGCAGGATCCGCTTGGAGTAACGTCCAGAGTGAGAAAGCGGTTTAATGATACTGACGAGGTTTGTCCAGCAAAGACCCTGACATGCTACGTCAGGTGAAAAATGAAACGAGTGAGAAAAAAAAGACAAAGAAAAGCAAGAAGGTAACAAAGAAACAAGAAAAAATAAGATGAAAAAGGTGTGGTGAGTATTGGAGCCGGAACCAAGTGCAGTAGTTCGGTATAAAAATAAATGTTCAAGTATACTCGACGAAATGTTCGCCTCAAGTCGAACAGAGTTCTGAGGCCGCGGAGTAGCCTCATGGGAACGCGGTACATTCAGCGTTACCACAGAAGCCATGCTGAACACACACACGCGGAATGTTCATTTTGACATTCCACAGAAGGTAAGAGTTGAAAGATGAGGAACGCGGTCCTACAACGCACGCATCATCGATGTTCAGCACTGTTAGAGTGTTGACTAGACCTGAACTGTGGAGGAAGCTGAGAAAGGTTTTTGTCACACGTGAGGCCATTTTAGCACACGACCAGGGGCCAAGAACATCATGCAACGTAAGACGTGATGTGGGTAGTTTGCCCAAAGTCACTGTCCAGGAAAGTCAGGCTGTATTATGTCGTCTACACGCACAGATGACATGGTGGACGTCTTGTGGACAGTCGCAGCCTTTGCACAGGGGTGAGCTGGTCTGCTGAAGCTTAAAACCGAAAAGGCGTGCGTAGGCGACGTTCAGACGTAGGCGGTGTATCACAGCCGCGTCGTGCTTGTTGAGACCAGGCGCTAACTTGAACGTACATTCTGGGTCACGGGAGTAGAGCGGTGCATAGCGGCGTAATAGAGCAGCCCA
Source organism: Haemaphysalis longicornis (assembly GCF_048455015.1). Lineage (NCBI taxonomy): Eukaryota > Metazoa > Arthropoda > Arachnida > Ixodida > Ixodidae > Haemaphysalis > Haemaphysalis longicornis. Next base: position 22,305,726 of record NW_027526245.1, read on the forward strand.
TATGGAAAGCTGTACCTGCCGAGCAGCACGAGACGCCAGTGCGGCCACATCTTTCCTGGAGAACGGTATGGCCGCAATAGGAACATCGTGATTGCGAGCCTGGGAAACTGTAGTGTCTGCTGTAGAATGGCCCGATACACCGCAATCAGGTGGAATCCACTGGAGTTCGACGAGGTTATGAGCACGGACGGCTTCGCAGTGTAAAAGCAAGATGTCCCAGTGTAGCTGTTGGTTAGAAACAGACTGAAGGCATTTAAGAGCCGGGCGGGAGTCTGTAAAAATTGCCCACTGACTGGCTGGCTGGGTGGTGATGTATTGAAGGGCCGCAGGCATCTCGACGGTCTGAGTCGCGGTAGATGATGTCCTGTGGCTGAGTGTTTTGGTGATCGTGGTTGGCGACGCCGGAACATAAACAGCAATCGTGGAGGAAGCTTTGGGGACTGAGCCATCAGTATATATGTGGGTAAGGCAGCCGTATGTGCTGCGTAGCACTTGCAGAGTAAAAAACTTAGAGCTGGAGCAGGAAAATCTGTTCTTCCCCTGATTCTTGGCATGGTTGTGTGAATACTTATGGGTGGGAGCAACCATATCGGGTACGAAGGCACCGATGGGGCCTGGTATTGTTGAGGCAAGAGGTCTTCCATATCTGGAGCACAGGTCTCAGCCAATGGGTAGTTTGGTTCTCTCGTCAGAAAACGAAAACGCGCACGAAGCAGTTCCTTTTTACGCAGCGCTATCGGCATCAAACCTCGACATTCAATGATAGTCCCCACAGTGGATGTCGGTTTTTGACGCCAATAAACGCACGCAGTATGCGCGCCTGCATGCTTTCTAAAGCGTTCAGATGTTCTGCTGAAATGGGAAACAAGGCACGAAGGCTGTAGCGTAGTAAAGATTCGCAGAGAGCGTCGCAGAAAGAAAGAAGCGAGTATACTGTGCAGCCGCCAGAGTTGCTGAAAGCATTGGGAAGATGTTGAAAAATGATGAGAACGTTTCCTTAAAACTTTGAATGTGTGGTGTTTGGTCAATAATCTGTCCAATGTAACACCCAGAAATTTGTGATTTGCGACGTACAGTATTGGGATTCCAATGACAGTGAGCTCATACCGTGTAACGTCTAGCTTCGGGAAAGCGATCGCCGCTGATTTTGAGGCGGACATTTCGGGTCCGCGCGTCGCAAGGAACACTGAGATGGAATCTGTTCTCCGCTGCAATCTCGCACGGAGCCCACGCCGATTGTACCCGGAGCACCATATGCAAGTATCATCTGCGTATAGGTAAACCGCGACTGGTCGTGGCAAACACTTTCCAGTGCTTCTCTCCACTGCTCAGCTCTGGTGGTTCTGGGATAAGGATTTTGGGGGAGGCCCACAGAATGTGGGGTAGGCGGCTGGGGCTGTGCAGAAGGTGCAGTTCGGGGATGGAACTTGTGTTGGGCGGATTAGGTGCAGACGGGTTCGGATGAGTCTCTAGTCTTCCTCTTGGGCTGTTGAGAGTCCCGGGTGCGGGGGTGCTAGCTTTCGGAAGGCAGAGGCGGTAATGTTCCGTAATATCCATATAGCTAAGGAGACTCTCTGTGGATGACCTTGCCCCGTGGAATGGGTCGGGCGCACCTCCAGCTTGAGGGTAAGATCACGATCCTGAGAGTGTGCGGTTTGGTTCCCCTTCCTGTCCCGCGTACACCGGTGTCCAGAGTATGTCTACTGGGGGGAGGGGAGATTCTTCTGAAGGATTTTGTTTGCCAGGGAAGAAATGTTCGCCTGGAAAAAATTGGAATAGCGGTTTGGGAATCTGAGATAATTGTGGGGGGCTAGGGGCACTGCGTCAGTGCTACGGCGATTGCTGCCTCTTCCGCCTCTGCGGGATTTTTTGTGCGGATGGTTATTGCATGCACTGGCGGTTCGTTTGTGCCTTTCGTTACAACAATGGCGAATGCTGTTTTATGTCGGTATTCGGCGGCATCCACGAAGAGGGTATTTTGACCTGCAGGGTATCTTTTTTGTAGGTATTGTGCCTTAAGTTCTCTTGAGTACTCGTGATGTGTTGGGTGAATATGCTTCGGCAGGGGTTTTATTATTGGATTTTCTATTGAGGGGGTTTATTCTGAGCTGTTTTTAGTACATGTTGACCTGCGGGAGTTTTGGTGAGACGGACTGATTGATTAATGAAGTGTTCTTCTATTAATTCCTCGCAATTGTTGCATATGCCTAGTTCATCGAGTCTAGCGTTACATGTTCTTAATGGTATTCCTAATGCTCCTTTGTATGCTTTTCTAATTACTGTACTTACTGTTTCATTTCTGAGCACTTCCGAGCACCCTTCCGAGCACTTAAACACCCTGCACGATGCCCAGATAATAACGTAGTATGAAGTCTGTTTCATTTCACTCTCCCCATTCATTCTCCTTTACGCCCACTTCCGGCACTGTCATTTTCGGAATGTATTCATGATGCGCAGATTCTGTTCTGAGAACTCTGCGAGCAGGAAAGAACTCAGTTTAATAAAAATATTCATATGCGAACATTATATTGTCTCGACGACTAGTCGAACAATTGTCTCGACGACGAACAATGGTCTCGACAATTCTATCGGCGAACAATTGTCTCGACGACTAGTCGGCAGGGCGCCAATAGTCAGACCATCTAAAGGATGTGCGAACGATTCGTGGAACTCACCAAAAAGGCGGGGGGTTTTGTTACGGAATTCTCCAGGCGTTTCTTCTCATTTCAGAAGGTAATGCTTGACCTGTTATAGCGGAAATATTTTTTTATTAAATGAGTCGTCTCCGAAAACGGGATCAGTTAAAAGCCATAAACGTTTCTTCTGTCAAAATATTAGCCCAGCCACAAGGCGAAAGCATAAAATCTAACGGGTAGCAGACCTGAACTTTTAGACAGAAAACCAGACCCGGCATACGTAAAATTCTTTTTGAAACCCGATATGCCAGTGTGACGACGTACAAAATAGAATTGTGCACGCTCGAAAACAGTGCCCCAACAAAGACGGTATAACTGTTAGAAAACATTCTTATTCCATAAACATAAGTGCTCTAAATACAGCAAGAAAAACTTTATAAATGAAAATTATTCAGATCCCACACGCGCCCCCCCCCCCCAATAATACTGACCTCTACTCCCCTGTAAGCACTATTACTTGGATGAAGTAACATTAGAATGGTGCACACGGCAACATACGGCGGCGCACAAAACTGTAGTAGATAAGGGGTACTGTCACATGGCGAAAGTATATATTGGGTATAGAAGACTATTTTAACGGGTTAAAGATGATTGTATTGTACATTGTATTATATAGAGCACTAGCAATAGTACCGGCGATGATCGCGTGGACGACTACCTATGACACTAATAGGTATAACACGTACGTGTTCAGCTATTTCGTAGTTGTAGTAACTAGTTATTTTGCTGTACACTTGCAATAAATTAGCAACCCCCGCCTGCGCTCAATACATAGGCGTATGGTTAGCTGTGGTGAAAAGGCCACGGGCCAGCACAAAATGTGGGCTTGTGCAGAGTACCCATTCCCTCCTATTTATTCCCCTGACCAATGGACGGAGGGGCTGGGCCTCTCGGACCCCACTTCCAGAAGGAGGTCGTTACTCGAGCGGCTAAAGTCATCGTGACCCTTAGGGCGGCACCTACCGCGCCCCAATCCTTGATGTCAATAAAAGTTACACCTCTCTGTCTACCCAAGGCTAGTATTATCTCAGTGTGTGGCATGGCCAAACATCACTCACACTCTTATCATAAATAACAAAAGCTCCTATGGGACGCGCATGGTTAGGTAAAGCAGTAAGACATCGCCTACGGTATTCCAGCACACGAAAATTCAACCTAATTCCGTTTCCTGAGGCGTGCAGTTTGACAAACACCCGCTAGCCTGTTCGTATGCTTGTCATGACAAAGTCGCGAAATTGGTTTTTGGAGCTCTGTATGGGCAACATTTGTAAGTAAAAACTAATTCAATATATCAATGAATTGAATGTTTTCTGAGAAATCTGTAACACTTCGTAATTTTACCAAAATCCAGATTTTCTGTGCTGTTACGAAAACATTTTGTAGAACAGTGTGTAGACATTTTTATTAATTACCTGTATCAGCAAAACCTGTGCGATATCGCAACGAGCCAAAGATAAAAATAAAAATTTGGATGCAAATATCGAAGTGCTTTTCGCTCTGAGCCGTATTAAGCTCTAACACTATGACATGAAAATTGAACTATCTAGAAACCGAAGTTTGGCTGGGCGTTCACATCATTCATTGGGCGTTTTTGGCCTGTTAGGGGTGTAATTCCAGAGAGTTTTTTTACGTTTAGCGGCGTCGCAGGGCGAAATCTTTCAGATTGGTTTTGTACATTTGCAGAAGTACCATTTATCAGCAGTAACCAAATGGATGTACAGAGGGCAACACCCTTGTCTATAGCACAGGTATTGTACTGATAGCCTTATCTTACCTCGGCCGAAAAATATTTGCAGAAAACTATTGTGTCATTCTGAAGTCTTAACCGTATATTTTGACCTAAACGTCTTTTATGACAAGTTTGAGTCCACAGGTTTGAAAGGTAACCAGTTGAAGTTGAACTCAGTGTTATCGACAAGGGTGTGGCGCACCTTACGAAGCAGTAAAACATATACTCGGGGTTCTTTAAAAACACCCAATTCGCTCCGAAAACGGGTTACTGCCACTGGGCAAAACAGTGAAGGTACATTTTAGATAATGTTACCAGCTACATACATCAGCAAAAAGCACTTTGATATCTGAACAAGTTAGCGAGATTATCATCAGCCCGCGTGGCTCTGCTGATGCTCTTCCTTGTGCCGAGAGGTCGCAAAATTCTACCTCAGTTCGAAACGGCTCCAAACCACTCCGCGCGAATAGACAAGCAATGAATCCGCAGTCCTAGCTTGTGGTTTTAAGTCGGTAATGAAGATTCTTTCATGCGGCCGTAACGGCGTGCCACCTCTTCCGCTTCCAGCGGTGCTGAAGCCGGCGTCTCAATCTCAGAAGCGCCAACCATCGCCAACGTGATGTGGCGCAAACCCAAACCGCGTGTCCAGAGTCTGTCGTGAACGAATTCAAGATACGGTCTCGGACAACTTTCATTGGATTGGCTGCTTTGGAATAGCTATTGTGACCTAAGTTGAATGACCCTCGCCCGTTGGTCTCGTGCATGCCAATAGCTGCCCTCTTTTCTTGTCGATGGACTCCGATTCTGAGTACGTTGCTGCCGTGATGATCCTCAACGCAAAAAACGGTTCTGCCTTTTCTTGACAAGGCTTCGCTGTTTCCTTAAGTTGATCAGCAGTAACGAGCAGTGGTTGCTCAGATTTTTCAGCTCGAGTATGATGTGCAGACGGTAAGGTGTGCAGATCTTCGCAGACGGGTGCACCCTCGTATGTTTCGGCCATTGTAGTTAGTTGGGTTTGGGGAATTTTCCGAAAGGAGTAGCCCTTCATGAAGTCCGAAACAAAGATGTACTCGAATTCTCATGATGCCGGCTGAATGCATGTTTCTTCAGGAGTTCGAAGTGCTTTCGATTGGATAAGGGCTGTTTCAGTTTCCCCTAGCTCCATGGTCGATGAAAAGTTCTCGCAGTCTTTTCTGGCAGGCTTGGCACGTTTTCGGTGAACGAGTACAAGACGTCTCTGGGCATTGATACAAAGTCGACCATTTCGGAAAAGGCTGTAGATTTTATATTTAAGAACTCATAGTTCTCTAGGGATTGCATCGAACTGCTTAGGCAAGCGCTCGCTCGGAAAAAGCAGAGCGTGTAGCGATCCGCTTCCTCAACGTCCTGCTCAATTTTATCTTCGATTAAGCAAAAAATATCGGAGTCCAATTTTGCAAGATAATATCTGATTTTATGAAGGTCCTCTAAGTGAGCTTTCAGCGTTGATACCTGGGTAGGCGCTGAAATTAACAGTCGGCCGCTACTGGTCACAATTCTGTTAAAGTCGGTACGGATATGGTTACGCAACCAACGCAGAGCGTCCAGCTCACCAGCTTGCTCCTCCGTAGGCCTAGCGTTCGTGCCAAGCATGGAAGGCTGACGGGACGTGTTTGTCTGTGTCAGTGAGAAAGTTGCGGTCGGTCGTCGCTATCGGTGTTGGTCGAGTGTGCTTAGTCATTCGTCCCTAGAGGCCTGTGGTAGGAACGTCAATGTTGGCGTCGGTGCCTTCGAGGGATACGGTAGTCGGTATCCGGTCGCTATCAGCCATGGTGCTCGGTGGCTCAGAGTGAGGCGGTGCTAAACGGTTCTGGGTCTCACTTGCCTGCAGCCACTGGCATCCCTGCTGCTCTGACTGTCGGTCCATCGTCTTCTTCCCGGGTTTCGGCACTACCTGTTAGGGTAAGGGGAGACAGGCAGCAAGGTTGCGTGTCATGGCTGATCGGAAGGAGTTATCCGCTTTAACGACTCGATTCTGTACACGATGATGATAATGGGGGAGCATACCCCAGCTGGGCATTCAGCAAAACTATAACATCACAATTGAGGCCCTGGAAGTCTGCACCATCACATGTCCACACGTCAGCGAAGAAATCATTGATACAATGGCCGCCAGGTGTCACGTTGCTGATGATGGCCGGCTTGCGGCCACGCTTCAGTAGCTTCAGGTTAGCGGGCTTATCGGGCCGGACACAAGTTTGAAAGTGGCCACGGGATGAATCTATCTGGTTTCTACCTCTCTTACAGCCATGAAGAGAGTTTTTGACGGGGCTGTACAAGGTGCCCAACTTGAAAGCCCAAGCCCTTCGACCACGCACTCCAGCGCGGTATTTTTATGTCTCGGGAAAGCGCCCCATAAACACGCCGCCGCAGACGTTGAACTATCGCCCATGTGGCCAGCATACAGGGCATACAGGACACATCGCAAAACGTAGGTTCAACGACGTCGCCGTCCAACATTTGGAACATAGAACTCGCAAAGAAAGCGACCGCTATGAAGTGCTCCTTGTTTTTCAAGAGCCAGGGCTCGCTGTCTGCGACAATTATCCTCTTCATGCAGCTCAAACTCTTCCGCAGTCAGCCAGATTTGCTAAGGCAATATCACAAAACCATGCGCGCATTCTTTGATGAGGGCAACGCGGAACGAGTATCTTGCGGCAAGGAAGAGGCAAGCCGGACACACATACGCCACACCGTGGTATCGTGCGTCGTGATGCAGTGATGACCAAGCATCGAGTTGTTTTGACGCAATGTGTCTTGTTCCCGGTGATCCATCCTTCAACAGTGGGCTCCTAAAATGCCCAAAGTTAGACGCAAACTTACTGAAGTAGCTGGTTGAGTCTTGGTGCCATCACGTCGTTCTCGTTGCAGACACACAGAAAGCCTGCCTGCAAAGGGTTATTCGCGAGGAAGATCGGAACGCGTTAAGATTTCTCTGGGTGGAGCACCTTCCGAACTAACACGATTCTTTCACTCCGATAGTTCAATGGCGCATACGGAGCCACATCTAGCCCTTTCCTACTCGTTGCAACACTTCATCACCACTTAAACGAGTCCAGAGAGATATTTCCAGACACGGTCGTCAAGCTAGTCGGTGCCTTTTACTAGGAAGACCTTGCCGTCGGGGTCGACAACGATGAGCAAGCCAAGCGGGTACGTGTACGCCGAACCGAGAACCATTTTGGCCGGCGCGGACATGAAACTGAGGAAATGGGCTTCTATTCTTTTGTCCCTGCGAGACCAGTTCCATGAAGACAACGTGGCTTTGGAAACGGCAGGAGCTGACCCTTCTAACTTGAAAGAGCTCGGTATGCAGTCGGACCGCAAAGACGACGGCGTCGTACTGTATCCGCACAATGTCGCCACCTTTGTGTCTACAAAGCCTGTAAAAAATACAATGCTCCTGTCGTTCGCACGGCTCTACATTCCCCTAGGATCACTAGCCGCTTTAACCGTTCACACAAAGATAATCTTCTATGACCGGTCAAAGCTGCAGCATCCGTAGTATTCACAACTTCCGACAGCTGAACTCAATTAGTTGGAGATCTGGTGCGGCGATCTCAGCGACCTAAGGCGCATTTGCTAGCCACGGCATGCCCTTACGATGGAAGACAAGGAACAAGACACTCGAGAGCTTCGCGTGTTCGCAGACCCAAACCCAAGGGCTTATGGAATTGCTGTCAATGTCCGGTCATTATCAGGGAAAGCCGGAAGATGGGAAGTGTACTTGCTGCTCAGCAAACGCTGAATCGCATTGATAAAAACCACCTGTCTCCCTCACCTTCAACTGCTAGGCTGTCTGATGTCTGGTCACCTATTTTATTTCCTGAAGCGGATGCAGTGCCTATCAACAGTTCGGTATTTCTTGTGGATGGATTCAAAATTTCCCCTGCAGTAGATTTCGTGGGAGCCGAGCCGAGCTGATCCCGTGGACGCCATTCCTGAGAAATCGCGTGGCCCAGATACACGTCTGACGCAAGCCCAACGGACGTGGGCGCATTGTCGCAGACGGGATAACTAAGCCGATTTGATTACTCGTGACCTTGCGACATCCGCTCTCGGATCCACAGAAATGTGGTGGCATGGGCCACTTTGGCTCGTTATGTGCTCTCAGGATTCCTCAACGGACAAGAACAAGCTTCAAATGCCGTTGAACCGCCAATGGCTCGGCAGAAACGTCAGCTGAGCTATTGCAGAGTATCAGCATGTACAGTCGGTATTCAAAACTTCTTTAGGTGGCCGCCTGGATTAATCTACTCGTCGAAAATACGTGAAGGTTAAGGTGTAGGGCGCTATGTCGGGTGAGAGAAAAGAGCCTCGGACAGGACGACCGTTCGTCGGCAAGAACAAGGAGATTCTATTTTGTCGGAACTCGGCGAGACCCCGTGTCCTCGTGCGCTCGCGCGGCCGCGCGAGGTGCGGCGCTCGATCTAGCGATGTCGCTGGAGCTTCTGCTACAGGGCTTCCCCCCGAGAGGAGCGGGAGTGACGAGCGAAAACGTCATTCGTGTTTCCAGTGGACAGGCCGAGGTAGTCTTGTTAAAGGGGGCAGATTAGATTCCAATGAAGTGACTTTGGGCGGCTCGAAGTACGCGGGTTTCAGCTGTTCGATTGAGACGGTGTCTTGAGAGCCGTTGATGTCCAGTACGAATGTCGACTTGCGGCGGTGTACGACAGAGTTCGGACCAAGTTAGTGAGGCCGGAGTGGTCCACGGGGGGTCCGTAGCGAACGAAAACATCAACGCAGTTTCGAGGTCTGGGTGCGTGTAAGCCGTCTGGTACTTTGCAAGGCAAGTGGGTTGAGGCCGAAGGTGCCGAAAAACCTCTCGTAGTTGATCGACGTAGTCGCTTGCAGGGACGGGTCGTGAAGACTCGTCGAACACGTCTGCTAGCAAAAGCAGAGATTTGCCATAGACGAGCTCAGCAGACGTGCATGAGAGGTCCACTTTGTACTGGCACCGGATGCCAAGGAGCGTCAGAGGTAGTTGTTGGACCCACTCGGTGGGGCAGCCGTGTGCAGTGAGTGAAGCTTTGAGGTGTCGATGGAAACGATCCACTGCGTTTCCATCCAGGCCGTTCGACTGCGGGTGGTACGCAGCTGTTCGCAGACGAGCCGTTCCGAGAAGACGCAGTAGTTCGGTGAACAGGGATGACTCGAACTGCCGGCCGCGATTGGTGACAACAGTGGAAGGACATCCGTAGCGCGACACCCATGTAGACACAAAGGCTGAAGCTACTGTGGAGGCCGTGATGTCGGGAAGAGAGCAGGCTTCGGGCCATCGTGTGAATCGGTCAACACAGGTTAGGATGTACCGGTAACCTTGGCAAGGGGGTAGGAGGCCAACGATGTCAACGTGAACGACAGAAAAACGTTCATCGTGCCTGAGGAACGGCTTGGCAGGCGGAATGGAATGCCGTTGGACTTTTGAACGCTGGCACGGTGAGCAGGCTCATACCCAGTGTCGAATGTCAGTGTTCATACGCAGCCAAACGTAGCGGGACGCAATGAGTTTTTGAGATGCCCGAATGCCGCGGTGGGCCATGTTGTGGATGGCGTCAAACAGGCGGCGACGATGTGAGGCAGGCAGGACGGGTCGGGGAACACCTGTGGACGTGTCGCAGACGATGGTCACACCCCCAAAACGGTACGTCTTCAAGATTGAGTGCTGTAGGTGCTCCACGCAGACGGGCGAGCTGCTTATCGGTGGCTTGCATCGTAGCCAGTTCTTGTACGTCAAGCGGGTCGGTAAGTGCTTCCTGCGTTCCTGGTGAAATGGCATTTACATCGTCCATGCGACTCAGAGTGTCTGCAGGATAATTGGCCACACCAATGACGTGCTGGATGTCGGACGTGAACTCCGAGAGGTATTCTAGTTGACGCACCTCTCGTGGAGTGTAGAGGGTGTCAGGGCGGTTCAAGGCGAACGTAAGCGGATTGTGATCGGTGAAGATCTGGAATGTGCGTCCTTCGAGGTGATGTTTAAAGTGACGAACAGCGAGGTACATAGATAGGAGTTCGCGGCCGAAAACACTATATCGTGTCCGAGCCGGAGCCATGCACTTGGAGAACGCTAGCGGTTGCCATGCACCTTTAACTCGCTGCTGAAGGAGAGCTCCGACGGCAGAACGTGACGTGTCGGTCATGAGTGCCAACGGAAAGCTCGTATTTGGATGAGCCAGCAGTGCAGCGTCGGCGAGAGCGCCTTTGATGGCCCGAAATGCACTGTCAACTAAGCGTCCCAATCAAGTGAAGTGGATGAGCGTTTGGTGGAAAGCAGCCTGTCCAGAGGTTCGAGGAGCGTGGCACAGTTCCTAATAAAGCGGCGGTAGAAATTTACCAGTCCTAAGAACTGGCGAAGCTTTGTCACAGACACTGGCTTGGGAAAGTCGATGAGTGCCTGAACCTTGGCGGGGAGTGGACATATGCCACTGGCGTCCAAACGATGGCCAAGGAAGTACAGAGCAGTGGCACCAAACTCGCTCTTGGAGACGTTGATGACGATGCCGTAAGCAGCGAGATGCTCGAAGAGAAGGGAAAGATGCTTCAGGTGCTCTTCCAGGGATATGCTCGCCACCAGAATGTCGTCAACGTAGGCGTAGACGAACTGTAGCCCCGTGTTACGGCATCAATAAAACGCTGGAATGTTTGTGCAGCGTTGCGAAGTCCAAATGGCATGCGCAGAAATTTGAACAGGCCGAACGTGGTTGTGATGGCAGTTTTAGGGATGTCTTCTTCTGCCAGGGGGTTCTGGTTGTAAGTAAGCACGAACTAAATCTATCTTAGAGAATATTGTGGCCCCGTGGAGAGTGGCAGTGAAGTCTTGGAGTTTGGGTAACGGATAGCGGTCAGGAATGGTCTTGGTGTTCAAGGACCGGTATCTCCGCAGGGGCACCAGTAACCAGTTTTCTTGGGCACCATGTGCAGTGGTGACGCGTGGTTACAGGATAATGGACAGATGATGCCCAGTTCCATCATGTGCTCGAACTGCCGTGGTCGAAAGAAAACGGGAGGGCCAGTGGTGATGATGTGATGACGGACGTCGTGACGAACAGGCTTAGTCCAGTCAGGTGGCGCTGTCGCGGTTGGGAAGTCCCGCAGCAAAGTGGCGAACGGTTCATCGGGAACTGTAGCGCAGGATGGTGCTACATTGGCGGCTGCCTCCGCTGACCCACCTTGCACTGAGAGGAGTGTGGTAGCATCAAGTAGCCGCTGCCGCTTTAGGTCGATGAGAAGGCCATCTTTTGCGAGGACGTCGGCACCGAGATTGGCGGTGCGAATGTCGGCGACGAGAAAAACCCACCGGAAAACTCGGCGCAGCCCCAGGTTTAGAGTGAGTGAGTGTTGCTTGTAGATGGGTATGCGGGGGCCTTCACTGCTTGTAAATGCGAGATGGCACGAGAAGCACGATCCGAGCGTGTAGCGGGGAAAACGCTAACCTAGGCACCGGTATCCACAAGAAACCTCTGTCCGGTGGTGCGGTCGGTGACGTGAAAAAGGCGACATTCCTGTGTTGGGCCGAGATCGCTTGTCGCCGTTAGCGGTCGGCCAGGCCGTTTCCCGTCCAGGCGCACGGCAGACGGCAGTGGCGGGGGATAGCGCCGAAACGCCGGTGGTAGTAGCAAATGCCCGGGTTAGACGAGTCGCTGCGTGGGTGCTCTGGGTGCCGTCGCTGCGACGACGAGCGACGGCGTTGACGGAAACGTTGCGGCGAGATATCGCGACGTGTTGTGGCAACGATGATCTTCTCTAGACGATCACAAAGGCTGTAGAGTCTAGATGAAGCGGCGGACTCACTGGTCGCTGAAGCGGTGTTCCTGGGACAGGCAGTAGGCGAGGGCTTAGCCGATGCAACCGCGGCCACTTGAGAAAAGGGGGTGGCGACCTCCATGACTATCTGCCAGCGGGGCAAGTTCCTGCAGATCCATGGCTGCTGCAGTGGCGAGGACCATTTGGACGTTGGAAAGTAGGCGCTGAAAGAAGAGCTCACGCAGCAGTGTGTCATCCATGGAGTGAGAATGCGTGCCAAGGAGTTGCTTCATGCGCCGTAGCAGTTGGCTTGGCCTGCGGTCGCTGAGCTCCTCAGGAGGAGAGAAGCTGCTGGATGCGCGTGCGTTCCGAAGCGGCTGTGCGCTCCAGGAGTGCAGCCTTGAGCTGGTCGTAAGGCACTGCGGGGCGGGTGCGGCTGAACGAAGCGAGCATGTCGGAGATCTCTGCGGCTGTCGGCGGAAGGGCTCCGATGAGGTTGAGAAATTTGGTTTCTTGAGAGGTGATCCATGCCAGCTGGAATTGCACCTCTGCTTGCAGAAACCAGGTCTTCGGGTGGCGTTCCCATAATTGCGGAAGCCGAACGGTCAAGGCTGAGACTGCTTCGCCGGCTTCTCGTGAATGGGTTGAGTCCTCGTTGTCGAGGGACATGGCTCTACATTAACCTCCGTGGCGTGTTCGGTAGGGTGATGATGATGGTTGGGATTTTATGGCGCAAGGCCGACTAAGGGAAAAGAGCGCCAGAGGAAAGGTTATTCGGTAGGGTCACCAATTGTAGGGCGCTATGTCGGGCGAGAGAAAAGAGCCTCGGACAGGACGACCGTTCGTCGGCAAAAACAAGGAGATTCTATTTTGTCGGAACTCTGCGAGACCCCGTGTCCTCGTGCGCTCGCGCGCCCGCGCCTGTTCCGCCATGTCGCTTGGGCTGCCGCGCGTGGTGCGGCGCTCGATCTAGCAATGTCGCTGGAGCTGGTACTACAAAGGCATTACTTTAGCGTTCAGATAGAGGAGCACTAACGAGTGTTAAAGTTCTCAAAGCGTAACGCTACAGCTATTTACCAGCGTTGCCACGTTGTCAGCGTATCGAAACTGTAACTCGGCTCATTTTACTACGTCGGTTCCTGGACGACGAAGGAATCCTGTGCGCCGGCGGACTCCTACAGCAGTTAGGATCATCGGCTGACACCCGTCACCCCGCCATCCTTCCGGGCCGTCACAACTTTTCCCGGCTACTAATCATCGCCACCCACCAGGGCATTTTGAATGCGGGTGTTGAAAGGACTATCACTAAACTGAGAGACCGATTTTCGATTTTCGAGGGTCGTCAGGTGGTGAAGACAGTGCGGCATGTATGCTTGTTTTCTTGTCAACACAGACGCACAGCAGAGACAGCTCCATTTGCGCCTCTAGCACGAGATCGTAGGACTGAATCCAATCCGTTCGTCATTGCTGGTGTAGACTTCTGTGGACTCCTGTTCTGTCGAACGACGCTTCCTCCTCAACCAAACGCATACTTCGCCGTTTCCCCGCTGGTGTTACGCGAGCCGTTCACCTTGAGCTCACACCTCAAATGACGTCATCGAGCTTATTGTCGGCATTCAGGCGGCTTATGGCTAGACGCGGCATTCCATCGACAATTTGCTCGGATAGCGCTTTAGTGTTCCACCACTGCGCACGCTCTCTCCGGTCGGCTCCAGAAGACCCCGTCCTTGATTTTTGCAGCGGCTGCAGCGTTTCCCGGAAATTCAAGGTCGAACGACCTCTGTGGTGGGGTTGTTGGTGGGAGCGTTTAATTCAGCTCACTAAGGAGACACTACTTCGAATCCTCTGCCGCAGTTGCCTGACTGCTGAAGGGCTGCAGACGATGCTTTGTGAAGTCGAGGCAGTAGTTAACAGCCGGCCTCTCACGTATCTCTGGGCAGACGTGGCTGAGACATACTCCCTGACCCCAGCGCACTTCTGGCTAAGAAAAAGCAATGCGTGCCTGCTTCAGCAACTAGGCATGGAGAACCGCTGTTCACAGGCAGCGAGCTGGGCAGACGAGCTCAAAACCGTCAAGTCGTAACGGAGCGTCTTTGCCGTCGATGGAAACGAGAGCACCTCGTGTCGCTCCGACCCGCTCTCGACGAAACAGCGCAGTTTCTATACAGGCTACAAGTGGGGGATGTATTGCTCCTACGCGACAATTCCCTCCCTGCCTTCTGGCAACTTTGGCGCATTCTTCAGCTATTTTCAGGATGCGATGGGGTTGTGTGCTCGTTTTCCCTCCGCCTGTTGTCGTGACGGAAATACGTCGTCCAGTGCAGCAGCTGTGCTTTCTTAAAGCAAGTTCCTGCTGAACTTGCATGCGGCGAGATCTGTTTGAAGCCCTCGCTGGCTTACGAAAACGACGTGCAGCTGGCCCTGACGGCATCACGAAATTAGTGCTGCTTAATTTGCCATTGGAGCACCAGCACAGTCTCCTGAGTTTTTTAACCATATTTGGGCGACATATCGCCGTCAATGAAGCTGGCGTGGGTGGTACCGGTTCCTAAACCTAACAACGATACAGCAGACCTCCCATCATGCTGACCGGTATCGCTTACTTCTTGTGTCTCAAAGCTTATGAAAAAGCTAGTCGGTACCAGACTGATGTGGTGGTCAGAGCATCGGAAAAAGCTTCCCGCCTGTATGGTCAGCTTTCGCCAGCGGCTGAGCGCCCAGGATAGTGTACTGGATTTGGTCAGCCACTTGGAGCATAATAGAGCCTATGGCTTATCCATGGTTTGCTTGTTTTTGATGGGGCTAACGCATACGACTGTGTCTTGCAAAGTGCCATTTTTAGTCATCTGCACAAAATGGAGGTGACAGGACACCTACTCCACTTCATTCGAGTTTTCTTGACCGACCGCTTCATGTAGGGGCGGACAGAGAATGTGTTTAGTTCAATCAGAACTGTCATACGAGGCGTACCCCAGGGCAGTGTTCTGTCGCCCATTCTCTTCAATGTAGCAATGGCCGCCCTGCCTTCTACGCTGAAGAAGCATCGCTCAAAAGCACGTATGTCATAATATGCGGACGACATCTGCATCTGGCTCACCCGATACCAGCAAAGCGCCTGCCTGTAATAGCACAACATGCTGTTTTATTTGTTCAAGCGTACATTTTAACCGTATGGATGACACTATCAGAGGAGAAATCGCGCTTTGTTCTACTTCCTGGTATGCGACGCAGGTCTGGACATCTCAGGTCTGGACACCTGAATGGCGTTCCCATCCGCCAAGCTACTCATGTACGATTTCTAGGAATTGTTCTCGACCATAGTAGCTGCAGCTCTCAAGCAGCTGCAAACAACAAGATCCTTCATCTCAACGTTTGCTATGCGAGTGTTGCGGCTCGGAGAAACAAATGCTGCACTAGCGTTACTGCGGCATCTAGGATTACGAGTAGAGTTTCGTGCCCTTGCAACCCTAATAAGTCTTGGAGGTCTGTCTCCCGAATGTCCTAGAAAAAAGGCTACTTTAGACCCGCCTTGGTCACATGAGAGTGTGGAAAGTGCATGGACCATTTCTCATATGCGCTCGAAGCGTTGCATACCTATTGCTAAAGCGCGATCACTGGTGCTGGAGCATTTGGAACGGAAGTACGGGTTCTCTTTGCCCATATACGCTGATAGATCTGTATACGCAAACAGTGGGGTGTCCGCGGCGGCTTCTTTCATAACCAGTGTGAATTTTTCCATTGGGCTCCCACGGTGACGCCTTTGGTTTTATCTACAAGGAGGAAGTGTGTTGCCATAGAAGCTTCATTGCGCCAATTCTCATAATATGAAGGGCAAAAGCTCGCCACATTCAGTGATTTAAAGTCAGCCCTTCACCTGTTGCAGCGGGGTATATTTTTGCATAAACCTGTCACCGATCCCTAGTTATCATAAAGCGGTGAAGCATGAAGGCTTCACTGCGCAATTCGAATGGATCCCTTCACACGTCGGTGTAGCGGGAAATGAACATGCTGACAGCCTAGCTAAGGACGCCATATCATCTACAAGGATGGCGCAGGCGCGGTCGATTTCCAACGCATACAGAAACAGACCGTTCGCGAGCACTTTAGGCAGCAGTTGCGACCTGTACATCGACCAGCCGTGACGAAAGGCCTGAAGCCTGTCTGCTCCACCTACTAAGAGCAGACTCAGGCCGTACTTCAGCTTGGCTACATAAAATGAGCATAGCTTCATCTCCTCTGTGCCCCTTGTGCAGTGTGACCGGTGATATTGATTAAAGTAACACCGAAAGTTGAGCGCGTTGGTAAATCATCTTGAAAGAAACACACACAGCGCGCAAAACAACAGGACGAAAGACGGAGGGATGTACAACACAAGCGCTGACTCTCAACTAGTTTTTATTAGAAACCCAAAGAATATATACACGCAAGTGTGCACATGCGCAGAGGAACAACATACGATTAAAAAGACATATCACACCGTAATACGGTAAAAGATTAAATAACAAGCACACATTCCAACTTAAAAGACGCACGTGGTGGGTAATTGACATTTCACGCAAGCGTGAAATGACATGTACACTTGCGTGTATACATTCTTTGGGTTTCTAATAAAAACTAGTTGAGAGTCAGCGCTTGTGTTGTACATCCCTCCGTCTTTCGTCCTGTTGTTTTGCGCGCTGTGTGTGTTTCTTTCAAGACATTGATTACTAGATTATCAACCACTGCAAAACCAACATCGAGCGGACGAACTTTTTCCGCGATCTCCAAACGCTAGCAGTGTCCCATGCTACAACGCAGGACACTATTTTTTCTCGGAACCACTGGTTTGTGCGAAGAGAGGTGTCTCGTCTTCAGCTGAGATTGTTGAACTCGAGAAGGCTAAGTGAGGTGTGGTGGCCCTGTGTGTCTCTGTTATAATAGGACTAAGTGAAGTGTGGTGACATTGCGTGTATCTGATATAATATTCGGGACGATTAGGCGGAGCGATTGTCGACAGTTTTGCAAGGCTAAGTCTGCCTCGCCCGACAATACGTACACACTGCTACTACTATTGCATGCGGCAGCGGAAATGTTATATATAAAAAGAAAGAAGGGCGCCACGAGTGCAGGCCGCGGCAGCTCGCTCCAAGAGCGCGGCTCACGCGGGAGTCGGTTCGTTGCGATATATTAGTCGGACGCCTTGTTTTCTCGTTCCCTTTCGCCACACCATCTGCAGGACGTCCGTTTATGTAGACGTGTAGTGCACTTTTCGCGCAATGGCCGTTTTTTCAGCTTATTGGTGCGTACAGTAGCATCACCACAGCACCTGAGTTACCAGACAAGTGCATTGTTAAAGCAGCTATGCTTTCAGCCTTGATGAGCACACCCCAGACGGATGCCCCCAAACATTCACCCAAACATCACCCCACCCAAGCCATTCACCCACTGCGGCCCGAGACAAACGCCTCGGAGATACCGCCTGCGAAATCAGTTTCGAAGAAGTCAAGCTCAATTAATAACTCTCCGGTCTCATTGCCTTGCCGGACGACCACTTCTCTATTGAGAATATAAAAACAAACGTGAGAATTACTTTTTCTTAAAGACTGCTCTCAAGATCTGGCCCTCATCAAGCCACCTTCCACTGTTGCTGTTCGTTGAACATAGCTTCTGCCGTTGAACATAGCTTTGGCTTTAGGGATGTACAGGAGTGAAGTTAACAGCCGCACTGGCTCCTGAACTCCGGATATTGAGTCCGCGCACCTGGCTTTTAGCGGCCACTCCCTGAATTGTGTGCAAACGGTGAAAGGTTTCCCGGCGGTGGTGCACAACGCACTATGGAGCAACGACCGAGGTCTTTTCGATAACAGCGCACGAAGCACCGTTAAGGAAATTCCCCGTGCCAGCTTGTGATCATGGCAATGTGTACGATCATGCTTTTGCGCCATCCGCAGCCTTAGCCATGAATCGCTCCTGACGCGCGGACACCCATCTACGCGCGGGCTGGTTGGAAGGTGGCAGTTATCAAAGAAGGTCGTGTTGAAAGGCAGAGCCTTTCACAGCACCTTCGCTGCACGTTAACTCACGATCACATTTCGAATCACTCGCCCAAGATGACATACACACCGGCCGCTACATTTGCCGTTCCACGTCACCCGCCACTTATAATCTTGCTCTACGGCACTTCTTCACTGATCATCAAGGCACAGAAAAACTTGCTGCAGGCTAGTTTTCACCCCAGGCGTAGCACTACTTCCCGCTTTACTGGGATCGTTAAGGCATAACAAGTTCCCGGAACGCATCAGATTGGATCATTCATTTATTTATTTATTTTCAGGCCTCTGCTAGCCCAGATGCCAGGCGTTGAGCAGGTGTGGGCGATGCAAGCATAGAAAAAACGGGATAACCTATAAGCATAAAAATGCACTTGAATGGGTACAACACGTTTAACCGAAAAAAAAACTGTACAAGTACATTCAGTAGGATAACAAATACGCAAGAAGAATACATCACGCTGAACCCAACAGGGCACGAAGAAATAATGAGACATCAGGGCATTACACAACATCAGCAGGTAACAGATCCCACTCATTGCACGTAGAGGGAAGAAGAAATTTTTAAAGACGTTTGTTTTACACGAAAATTTGCGATTTTCATCGGGCGATAGGATGCTGTAGGACGGCGAATTGCTGGCTGGATGTATGCTCCCTTGTCAATATGAAGTCTATCGTTATACAGCAAGTAAAAAAAATTTAGCCAATCATCATAACGTCGAACCGCAAGGCTTTATATACCAGCCCTGCGGAGAAGACTCGTAGGAGTGGTTTTCAAGCTGTATGAGCTATAAACAAATCTTGTTTTCAAGCTAGTAGTTTGGTATCCCGAAAAGCTTTGGGTAACATTCTCCTTAAGTAGACGAGTTTTCGTATTGCCTTTTTCTGAATATACGCGACGTGCTGGTTCCATTTCAGATCGGATGTGATTAAAACTCCTAAAATTTTTGTAACATGATACCTCAGCTACGGTATGGTCGTTTATTTGTTTCGTGTGCTTTATCGGAGACTTTGTGCGTGTAACGGTCATTGAAACGGTTTTTCTTTGTTAGGAGTCATCTGCCACCCAGTGCAGCATGTTTGTATGTTTTTCAAGTGATGCGTTTACGAAGACCTGATCGTTGTGATTGCGGATTTCATTGTAAAGATGCAGTCATTTGCGAAAATTTTAATTTTTACCTGTATGTCAAGTACAATATAGTCCATAAAAATACGAAAGAAAAGTGGCCAGAGAAGAGAGCCCTCTGGGGCGCCCTAAAGCATTGACGAAGCCACAGAACTTGCGCCGTTAACGGTTACGCTCGGTTGCCTGTATGAAAGGTATGATTTAGTCCATGCCACCAATGTTTCATTCTTCAAAATAGCCGTTAATTTACTCAGTACTTTTAAGTGCGACAAACGGTCCAAAGTCTTCTCAAAATCTATTAATTTGCTGTCCACTTGCCTCCGTTTTTTCAGTGTTGCAGCGAAGTCATGAAACGTGAACCGTTTCTAGAAGCTAAGTTACAGTGGACCGTCCCCGGTGGAAGCCATGCTCTCGGGCACCCACAATGCTATTGCAGTTAAGGAATTCTGAAATGTGCTTAAATACAATATGTTCCAGAGTTTCGACGCATGTAGAAAGAATAGAAATCGGTCTGTATGACGATAAGTGGGAGCGGTTTTCGTTACCTTGCAGCACTGGGGTGATTTTAGCATACACCCACTCCTCTGGAAGTTCGGAGCACTCAAGCGATTTGTTAAACGGTAAACACAACTACTTCGCGCACAACTCAGCACATCTCACAAGGAAAGCGTTGGGAGTGCCGTCAACACCTGGGGACTTTTTAACATCAAGCAGGCGCAGAAGCGAAATGACACCTTCTTCATGGACGCGCACCTCACTGAGTGGAGACATCTCAATGAAAGGGAGAAATTGCGCGGTGTTTCCATTGTCATCAGTTACCACTCAGCAGAAATACCGGTTCAAAGCATCAGCAACACTTAGGCTGTCGTAAAGAGGCTCATGGGTTACAGAAAGGCTGGCAAAATTTCTTTTTATGGTGCGAGATAACGCCAGAACCTGTCTCGAGACGAAATCATGGATTCTTTGAACGACACTTGCTGATAATGCTCTTTTGCTGCCTTAATTTCTTTGAGCTGCATTCGCAAAGCGTGCATTCTGTCAGAAACAGATGTTGATGGGCGGTGCTTACATTTTTTCGCTGCGTTTTCAATTTTCGTCGCATGCGTGTGATTTCTTTATTCATCTTTATTCAACTTGCTTCACTGCTTTCCTCTGGAAGGGCACAAATTCAGTCATTGTGTCAAACACTAGGCTTTTAAAGAAACCCCACATGTGGTCATTTGATTTCATTTGCGGATAGAACCAAATTCAGGAAACGAGCTGTCGAGCACATCAAGTATGTCTTCGTCACTAGCGCGTGTGAAATTGGGAATGAGACGTTGTTCTTTTATGGCTCAAGAGGGAACATAGGCAGGTGATTTTGTGTTCCGATATGCCCTGACTAATCTCAACTTGGGGATGTCGTCACAGAATGCCGTTATTTACAAGGAACAGGTCTAATACGGACTCTGCTTGATGTTGCAATCGAGTGGGTGTTAAGGAATGAAGCACTACGCAGTTCACAAACGGTTCTGAACCAGCAGTAAGGGCTTCAGGTACGTCGTTTTGCCAGTCTACGGAAGGAAAAATAAAATCGCCGGCAAGAAGCAGAATAATTGCCGTAGGAGCACAACAACTCGTTAAATATTTCGACAAACGTATCGGAGCTAGAAGGGCGATAAAAGGCGCCGATAACGATGTGTAGTTCTGAGGGGTGTGCGAATATCAAATTTTTCGAATACGAATGATGATGATGATCGTTGGATGTTTATGGCGCAAGGCCAACTGGGGCAAAGAGCGCCAAAACAATAGTCGATGATAGGGGTGAAACCTTAAAGACTAAGTAAAATCAGCAAAAACAAAAGTAAAATCACAACACGACAATGAGCATGGCTGGTGTATAGGGCCAGATTTCATGATGCGTGATAGGAAATGAGGTTTAAAAACTTGACGTCGGACAAATACTCAAACACACGTTTCACGGAAACAATGGCATCATCACCTAGGAAAAACGATGGATGTAGGGGGATATGTTGTCTGTAGAGTTCTCTGAAGTGTTTGTGTCGTGTTGTGTGAAGTGCCTTGCATGTGATTAGTATGTGCACTACGGATAGGGCCTCTCCGCACCTGCCGCACTGGGATCTAGGAGATCCCGTCAGCAGATACGAGTGCGTCGCATGGGTGTGCCCTATCCGTAGCCTTGCCAAGGCGACTTCTGTGTGTCTGTTGTGTGAGTCAGTTGTGTACCGTCCCAAGTGTGGCTTTATTACGTGTAGTTTGTTGTCTGTCTGT
Organism: Haemaphysalis longicornis; assembly: GCF_048455015.1. Lineage (NCBI taxonomy): Eukaryota > Metazoa > Arthropoda > Arachnida > Ixodida > Ixodidae > Haemaphysalis > Haemaphysalis longicornis. The sequence goes on from NW_027526245.1 coordinate 22,327,362, forward strand.
TCGTCCCAGTGTGTTTGCCATGTTCTGCGCAGGTGCTGTTTTATGTGAGGCTTGAGGTCTGTATATGGTACGCTTGTTATGTCGACAGTGTTCCTGAGTGCAGCAGCACCGGCCCTCTCGTCCGCCAACTCGTTCCCAGCGATCCCAGCGTGTCCTGGGACCCAGCAGAGGAGCAGCCGATGCTTCTCCGCATACACCGACATGATAGTGTTGAATACAAGATTAAATATGTGGTTTTTGGGGGGTGTATGCGATGACAGTGCGCGAACAACACTCAAAGAATCTGTATAGATGATGGAATTGGGAATTTGAGTTTCAAGAATGTGTCGTACAATCAGTGAAATCCCATACGCTTCTGCTGAAAAAATTGATGTGTGCACGCTCATGGTTCTGGCTGCATTGAAATTAGGACCATGAGCAGCGCACGACACCATACTGGAGGATTTAGAAGCGTCACTATAAAATTCTGCACATGTGTATTTAAACTGCAAAGACAGAAAGTGCTGCAGTATTGCAGCTCGTGGTAAACGATTTTTGTCAAGTCTCATAAAAGAAAGGTCGCACGACACCGGGCGAACTTGCCAAGGCGGTAAACTGTTAGAAAAGGATGACCTGTACACATCTAAAAACGAAGCACTTATATCCGAGGCTCGCTCTCTCACTCTAAGTGAAAAGGGCAGAGGAACGGATGGGCGATTTGCAAAGAGCAGAGATGTTGATGAATCGTTAAAGACAGGATAAAAAGGATGATTATTCAGTGATGAAATTTTAAAAGCATATAGCAAGTCCATGTACGTTCGTTGGTTCTCAAGGCTCCACTTATCACACTCGACATACAGACTCTCGACAGGGCTAGTGCGAAAAGCACCCGAGGCGAGACGAAGCCCCAGGTGTAGCACTGGGTCAAGCATTCGCAACGCTGTTTTAGTCGCCGACCCATATACCACACTGCCATAGTCTAAACGAGACCCAACCAATGCAGTATACAAGCGAAGCAGGAGTTCTTTGTCGGTACCGTAGGATTGGTGGGAGAGAACCTTAAGTATATTCATTGTTTTGAGACATTTATTTTTAAGTTCCTTGATGTGGGGAATGAATGTGAGTTTGTGATCAAACACAATACCTAAGAACTTGTGCTCCTTGTTCACAGGAAGCGACACGCCATTAAGATGAATGTCTGGGTCCGGATGGACACCGCGCTTCCTGGAGAACACTGGAGAACACAACGCAGGAGCTTTTTACCGGATTCAATTTAAAACCATTCTTGTCTGCCCAGCCGGCAAGTTTCTTTACACCAAGCTGGACTTGACGTTCGCAGATTGACATATTGCATGATATATAGGATATCTGGACGTCATCTACATACATGGAATAAGAGATTGTAGGTGGCAGTGCCTTACCAAGAGAGTTTATTTTTACTATGAAGAGAGTGCAGCTCAACACGCCACCCTGTGGCACGCCATTTTCCTGCACGTGAACCTTTGAGAGTGCACCACCGACTCTTACTCGGAACGTCCTGTCCGACAAGTAACTGACAAGAGCGTTCAACATGTCACCCGAAACACCGAATGACTTGAGGTCCCTAAGGATCCCATAACGCCAAGCGGTGTCGTATGCCTTCTCAAGGTCGAAAAACACAGTTACACAATACTGCTTGTGCGCGAAGGCATCCTTGATGTACGAGTCAAGAGCTAACAGTTGATCGTTCGTCGATCGCCCCACCCTGAAGCCTGCCTGGCAGCTCTCGAGAAGACCGTTGTACTCAAGGAAGTACACGAGCCTGCGATTTATCATCTTCTCGAAGAGCTTGCACAGGCAGCTCGTCAGGGCAATAGGACGGTAACTTGAGGGGGATGACGGGTCCTTTCCCTCCTTCAGGAAAGCTACAACTATAGCCTCCTTCCAAGAGTTTGGAATGTGCCCCGAAAGCCATATCTTGTTATATAGGTGTAAGAGTGTTAGACGAGTGTCTGCGTGCAGGTGTTGTATCATTGTGTATGTGATGTTGTCTGGGCCTGGAGCTGAGGGTTTACACGTGCTCAAAGCAGCCCTCAGCTCATGCAATGAAAACTCTGAGTTATAAGAAGATGTTGACCTATTGTTATCTAGTATAGGCTTCTTTTCGGCCGTTTGTTTGTGTTTCATGAAAGTGTTTGTGTAGTGTGCGGAACTGGACACGTGTTGGAAGTGTTGAGCGAGGGTGTCAGCCTGGTCTTCGAGTGTGTCCCCTGTGGTGCTGACCAGAGGCAGGCTGTGTGTTTGTTGTCCTTTGAGTTTGCGTATTCTTGTCCATACTTTCCGTGTGTCTGTGGATGAGTTTATTGATGTTATGAAGGATCGCCAACTCTCTCGTTTTGCCTCACGGCGCACACGTTTTCCTAACGCCTTGGCCCGTTTGAACAAAATGAGGCTACCCGACGTGGGGTACCGACGAAGGACACCCCACGCCTTGTTCTGGGCCTCTCGCGCCCGCCTACAGTCCTCATTCCACCACGGCCTCCGCTGGTTGCGCGGGGCACCAGAGGCGTGGGGAATGGACTTTTCGGCGGCGTCGAGGATGTGCGCCGTGAGGAGTTGGGTAGCTTCTTCAACGTGTAGGTGTGTTATGGATGTGTGGTGTAGTTTGGATGTCTCTGTAAATGTATTCCAGTTAGCTCGTGCTTCATTGAACCTATTATGGGAAGATGGACTGCTTGGGCCTTTACCTATGTATGTGAGCGAGGTGGGGAAGTGGTCACTGCCATATGGGTCAGTTCCCACTCCCCACTCGACAAGAGGAAAGAGAACTGCGGAGCCAATAGCCAAGTCAAGACATGAGTATGTGTTGTGACCTATGTTATGGTATATAGGCTGTTTATTGTTGAAAAGGCATGCTCCAGAAGATGTAAGGAATTTTTCTATCAGGCGACCTCGGGCATCCGTTCTGGAAGAGCCCCAAAGAGAGTTGTGAGCATTAAGGTCGCCTGCAAGGATGTATGGTTCGGGCAGCTGGTCAACCAGCGCCTCGAAGTCGGAGCTCGTAAGTGAAACATCAGGAGGAATGTATATGGAGCATACCGTTATCAACCTATTAAATATTATTAAGCGTATTGCTACAGCCTCAAGGATAGTGTTCAAGGTGACAGGGTGGCATGCTAAGGATTTCCGGACGATTTTGGCCACACCGCCAGAAGAGTGTGTGCAGCCATCCCTGTCTTTCCTGTATACCAGGTAACTATTCAAGAAATTTGTGTGTTTAGAATTCAAATGTGTTTCCTGAACACACATTACACTTGGCTGATTGGTATGCAGAATCTCATACACGTCGTCAAGATTATTCAGAAGGCCTCTGCAGTTCCATTGAACAATATTTTCTCTTCCCATTATTTAGTGTGAGAGCTACTGGAGTGTGTATGTTTATGTGTCGTCTTTCGGGGCTGTGACTCTTGGATTGGGCTTTTTGGGCGGCCTATCTGAAGGCTTGGACGTCGGAGGCCGCTCCTTGCGCTGCGTTGCTGTCCTGGGTGTGCCCGTCGAACCGGGCCCCCCGGACTTGGCCCCCCTTCGGGGACCCTTCGTTTGAGCCGCCACCGCCGGTGGTGTCGGAGGCACCAGAAGTGGCACGGGCGGTGTGGTGGCGGTGGGAGCCGGTGCGGGGCTCGTGGTGTCCATCACCTCGGTACCCTCCAACGCACTGGAGGATGGGGAGACAGAGGCGGGAGCGGCACCGGTCCCGACGGAAGAGGTTGCCACCACAACCGCTGCTGGCTCAGCGAGCGGTGCGGAGGCGGGTTGGGCTGCCAGAGGCAACCCAGGGGGGGGTGGGGGCGGGACCAAGTCCGACTCGCGGTACTGGGTTCCCGCCGAAACCAGACGCCGCTCCGCCCCCCGGCGAGCTGCGTCGGCGTACCTGCCCAGAGGGAAGGAGGCGAACCTCTTCCGCGCCTCTGGGAAGGTGATGTTTTCAGTGACCTTGATGTTAGTGATTTTCTTTTCTAATTGAAACTTTTCACAGCTGCGGGACCATGCTGCGTGCGGCCCCTGGCAGTTTGCACAGGTCAAGGTAGTAGAGTCACAGTTTTCAGTAGGGTGGTCATGTGCGGCGCATTTCGCGCAGGTCGTTTTGCCGCGACAAGAAGTTGTAGCGTGCACGAATCGCTGGCACTTGTAGCAGCGGCGCGGGTTAGGTATGTACGGACGTACACCACACCTAATGAAGCCAGCATTGGTGTGCTCAGGAAGTTTTGATTTGTTGAATGTCAGGATTATATGCTTTGTGGGGATTTCCTTATTGTCTCGTCTGATGGTGATACGCCTCACTGCAGTTACACCCTGATCTTTCAGGCCTTCCAACAGATCAGCTTCGGTCTCATTCAACAAATCGGTCTCCGAGATCACACCCTGAGAGCTGTTGAGGCTACGATGGGGAGTGACTCGGATGGCCAGATCTGCCATGCAGGTTTGCGACAGGAGGTTAGTGGCTTGTTGCTGCGTCTTGACATTGACAAGGACTTCTCCGGTACGGAGTTTCTTAGCATCGAACGATTTTCCGAGGATGCCTTCCAGGAACTTAGTGATCAGGAATACGGACATTGAAGAAACAGGGTTTGTTTTGTCAACTGCCTCGATAACCAAGAATCGAGGATAGTTGTCAGGTTTCGGACTGTGGATTGTTGGAAGGGATGGAAAAGAAACTTCGGTGCGGCCCCTTTTCGGGGGCCGATCACGTCTAGGGGGGGGGGGGTTTGATTTATCCATATGGCATAGGAAAAAGCAGGGAGACGGGGGTACTTTCTTCTTTGACCTTACCCTGGTAGTCAAAGAGGTCCCGGAGCTCCCTGCCTGGTGAACAGACAGGGAGCCCATCCGCCGGAGCTTGACCTGGGCTCCGACGGCCACCGTTCGTGGTTTCTAACCCTCCACCTATAAACACATCGGCACGGTTGGATCCAGCTTATGTTTGGGGGCTCGGGGTCCGCGGTATCGCCAGTACCGTCACCAAGATTACTCAAGGTGCCCCGTGCGGGGTTCGAATACGAATAGAATACGAATATCTAGCTTCGAATATAGCATCTAATATCGAATAATTAAGGGCGGATGTGGCATTCTAAATTCACTTTTTGATTTCTTTGTTAATTTTGATGAAAATTAGCATTGCAACTGAAAATGCTTCTGTGAGAACACCATAAAAATTTCAAAGTAATATTTTGAAAACTTTTCATTTATAACTGCCTTTCTTCCCCCTTTTACCCAGCTTGAGCGGTCTATAAAGCATGATAGAAAACTTGTTCAAACTGCTTTGCATTCCCAAATGAATTTACGAGGTAGGGACAGTCTTGGATTTATTTATTAGAAAATTTTTTTTTAGTTTCCAGTTTTTAAGCGGCGAATGTACAACAGGCTTATAGACAATGAATGACTGTTTGAATAAAAACATTCACAAAAGTAAACCTCAAAAACTATAAACCTGAAGTGTTCATAGGAATGGAACGCGAAAACGTAATCAAAAATAGACCTTCAGGTCATGAAGAAATCACTGGAACAAGAGACGTAGGGGGCAAAAAAACTGTTTCGAGAAAACGGCTTTCGAAGTTGCAACATAGATTTCTTTATTCAAAAGTTGCTGGGGTTGTAGCCTTTTATGCTCTTTTGAACACGGGGATTCTGGAATGCCTTGCCTTAAAATTGGAATGCCTTTTGCAGCCAATTTCTTTCCATACAACCTTATTTGCAGCTACGTTGTGAAGAGTTCATAGCCGAGTTTGCGGACCAAACGGGGGGGGGGGGGGGGAGATGGCTTTCAATGCAGAGTAGTAGGTGAGTTGTTGCTTGTATTGCACTAGAAAACTTCCCTCTGCAGTGTTGCGACCACGGTACCAAATTAAGCACTGTTTTTTTTACTTAAATTTGAAAAGTGAGTTTCGACTTCTTTTATGCTTTATAACCTTGCCTGGAGCCGCAGCTTGCGTGCAGGCGTTCATTGGCAAAACACACGGATACAAATGAGCTAGTGAAGCTTGGTATAATATTCTGCATAAATCCAACTTCAATTCTTCGCAGCACAGCCAATATGCACTAAACTATAGTTGTATGCATTGGTATTATTAATTTCCATAAAAATATCAGTTTTTTAAATTCAACAACAGTAAGGTGCAATTTTAATGCCACCAACCCGTTTTTATTCCAAACTCAGACCAGTTTGCATGATTACTCGAAGTGCACGGGAAACGTTGCGCAAGAAAGCGAGATGCTCGCCCGCATCGCGGCACTCGTATACCGCAACATGTCATACGTCGTTTATCCCTGAAATGGCCCGTCAGGTCACTCTTGAGATTAAAGTTAAAGTCAAAGGCATTAATTACAACTACTGATTTTCAATCGTACCAGGTTTCGCAGTTAGGCGATGCTCCAACGCGCAGCGGCTACGCTGTGCGCACCGAAGCTTTTGACGCGTCGGCCTTTTCTTTCCCAAGGCTAGCGAGGCCACTGTAAACCTTAGCAACAACTAAGCGTGTAAGCATCGCAAATAAGACTAACAGTTCACTGCGCGGACTGCTATCACAAGCGCGCGCACCGCGTTTTAACCTCCACGGTAAAGTTACGCCCACCACGAAGCCTTCGATGACCCCCGCCTTTTGAGCCACGCAACTTCCCTTAATATGGCTTGGGATCTCAGGCATTCCCATTGCGATAATGTCCGTATTTAATACCATAACAGATGAGATGACTGAACAGAAACTTGGCCGAGCGAAGCAGTGCAAATGACCTCAGAAACGCGCACTACGCAGTTCCGGCGGCCGCCATCTTGCATTGCCGCAGCGACGCCCAATCAGGTGGGTCGTTTCAACGCGCGCCGACCGGGAGGCCAACCCCTTGGGTCAACCGAGCTTCAGCATCTGTTTCTGGCCTACATTTTTGCGCCTTTATTTTTGTGCCAGTCGTGCGTTTGTGAATGAACGAAGAAAAAAGAGACGGTAAGGACAGGAAAGAGTATCGCTCGGCCGATCCAATATTACCAATATGGCCGCGCCAGGTGTCACCGTTGCGAAGATACAGCGCTCCGAAAACTGCAATTTTTTCGCCAATTTCCGCTGACATATTGTCACCGCGGCTGCCAGAAGTATTTTTTACACCACTCTGCGGCGGTTTTCGGCGGAAAAAACTTCGCAAACGCACAGGACAGAAAACATAGAAGCTGAATTTGTGTCTTTCAAAAAACGATGGTATGGTCATGTTTCCGAAGTTGAAACACGCATCCCCCCTTGAACTAATCAATCCAAATATTCGATAATAACCCATTATTCGAACCCGTTCGAATATTCGAAATATTTCGAATACGTAGTTTTCGAAGCGCATAAGAATATGTCATATTTATTAATCGAGTAATATTCGAAATTTTCGAATATTTGCACACCCCTAGCAGTTTTTCAAAGATTGCTTTAACGACGACACATTCTATAGTCCATCGATATCGGGAAATCTGAATGACGTAAAGATTCTAAAAACAAAATAGCAACACCTCCCCCTCGAGAGCCTCGGTCCTTACGGTATAACTTGAATCAGGGGGGCGTTATTTCAGAATCGTCAATATCACGATGCAGTCAAGTTTCAGTTATTATAAAAATATGTGGTTTATACGTGATATAACGCTTTCTAAGTGCGTGGTTTTGTTTATTATACTGCGAGCATTTACATTCAAGGAAGGGGGTGTCTTCTTATTACGCTGTTTAGTAGTTCATTGCGCCGAGTCTCTTATGGTATTACGCCGAGAGATAGGAATCCTTTTCGCTCGGGCATTGTCCTATTCAAACATGTCGTCGTCAATTTTGATTTTATTGTGCATGAGCTTTACCTTCCGGCCCGCTTTTCTAGCTTCTTTCGCACTATCCCAAAGCTGCTTTCTTATTTGTCGGGTATTGGCTGAAAAGTCCTCTGGTACAGATGTGTTCTCCCCTTCTAGTTTAAGGCAGTCTTTCAACACGGCCAATTTTTAAATTTTCTTTCCTCGAAACATCCGACCGCATAAATCATATTCCCAAAATGTATTGCTTTTCCCGTCTCTTGGGCCCACTACGCCATGGTGGTAAAAATTAGATGCCCGAAACTGCCACTGTTTATCAGGGAAAGCGGTTTTCCAGAACCGCTCCTTCTAGTCGGGCTGGAGAATTGTCCACAAAAAGTGAAAATGCCGCTCGAACACAGAATAAAGAAGACCGCCAGCAGTCATGCCGCACATCGACAACTTCTCGCACAGAATAAAAAAAGTATGCGGCAGATTTAATGTGAAAGTCGTGTGCTCGGCTTCACAGAAGCTGAGGGGGCTGCTCAAGCTGGTGAACAAGGGTGACGCCGAACGCCAATGCTGTGAGGTAAAACGCTGAAACCCTTTGGCAGCTGCGATTCACAAGTTGTCGACAAAATTCCCTTGGACAGTGCGGAGTCTTAAACTGGACAAAAAGGAAGGTGCCCCGACGTGCGGCCGTGGGAGCCCAAGAACGCCTGTGGGAAGCAACAAGCGCGTGGGCATTTGGACACTGATTGCAAAAAATGCATATGCGAGCCACAGTTCTAAGGGACAACCATCTTGGCAAGATGTCGCATCAGAACGGCCGGGAAGTTAGACAAGCTTCTGGTATGACATCGGGGAGCCATGGCGCATGCGTGAGCCAACCATTGCTGCTGATCAGGAACAAGGGAATGCAACTTATGCAGTAAGACACGCCTGTTGTGGATTGTGGGAGACAGACGGGGAAGCCAGCGCGTCTGGAGAGCTTTGAGCGCGACCATTACGTGACGATTAGAATTATTAAGAATTAAACACAGTCCATATTTTTGTGTGGTGGGTTTGAGTCTATCATTTTTTTTTGTTTAGGATTCCAATGCCTTATGAAGGATGGGAAAATAAAGCCAGTTGATAGTTGCTCTGTCGTATGCCTGCATCTCGTGTCTCGCTGTACATCCTCCACAGTGGTTTCTCATTTGCTCTGTTGTATACGTGCATCTCGTGTCTGGCTGTCTTCCTCCACAGCGTTTTCTCATCAAACATTAGTGTTCCTTCCAGCTTGCCCATAGGAGTTAATTAGGTGGGCATCGTGCCCGAACGGTCTGTTTTAAAGGAGCCATAAATCGGCTTACGAAGGTCGCCATTCCAATCGCGCAAACGCAATACGCAACGTATACCAAATATTACACATCTACCTAAAGCAGGGGCCGCACAAACACGCAAAAAATGCTTTCTTCCCTTCCTTGTTTACCTAGAATCCTTGCTTTTTTTGTTTATCTATAGCAGAACGCTCTGACGGAGCATCTATGACGCACGAAGCGCTGAATGGTACGGCGCCGCTATTGGCGTACCGCTCGAAGGAACTGAAGAAGCTCAAAGAACTTCGTTACTAGCGTTCCCTACGGGATTGTTAGTGTCTACTCGCAATCGCTGGTTACGTTCCACGTCCGTATGACCACAGGTTTCCATGAACACTTGGTCGCCATCGGTGCCCCTTACAGGTATACAAAATAGCCTCTGTTGAAGTTCAAGCCCCAACAACATCGTTTGAGAGCCTTCTGCACTCCTTCGCATTCTGACGGGAGTGAACGTACCCGTTTCCCTCGGGAACTGAGCAAACATTGTGCATGGCGTGGATTCGACTGAACGCTTGCTGAGCAGGCGTCGGAGCACTGAAGCGAGCTACAGTAGCGCTTGTAAACCATTTTTGCGGCAAGACGTTCCTTGGATTGTACTCCAGCGATTGCGCACATAAACTCCCAAGCTTCAAATGCTGTAGCCAATCAGTGTTCCCGTCTCTGGGGGAAACGCGGGTGCACGGTTCAGCGAGCAGCGCTCCTGCACCGGCCGCACGGCGTATCTTGGTAGAGACGCGAGCTCAGCCGAATTAGTAGATATAGCGCATCGTTTGCAAGGTATGAATAACGCTGACAAACATGGAGAGTCTCTGTGGACTGAAACGCAACTGCACGCGCGACCGCGGCAAGCCTGAACGGTCGACAAGGCGCCCACTGTAATAAAATCATTTTATGAATGCGTGAGAGCGGGTGATAGCGCAGTGTAAGATTGCGCCGGCGATCGTCATTGGCGCGACTTCGCAAACCGGTGGCTGTATAACTGTGGCGATGCTAAGCCTTTTCTGCCAACCTCGGAGGGAGGAAGCGCCGCTAGCGGACACCCTAGCGTGTCGCTAGTTATCGCTGTAAGTGTTCAATTATTGTCGTGAGCGAGCATGTTGTGTTTGGGACCCCCCCTACCTGGCCTTCATACGCTCGTTTCCGCTATTCCACAACCGACGTGCCGACGCGAACATGGCCGCACGGGAGTTCAATGCGGGCCGACCGCCAACCGGCACGTTCCGCAGTAGCGGCTGTAGTAGGCGAAGCTAGATTGAACTGCAACTCCTGCAGAGTGGTTTAAACGCCTATACTTTCAACACATCAAAAGTGAAGCAAAAAACGGGTAAAATGTGTTAGGGGCGCTGCGTTCGCACGAAAAAATGCGGCGCAGTGGTAGAATACTCGATTCCCACGCTACAGCGCGGGGTTCGATTCCCACTACGCTGCGGTGCTATATCTTCGTTTTTTGAGTTTTTTTCTTTTAATGTCCGCGAAACCTTGAGTAACTACGCTAAACGGTTACTATATAAACGTTTAGTATTTATTTTCTGTTCGGCACGACATGCAATAGTCATACTCTGACAGGTAAATATTCATGCTTCCTTGGAACAATCACACGCAAATTTGTAGTTTGCGATTATAAAAAAAAAGACCACCACAGTTGTGTAAGCACCGAATACGCCAAAGACATATTTACCGCTACCTATACACATAGTATCGAACTCTATGCCTATACGTGCTTTTGTTCATGCAACGTCACATTTTCTAAATGTTTGCCTCATATGTGCGTGTTCATGCAGCGAGTTGCTTGCCAGAGCCCGGCAGCGCTTTTCACCACACGTTAAAACCCAGCGAGTGATTGTGCAAAGAAACATATATTTCGCGATCTGATGCGCTACCGGTGCACATGTTAGCAGACAAAACTACTCCTTTCATTCGCGGCCTTTTAAATGTATGCATTGTCTTCAAGCCACGGGGTGCAGTATCTTTCATGCAATGGCTCCGCGTCGCAGAAGGTCATGTAGCAGACAACGCGAGAGTTGTTCTTGGGCGCCGCTTGGCGGCGCCGCCATCGCTAAAATACAGGGAATTCCTCTTCACTTTCGCAGTAGTAATAATAAAATGGAAATGTTTAAGTAAATAATTTTTTGCTTGCCTATATTTTCGTATAACTTCATAATTATTGATTTGTTTGTTTGTTTTTAAATTATCCACGGAGAAGCTTAAGTTGCCACTGACCACCGCGTGGCGGTGATACGATCGCGAGACTTCAGGGGATTCCCCTGTCGTTACCCTGTTTTTGCTTCTTTTTTGGCAGCTCGTTTGAACCACTAGGTGCTCTAGATCACTCTAGCCGAGCATAGCCGTCGACTGCTAAAAAAAGCGTGATATATCGCCGAGCGGAGCCAATGGCGGCGCGCATCTAGAACCAGGAAGGGCCTGGTCCTGTTTCTCTTGGTGGTGTTGCACCTAGTCGGTGAGGTCACTGCTTTCACACTGCTTTGGAGGAGCAATGAGAGGGTAAAGGCTCCAGGCCTCAGCGCTGACCCTTTTTACTCGACGATAATTCGGCGAATACTCAACGCTGTAAAGAATTTTTGGGGTGGAACGTTTCTCACGTAAAATCGCAACCTTTGTAACCCTGTTTGGGGCCCCTTTAGGTGTCGTTCTTAAGTTTGGTGTCGAGATGCTACTGCTATATGTAATCTTAAGCAACCACGCAACACTTTTCGTTGACATTAGCCGCCTAAAGACTGCTTTGAAAAAACCAGTGGTATTACTCGGCTTCCCTGTAGTTTTTGTGTGTGTGTGTGCGGTACAATTGCCTGAGTCTGCATGTGACTTTTTCCTTCCACATTATAAACCATGTACTGCGCTGTCACGGTGTTAATTATTTTCGTTTATCCGCCTCATGCTTCTTAACTGAAAGAATTCACTTGTTTCAGCTTTCTATACTTCCGTTCAGTACAATTGATTTCAAGTAAATCAATTTGCCGCAAAAGCACCAAAACTGAGGCGGTAATTATCGGGCTAGCAGCTGTCTTAAAACACCTTGCTCAGTGATCAATAATTTTCTAGTTATCACTTATCTAAAAAGTTCATTTTGGTTGAATACCACATTTTGTGTTAATTTGTTAAAAAGGTCACGACTTTGTTTGTTTGTTTGTTTGTTTGTTTGTTTGTTTGTTTATTGTTTGTTTGTTTGCTGGAGTTCCATAGTGTCACAGTTGCTGCTGTTTCGCTATTTTTTTTCTAAGATTTAAAAGAACAGAACACTGAAAAGGATAATGTGTATTTATTGGGCTTTTGCGGGTGTCAGCAAGGTATTTTGTTTAAACCTCCCTGGAGAGTATAGCTTGTTCTCTGCAAAAACCGCGGGCGCGGCAAAGATGCCCATGTCGTTCAAGCGGAAGCTTTGTAAAGGAGCTTTCTGGAATAGGCGAAGCCACCACACTAGGTGTGTCGCACAGTCGTTCGGCAGCACAGGCAGCGTCGTCGCTTGCTCATTTCGACACATCCGAAGTAGGTCGGAGGCCAAATAAATGTGAAGCTTATTTTTGATTAGGCACATTGACAGTGCCTTTGGGTAGGTTGTCGAAAATTTGCCGACAGCCTTCTCGAGACCGTTGAATGCAATAACAAGATGGCCAACGCGTGCTGGACACCTGTGGCGAGTGGTCGTGAGGATGTTGAAATTTGTGGGCTACGGCCCTCCGCCAGCACGTCAAGTTCGCTGGAAAGTACGTCTTTGACTCAATCAAATACAGCAATGAGACAAGTATGCCTATGAAAGCTATCAGCCACACAGCCGAATTCTTGATTAGCTTGAGCTTGGGTGACAAGTTACTGGGGAACGATGACGCGTGGTACAAGGCGACGTATCAGGAACACAACCGAACTTGCAAACTCTGCGCCACGACACTGAGACTGTGCTCAGGTTGCCTCCCCGTAGCGCTGACAGCAGCACCGCGGCTTTGCGGAAGACGTTTGCACTTCTGCAGCACGGTTTCCTCAGGGCAGCTCCTTTGCTAAAATCAGGTGCCTAAGCCGCGACAAGAAATTGGGAGTCGAAATGACATCGCTGATCGAAGTGGAGGAGTTTCTGCCCTCGCACAGCGCAGGCGTCGGAATCGCGCCAGCGGACTCGGGCGTTCACGGCTCTTTATCAGATCCTCGTTAGCCAACCGCAGCCAGCAGCCCAACGATGAGATATTTTCACCCGAAGAGTGCGGGGAGTACCCGTGGTGACGCACGCACTCGATGATGGTTTTTTGTTTCTTTAGGATAAGATGGTCCAGAGGCACCACCCATGCTTTTGTAACTAACCAGATCTTTTTTATTAGTTCAATAAAATGGGACGTGTTTGGAATCATGTACTGATGACCTACCGCGGTGGATGACACTAGTGACCATGGGGAGGTAGACGCGACTAACGATTCTTCTTGTCCGCAAGTGTTAACCTGAAATACGGAGTAGCCGGTGTGCAAAGCGGAGTGACTGAATTTGTTCACACTGATTTTTGAGTGATTTGATTTATTGTAGCGTTTTACGCGCCGACGCAACGCAGGCGAGGAGGCGCAGCGTAGTGGAGGGCTCCCGATTAATTTTGACCCCCTGGGATTCTTTTACGAGCACCGTAATCTTGTACACACGTGCGTTTTTGCCTTTCGTCTCCATAAAAAAAGCGGCCGCCGCGGCCGGGAATCGAACCCTTGTCCTCGGGCTCAGCAACACAACGCCTTAGCCACTGGGCCACCGCGGTGCGTTTCACGCGGCTTTTGCAAAATGCTTTTGGCTCTCGCACTCCAGTAGTCCTGTAGGTGTGAATCACGTGATTTTCGCTGACATTGATCTTGGCACAAAGTATACGTATTGATCAGGTTTTTTTCTGGTTCATTCTAGCCCTGTGACTTCTTTCTTGTTCCGCAGGTTAAGAGAAAAATCCGCTTTGGTGTACTAGAACAATACGAAAAGGACTTCGAGGATCTCGAATGCACCGTAAGTGTTTTTCAGAGATATTACTCTGAGCTTCACCAGTTGCTCAGCCTAAAAGTATGAAAAAAAGAAAGCTATTAACGACAGCCACCTATTCTAACACCGAGCTACCACACTACTCTCTATTGTGGATCCGCAATTAGAACCCAATAATATCTAGATCACAAAAAACCACCGGAACAAAAATTTAGTGCCCTTGTCGTCTATCAAGGAAGATGACTAGCGATGCAGGGGGTAGTCTAAACCAAAACGCATTTGCTTGGAATTTTCGACTGTGCATAACTTCTGGCTAATTAACCGAATTGAGCCAGGAAGGACAAGAGTTTTATTCTAACAGGCAAACGTGGGTCTGCGCGCTTCCCTCCCGCGTCTTACCTACATTACTATCTGTGTAAACACCAACCCAAACCACTGGACCAAGTACGACACGCATTCGTCAGGTCTCGTCGGACCAGGAGGGGTGTTTCTTTAAATACCCAACAAGCACAACGGCCCTGTCATCGGTGAGAGCGTGAACCTTGGCTTTTCGTGCACACACATTTTATCCACTCCTGCCGAACCCACGCAGAGGTGAGCGTACTGAAAAAGGAAAGGTACTGAAGTCGCTCAAGGTGCACGGAAAAAACACCCGCAAACGCTTCAAAGCAGGGGCCCTTCAAGGCATAAAAACAAAACACTAGCTCTTGGGAGCCAAAAATGTCCTGTCTACGGTGATTTATCGACGCACGCTGTACGTGGAAACAGCGGCAACTTCAGTGTCACTATTGGAAAGGGCTCATTGAGTAGGTCTCACAAAGCAAAGGTGATTCGAAAAGAGACAACCACTAATTTTCTTCAATTGTCAACCGGGTTAGGTGGCAGCCGGGTTAGGTGGCAGCCGGGTGTCGGAATACCAGGGTAGCTTTTCTGGTGGCCGGTGAAGGCGCGGTAAATAGCAAGCTGCTGGAACCGTACATTCAGGAGATGACGGTGAACGGTAAATGCTGCCGAGTACTCCTTGATTTCGCGTCAACGATGGATCCATCTTACGTAGCACCAGAGCAGATTTCCGGCGAGTGCGAATGGATCACGGAGGTAGTTGGGGCAAACAGTGAGCGTCTTCCCATCGCGGAAATACGTATTGAGGGTCCATTCTGGACACTTGGTACGGAGGCTGCTGTATCGCCTATTTTGCCGCCAGTATGTCCGTACCTATTTTCAAACCGTTCGGATGAAATGTTGCGTCAAAAGGGCTTCACCTTTGGTGTATTCGTTCAAGCAGTGACATGCTCAAAAGCCGAGGAGTTGACGCCGAGAGCACCTAGTTCAGACGAGGTGGCACCCCACAGTCAGTGCGTGGGAGAGAGCAGCACTCCAAGCTTAGAGGCGCCCCCGCCTGCCACGGGAATCGAGGTGACATGGGAAGACTCCAAACTCGAAGAAAACCCCGGAGACGAGGAAGAGTTTTCAGACTTAGGTAAGGTGTTTGTCCCACCCACTTCCGAGAGTTTGCAGGAGTTGTCAGGAGCAAACAGAGCTGCACTGATAGCGGAACAAAGAAGAGACGCCACGCTTCAGAACATTAGGTTGGCCGGAAGCTAGGGAGTTGCAAAGGTAAATGTTCTTTTTCGGGTGGGAATGGCATGCAGTATCATAAGTACAGGGACAGGAAGGGAATACAGTTTGATCAGTTGGGTGTGCCAGAGGCCTATCGTACGGACCTCTCGCACCTGGTTCATGGCCATGTGATTAATCGAAGGGACCGACGGCCTTCCGAGGTCAAGGTAGCTGCGATTCGCGATTTTGCAAAGCCCCGTACTAAGACCGACATCTGCCCCTTTTTGGGGGTAGCAGGCTGCTACCAGCGAAACATTCACAGGTATTCTGAGTTAGCCAGCCCCCTCACTGACGCCCTTCGGAAAACTGAGCCCTTTACGGTAAAATGGGATGAGAAGAAGGAGCAGGCTTTCAATGATTTGAAATGAGCGCTGACGAGCAAGCCGTTGCTTGCAGCCCCTGACTACAACAAACTTTTTGTCATTCAGTGCGACGGGAGTGATCGAGGCATGGGTGTGGTATTGTGCTAGAAAGGGGTCACGGGTGACGAGCATCCCGTGCTTTACGCCAGTCGGAAGCTGACAGTGCGCGAGGAAGCATAGAGCGCCTCCGAAAAGGAATGCGCGTGCCTCGTGTTGGCAGTTTAAAGGCTAGTTTGCTACATCGCCGGCTCACCTTTTGTTATTGAAACTGACCACTGTCCCCTCACATGGTTCCAGACAATGTCCGCTAAGAACGGCCGCCTCCTGCGCTGAAGTCTCGCTTTGCAGCAGTACACATTTGAGGTCCGTTACAAAAAGGGGAAGCCTCATGGCAACGCTGACGGCCTAAGCCGCTGCCCTGTGTGTAGAGATGGTCTCGAGGGATATCGTTTCACTTTTTTTCCTGAACTATGCTTTGATTACTATATGGAGTTCCGCGGTTGGTGTCATTGTGAGTTCCTTTGTTGTGTAATGAAACTGCGACCGATTTCTAGGATGCCATATTTATTCTCCCCCGAGCGAGCTCTGAGCTTCTTCTTTCTTTTCTTCCAGTCGGCGGCTGTCCTCCTCGGTTTGGTAGTGGATTCGCCGGTGACCTTGGTCTCAGCTTTTGCTTCGTGTTTCACGCCTGTACGCACGGCCACACTGCGAAAAGGCGCATGACCGAGCTGCATGTGCGGGCCCCTGGCTCTGTCTCAACGGTTGGCCCACGAATGGCTGAAGAGTCAGTTGCAGGTCTCTTCCCGTTGGTTATGTATCGCCGTTCGGTCCCCTTTCTTTCCGGCTAGTGCCAGAGCTAAACTTGTTTCCATTGGCGAGAAAGTCTTAACTGCGTATTCCAGAATGATCCTCTCCGGCGTTACTAAGCGGCGCGCTCTCCTGTCAATGCAGTCAGTTTGTTTGAAGGTGTTCATCCCGGTAATGGTGATTTGGTAGTCGTTTTCGTTTATGCCCACGCCCGTCTTTTTTTCCACATTTTCTTTGCGCGCTTGTCATCTCCAAGAGCGTCGACTGCTTCGATAAGTGTCAGTGGACCATGTTCGTCTAAGACAGGTGGGTTCTTGTTTACCCCAAGCTTCTCACCATCCGTTTGGAGGCTTGACGCAACCCCGTCGCTGTCTTAGGCCTCCTGAGGCGCGTAACTGCTAGGGGCCACGGCCCGACGTAAAAGGACCGCTGCCGATTTATCCAGGCATTTCTACTGAGCCGCATTACATATCTGTTCCTTCCATATGTGTTCCTTTCTACCACGGAGGTAACCAAAGCAGATGGACTCATCCGTCAGGCCTACAGGGCTGCTCTCTGCTTGCCTCATCACGCATCCATTGCCAAACTATGAGCCACCAGACTCTACAACTCCCTGGACGAATTAATTGAAGCGCACCGTACGGGCCAGATACATCGCCTGGCTAAACACACACCTCGCCAACTCTAACTTAAGGAGGCACAAGCGCATACTCCTCTTACATCAACCCCCACGGCTCGCATTCCACCTGATTACAGAGATTGCATAACAATCCGTCCACTCCCCCGTAATATGAACCCTACTCATCATACTGCCCGACGAGCTGCTCGAGCGCGTGCCGTCGTTTCCACTTCCCGCCCCCCTCGCCGAACACCTTCTACGTAGATGCTGCAACACGCAGGCACAAGCCGGCCTTCAATGTAGCTGTCGTCTCCTCCCAAGTACTACCACTCTCACGTCTCTCACTATTCCCACCACAACCCCACATGTTGCAGAAGAGGTGGCCAAAGCCCTGGATCTCGCACACCGGCCTCCCTGTGATCTAATATGTTCTGATTCAAAAAGGGCTATCAAACATTTTGCTAGCGGCACTATCTCCACGCTAGACTGTGAAATTATGCTTCAAAATTCAGCCCCTCAGCATCCTACGGAGCTCCTCTGGTTACCGGCACACACGGGACAAGACGGCGCGGAGTGGGCTCATAAGGCGGCACGAGCACTCGTCACCCCTGCGCCTGACGAGACCACTTCCCGTCAATGGGTTTACTCCGCCAGGCACTCCCTGACCACTTATAGGGAGGTTACTGACTACTACCGCCTCTCCCGCAACACGTTGCCCCCGGCTCACCCATCTCTAACCCCCTCGGAGGAACGGCTGTGGCGCCTCCTCCAAACGGAATCACTCCCAACCGAGCCCTCCTTCATCACATTTATCCATCCGCCTACCCCTCTCCGTTCTGCCCACATTGTGGCGCTAAATCCACAGTGCAACACCACATGCGGGCCTGCCCCTCTGACCCCCACCCCAGCATAACTTCCCATGACCACAGGACGGAGGCCCTGGGCCGCTCGGACGAAGACTCTCAGCGCCCACTGGTCACCCGAGCACAAGCCGTGGTGGCGACCCCTTACGCCAGTGGTGTCAATAAAAGTTTTTATCGCTCTCTCTTCCGCCGTCATATCTTTGCGTTCGGTCTCATCGAGCGGCGCTGAACCGATGGCTTGTTCTTTGCCGAAGATATCAGATATGTTACCCGATGGGCTGCTCTGAGTGTGGATCTCGTTCTCGTTTTTACTCGGAGTGATGGACGTGAGCGACAACACTTCCGGGTGTTGTTCTGGTGCACCTCTGCAGGCCGACTGGGAAAACTCGGAGCCGCTAGCCTTCCTTTCAACTGTTGCTGTGCAATTCTTTACACCTTCACACTCGGCCACACTGCGATGAAGGCCACCGGCGAGCTGTTTGAGCCGGTCCCTTGCTTTCACACCAGGGTGGTTGTACGTCTCTCGTCGGTGGGCATGTCTCGTGGTTCTATGGTTCATCTCTTCCTCGGGTGGTGAGTGGCTATCCGGGTGCGCTAACGTCTTCGAATCTGCGCGAGTCGAAACTGGCTCGCCTATGAATGAGGTCCCTGTCACCGTGGAAGAAACATTCGGCCGGTTACGGGTCTCGTATGAGGCTCGGTCTTCAACAGCTGTCGGGGCCGTATCGCCAGTCGTCTCCACATCCCTCAGGGGCACATCACTCAATTTGGGACCAGGGTCATGGCTCTCCGAGGCTTGCATGCAAGGCTCCTGTGCCGGCCGCGTTTCTCCCGGCTGCTGTCCAACAGCCACACGGACGAAGGCTTGTGGGCTCAACAGCGGCGGCTGCACGGCCAAGGCTGCAGCTAGAATGGGGTCGGCCAAGCCATCCATGACGTATCGTCTCGCAACAGGAGACGCCCAGGCGAAGTCGCAGCCTGCGAGAAGGCGAAGCTTGTCGTAGATGTAGACCGCGACGTTCTCGCTAGGGCCTTGCAGGCGGGCACGTATTTCCATGAAGCGAGAGTCGTAGCTGGCTGGCAGTACACTGAACGCCACGATTAATGCCCCGCTCCAGCTTTCCCAGGTTGGATAGGAGTGACCTTCGTAAAGGTGCCACGCTCGGCCAGCGTCTAGCAGGCGTTCTTGTGCAACGAACAGTATGGTGTGGTCGGGACAGGCGTGATGGGTAAAAACCAAACTGGCAGCGGAATTCCCCCGGGCAAGGCAGCCGAAAATCTGCCTTTTGGGGGTTCCGAATGAGACGCAGGAAGCAGAAATCCGGGAAGATCTTGCGAAACAAACAAACACGGAGGAAGAGGTAGCAAGGGTGTCGATCAGCTTTACCCAAGAAACCGCATCGTCCTGGAACCCTCGGAAGACCGGGACGCCCGTGTGGGCGGGCGATGGAAACGGGGTGGGAATGGCGTCGCGAAGCCGCTGGCACATTTCTCTTAGGGCGGAGAAAAGTCCAAAGTCCGCAGAAATGACGGCGCGAACGGCGGATGCAGCGGCGAGTCAAGAAGACGTCGGCCGCTTGGGAATGTCGCGCAAACGGCTGGCTCGCCTGGGGGCTGGGCTACCCTTGCGTTCGGCGCTCGTGCTGGGACCGCGGCCCACCGGTGAACTCGGGCAGCAGGGCTGGAACGCGTACCAGGCCTTGGCCGCTGCTGAGGGCCGTCCCTGCGGCTGGATCGCTGCGAGGGAGAGCAGGTCTGGAGGCTGGGTAGCCTCGGGGCTTAAAAAGGTGTCGGCTGCGCCCCTTGTAATGCAACTGCGACCGATTCCTGGGACGCCATGTTTATTCTCCCCCGAGCGAGCTCTGCGCTTCTTCTCTTCCAGTCGGCGGCCGTCCTCCTCGGTTTGGTAGTGGATTGGCCGGTGACCTTGGTCTCAGCTTTTGGTTCCTGTTTCGCGCCTCTACAGTTGATGCGTTTTGCATACCAGATTTATTTTTATTCAGTTCATATTCTCATGTTGAGTGTTGCTAAATTAGATGGGTTTTAGTCAGTATGTTTGTTTGACTTTGCAGGCAGCCTGGTGGTCTTCCAAGGTATTGTGCTTGCTTTGTAGCTGTGTTTTTTGTTTTTCGGGACGTGCGAGTGCACGTAAGAGATACATGAAGCCGTCCGCGTAATGGAAAGCCAGAAGTATTCCCGCAAGTGTCTTGGCCGTGATTCTGACTGTTTCGTCGTGTTAACACAATGAGTTACCCTCTGGAACGACTTATTGAGGTGTTTGTGTGCCGGCGCAAAGTCTCTACTTGGGGCAAGACTCCCTCCTACATTAGCTGGAAACCAATGTCGTCCGGAGCTTCCCGCCGGCCGGAGATGCTGTTACGATCGGCGTATTGGCATTGCGACGACCGTGTGCAATATTATCGGGATTAATCACCCAACCCCTTCCCTTACTGCTTTTCGCCGGTTCCTGTACCCCTCCCCCCGCCCTTCATCGACGAGGAGCGGCAAGGCTTTGTGCGCAAGGACGCGGGGGCGACTAATTCTGCTTCTGGACACAAGCCACTTTCCGCGGCTTCAAGGTAACCCAAGCGCCCTCCGCCGGCAAGGCAAGTCACAGTGAGCGAGAATGGTGCAGGGGGGGATTAACAAAGGCGTGCTGCGTTTCTCCTTCGGCGGCAATCTTAAGCTGCGAGCCCAGCATCGTGGGGCCGCTTTGTTCTGGGTCCAAGACGCCGCTGTTCAAGGAAGGTTGCACCATCGAAGCCAACCAACTGACCTGTGAGAGGGAAAGTGCCTTCTCTTTGTGAGTGTGTGGACATCAGCTTCAGTGCCCCGGATTGGTGCGTCCTGACGTCATCCATGAAAAAGGGGGCAAGGGGGTACACCCAACCTGGTTATTTAATCTGGTGCGCACAGGGGTGCAGAACCCTGTTCACTGTGTCGAACGCCATGTAAATATCTGCACATAAAGTTTCTTTCTTCGCCCTACTCGGCCCCAATGTTTTCCCTATCTCCGTATCAACGAACGCCACCGCAGGTTACGCTACCAGATCCGCAACAACCCCTTCAGCCACCGCCGCTCCACGCTTTCTTACATCTTTCTGAAGAAGTATTCGTTCCCCTATGCTCCCTCCTGTTTTATGAACTGGATAAAAAAGCGGCCTTGAATGCCTGTGTCTTGTGGGAACACGATTGCGGGTACTTGAAGATAAATTCGACGAAGTGTTAACGGAACCTTTTAAAAGGAAACAGTAATAGATGATGTGAGGTCTGGTTTACTGACATTATTTTTTTTTGCTGCACGACCCATAAATCTTTGGTGCACTTATTAAATATTTCCTTTTTGTTTTTTGGCCAAAACTACATAGCAAAATTCCCCAAAAAAGAAAAAAATTACACCACCTTCCCGTGGGGAGCCCTGATGAGGATGCGAAGCGTCGTGACAATTCCGTGTGGTTCCATTGGGTTGCCGTTATGTTGAGTGATCTGGTGCGTACTAGCGCTAGAGGGAATTTAGCGTCCGGGTCCACACCGGTGGCAAAGGTAGTTAACTCGTATCATCAAGGTGGCAAATCAAACTGAAAGCGCCAACTCTTCGCCCTCCCTAAGAGAAAGAGTAGCCGTGTCGGTCGCAACTAACGCGCACCGCAACATGCTTTTGTAGCTCTTGTGGTCTTGCCTCTATCTCGCACCTAAGCTACGGCACCATACCTAACACGAAAATATGCATAGTTTACTCGCGTTTTTACTGGTGACACCGAAGAGCAGAAGAGTGTTTGGGGGTTGCTGACGGAGAAGCAGCCGGCCAGCAAGCGTCGCGGAAGGCCGGCACAGCCGACTCATTGACAGATGCGATCCCAGCGGCTGCTTTGCTTTTTGAATGAGCTGAATGAACTTTCAGCCGGAGTTTCGCGACCAGAAAGGCATCGAAGAACTTATGTTTCAACCTATGAAGTTATGCTGGATAACGCGATAAAATTTCAATACGTAACACTTTTCTGATAACCGCAATTGTTTGCGGTATGCAAACAGTTGCTCCCTTTCTCGTCGGGACACTCCAAGACTGCAAGATGCGGTGTAACAAAGTTGTGTATTCTAAATAGCATCAAAAAATCTTTTCCACACAAAATGAATGACAGCTTGGACATACAGGTTAACCGCCTGAAAGAAGCAGGGTTACCCGACTTGCGCATGACGTTCTGAAACAATGTGAGGTGTGCAGCAACACTGAGAAGAAAAGCGTGAAGAGTGATACGCCTTCATAACTTAATGTGTTGCGTCGGCTTAAAAATATTGGTAAAAAATCCTACTCCAAAGTTAATTTTTTCAGCGCCACAAGTCCTTGTCACTCTGTGGATGAACACTTACGTTACCACTGAAAAACATGCATGCTGTAGAACGAACAAGGTAAAATTCGTAGATTGCATTGCCTGCGGGGTCTGCATCATCACATTTAATTGTGAAGAGAAATATATTGGGCAGACGGGTGGTTCCTTAATGAACGATACTGGTCATTTGGCCGCCCACTCCCGCGACAATGAATGTATGCCGTTGTTTGATCAGAGCAACATTATCTGCCAACACAGGAGCCAGCCGACTCATAGAATAAGAAAGGCACCTGAGATCACCTGTGCCGGAAATCCTTGTGTTGGTGTGCCTCCCCTCTGGCTCAGTGAGGAAGAATTGTACTTTTCAAAAAGGCCATGCAGACGGCACACAACATTGGTGCATTGGAAAAACTGACTTGTTAGAATCATGCTGACACCATATTTAACGTAAACTTCGTTCAAAGAAGCTACATAATTACGAAAAAAAAATCCGCCGGCATCTTCCCACGGGGGGAACTCGAGTAAATGCGTCGCAGTGTGGTGCGGGTATCGCGTGAATGTTGTGTAATTGGGTTTGGTTTGGGAATGCTTAATTGTTATTTCGTCTTTATTATTCTTATTTATTGAATGAAGGAGAAGCGAAGGCAAGGAGTGTACTGTCTTGGTACTGTACTTGTACTGTCTTTACTGCTTGGTGCTGTCAAGCAAAGCGTCAAGTCAAGCGAAAGCCAAGCAAAGACGCCCTTGACTGAATTCCGAACGCGCGCTTCGCCGCTTATATACACACCGCCCGCGTTCGAGGGAGAGGAGTACGGGGGAGAGACGCGCATGCGCACACTTCCGTACACAAGCGCGCCCGAACTTTCCACGCACCCACCACACCGTTATAACGTGTACACGCCCTGCCGCCGTTACTGTTGAGCTCGACGCAGCGCACGGGTAGCTACGACGCATGCGCCCACAGACGCGCTCCCCCCGCACCGTCGCAGCTGTTGTTGAGAGCGACGGAGCGCACGGGGTACACGCGCTCCTCCCGCACCGCCGCACCTGTTGTTGAGAGCGAGGAGGGTACGGGGGAGAGACGCGCAACTGCGCCTCGACGCGACGCCCATGCGCAGTGAGCGTGTGGACGGCGCCTACAACATCGACGAGTGACATCGCGAGCCTAAGAAATGCTCCGCATTTAAAAAAGGGAATGCTCATGTGAACCACTCTAGCTCATCTCCCGCAACAGAACCTATGATGTCATCAGCCCTGCTGTGCGATTGGCTGAGGCCAGCAAAAGCAAGCGCAAGTTAGGCAGGGCTTACAAGCTTGCCGAACGAGCTAATTGCGCTTAAATGCAGGGCACATTCTTTTCATAGCAGTATGATTTGTGGGGCGAACAATTAGAGTAACGCACGAACACGTAAACACCGAAGCCGTTAGTGCCGCACTTTGCCAGCTGACACCGCAACAACGGTTGTCGGACCCTCCGGATTTGTATGAAACACTCACCAACTGACAAGCGGCACGGTCGCTTACGCGACCATGTTTGTCGAGCCATAGCCTTGAGGGGCGCTGAAACAAAAATTTTGCATCTTGGTTTTTTTGTTGTTTCAATAAGTGGCTAATGACCTATTTATCACGTGTAGAAACCTCATTTGCTCCAGCGCGCCACGGTTGCTTAATTAACGACGTCTTTAATGCCGCCAGTCGCAGTTTCGGTTTCCGCTTGTGCCGCAAAAGGCTGGATTTCGTATAAAGAAAGCTGCCCGCGTGACTGTCAAACGGATATCACAGAGCAGAGCTGCTGTCGATTCCACGTCGGCGGCAGTTCTGGTAAGGCCCGTACGTACTGATCTCGCCAGCCGCTTAATTAAAAGCGACCGTGGATGTGATGCAGGCGCCGCGAGTGCATATTGCTGCCGTAGCTACAGAACAACGCGCGACGGTCGAGATATGCGCTAGGAGCAGCCGGCCGGTCTGCCTACAGGTTTGCCTATAGGTGTGTTAGGATTGACATTGCGGCGGATATTCCATTTCCGCCCTCGAAAGCGGTGCAGGTGACTAGTTTAATGCCATTCGGCACCCCATTATTAACTCCTTTCTCGTATGCGTTGCGTGCTTTGGGACTTGAGTCCTATTTCGTGCAGCGGTAACAAACTGTCGCTAGAGCTCCATGCGCCGGCCTGCGCCACTTCGTGGCTGTGGACGCTGCGCAACGACCGTGCATCTCGCTCAGTGCGTTTTTTGCGTCCCCGGCGCGTTTTCGCGTCCAGTATAATAAAAAGCAATAAAAAAGTGGCTCCAATACATGCTGTGAAGGAGTTTGGAAAGCAAAGTTTTACACGACACCCACAACATTTGTCCATCCGACGTCACTTCAATTGACACACCTGGCTTTACAAAGAGTGAAACATGAGATTCTGCAAGCCGTTACCTTGGATTCGCGGGGGCGGAATACCGAACGCCACCGCTCTAGCCCGGCCATGTGTCGGCTGAAAGAAAAGAGAGGGAGCGTCTTTCAAAGGGTGAGTCAGCGAAACCGAGCCATCCTGATGTGCTAGCTTGGGGGTACGCCACGGCGCGGCAAAGCACAGACACCGAAACAAGACGGCATGTAAGCTTAGTGATTCCCATTAAGCGATTTAAACTAGCTAGCTTAGTGAGTTTGACGATTACGAGAAAGCTGGGGGCCCTTTTATAATCGCTATATATTAAAACCAGTTGCTCTTTTCGCTGTTTGTAATACCTGTTAAAACACGACCAAATTGGTATTCATCAGTTTAAGAAAACGGAGTCCCACTGGTGGCAAGCACTGGGGAAAAGGGAGCGTTTCTCTAGCGGCCAGATTTCTGTATGTGGTCTTTTCATTTCGATTATTTTCCCGCCCCGCAAACCAATGCTTAACGTATCTTTGCCGTAGGAACACTAAATGCTGCCTTCTTCGGGTTACTCAGGAGGTGCTGTCGAACAAGTTAAGCGGTGCAAAAAAAGCACGCAATAGACGCGAAGCTGCGCCAAAACATGTCCAAAAGAACCGTCGCTATAGGGACCGGGCTGCTGGGCGGTTAGCGCCACCACTCGGCGCTCCTCTCGTTAGTGGAATGAACCGGTGCATTGGACAACGCCGCCTTCCGTTGTTTTTGCCGTGTTTGCTTCGGTGCTTCGAATGTTTTGGTGGTGTTGTGAGCGGATATGTGCAGTGGAACGAAGTCTAGACAGATGTCTAGACAGAAGTCTAGACAGATGCAGTAACAGCTGCGTAAACTTGTCGGGCGCTTCTGAAGTTGGGTATGGGCTACAATGACATGAGCGCCTTTTGCAGCACTCTACTCTTGGCTCCTCCTGATCTGACTACGGATAAATATACTATTATTAGTAATCCTTTCTTCTTAAATGCACTAGCGGCTATGTAAACCTACTGGACGCTTCTAAGCTTGGGAATTTTTGACGTGAGCGCTTCTAAGGTTGGCATGAGTGCTTTTTCAGCGCACTGCGGCTGGCTCCGCGCAATCTGAGTAGGAATTAAAACCATTAATATTAATATTCATTTCTACCTCTTTAAATAATATTCAATGGTTTCAATAACTACGGTTTTCACGCCAGCCGTAACAGTGGGATACCTCGATACGTGTGCTTTGAAGAGACAAGCACTTACGTACGAGACTGATTACCTCGTGGTCGTGGAAACGTCGCAGCAATTTACACTTTCTTTCTGTAACCATGAGCTTTGTACCTTCGGTTTTCGTGAGTATAACAGCATTGGATCCTTAGAACTGAAGCGGGACTCCAACGCTTCTAGTGGTCATTTTATCAAGCGCCGATGCTATTCAACCAAACCATCCTTCCGCGCCTTCGCATTTTACCACCTGCGTGGAATAAAGGCTGGCACCGACACTTAAAAAAAGTGGCAGTGTTAACGTCAGCCGGTGTTTTTTATTGCTTAACTATTCTTTGCGGAGTACGTAAAAAATCGTGTAATGCCTTGTAAAGAAACCAAAATGCGCGACTACTTGCCTCAAATAGAGGTGCGTCAGCCCGAGTCCTCCAGCACAGGCGCATTTCCGACACGCTGGAAGAAGAAGAAGAAACGTTTATTGAAGCCGTTCGGATTTGGAGAAGGGTGCATGGAACTGCAAACATAAACAGCAAAATCATCCAGCGCTTCGTCTAAGGACAACTATGGTTGAACCCGAAGCTTTCCTCATGTGAAATGGAATGTAAAAGGGTCCTAGTCAAAGACGCCACGATCAAAAAACCAAACTGCGTGCTCATCAAATTCAAAGCTCAACTAGACATAGTTTGAATCTAGACGGCAACCAAGGGAACCCACACGAGAAAGCTTTGCGATAAACCATCGTCGCCTTTAGACGGAGGAGTGCATGATTTTCAAGCGTAGGTGGCAGCTTTTAAAACTCGACCGCAGCATTCAATTGTGAAACTCGAGGGCAGATTTTTGGCACCCTCCTGTTTCTGGTCCTTTAGCCATGCAGGCATTGTATTTTTAAAAACCATTAACCACCTATCATGCAACCATCGCAAGTCTTTTAAGGCAATGCTTTTCCACGACAAGCAATAACGTTCTACTGCCATTCGGTATCAATTCTGTAAACGATTCGCGATGGCTGTAGTAAACGTATTTCTGTAAAATTAAACACGCTCCTGCCGTAGTTAATGGAGTTCCGGAGCGCCGTCTATCACAATTTCTATTTTAGGGTAAATCTTAGAAGGCACCCCGCAGCTTTGTCTTTCGCTTATGCACGACGCCGTTTTGTCATCAACTGCCAAAGACCAGCGCCGCAGCATTCCTGGATTGGCTGGACACACCGGCTTTGTAGGAGCATTTAGCTGCAATCTATTCCTCAATACGCCAAGCTGCATGCAGGCATGAAAAATTTGCACGAAGGTACTGACTTGCACTTCGAGCTTAGCGCACTGAGCGTCGTCTGCTATTTGCAATTACAGAGTATGAACTGGGCATGCGTGGCATGCCACGCATACATCGTAAAGGTCGCCTCTGCTTTTAAGATTTACCGATTTGAAAAAACGTCCTTGTGGTTATCCACGCTTTTGAAGCCACACCGCAGCAGAACTACAGAGAGCCATGCACAGCTACGCTGCGCTGACCGCCACCGGCATTCCGCTGACGAGCGGTTCGCCACGGGCGGCGCTGTTGGCTGAAGCAATGGTGGTGCCATACAACGGCCGCCCGGTCCCTATAGCAGACGACAAAGGCGAGGGAAGGATCCCGCAGACGCCTCCGCCTAGGCTGGAACGAGGAACGATGGGTAATAGCACCCATTCGCCGCGCCATCTACATTGTGCTCCGTTTGTGAAAAGCGCCCTCCCCCTTCCCAGCCGCTTTGGGAATTTCTTGTCGCTCGCGCTGCGAATAAAGTGTTAAAGGTAGAAAGCTTTGCTTTAAAATAGAGTGCCCGGAATCGTTGTAGAACTCAGGTCGCGGCCAGCTGCCCGATGAGCCATTAAAATCCAGGTGCCTCTGCCGCTAACTTTCGGATCGTTCGTTGCTCGAGAGCGTAAGTTGCGACCTCCGATCGGAGCGGTGAACTGGCGAGAAACGCCGGCTCTGCGGAAGCGGCCAGCACAAACTCGTGACGTGTTTGGATGTTTTTTACTCACTCCAAATCCAGGCAATGTCGATATGGCGAGGTCCTTCGCTGGCTGCTCGGTTGTGTTTCGCGCACTTTAAAATTGATTTTAAAATGTTCTAGGCGGAATTTGCTGCTGCTATTTAGCAGATGATGAATGTGTGCTCACACCAATCTATTTAATCTCACCTTCAAAGTTTCGTGTCGGTACTTCTTTCAGGTTTAGGTGCTGATTAGTATGAACCGTAAAAAAATAGGGCGGGTGTAGAAGTCCGACCACAAAACGAGCTCTGCAGGTAGATTTCCTGCGACTCTGCTCCCCTAGGGGAGCAGAGTTGCGCGTTCATCCGCCATCTTGATGATTAGAGTTTTGCAGGAAAGCCAGCCGTCACGCATTTAGGAGGCGCCGCCATGCCTCCGAGCCACTGGCAGCGGTGAGGACCAGTCAGCGCACGGGTGTGCTAGCAGCTTTGGGGCTGCTGATCAGCTGAACGGCCAGGCCCACCGCAACCACCGCCGCTCACATGAGCACAACTGACTGAAAACTGGGTCGTGTTCGCAGCACTGAAAGCGGGTTTTCCTGTCGTAATGTGGAACCGGTTATATGTGGTAATCAGACGCTCAACTCTGGCGCTACGCGATCGACACCATTTTTTTTTTCTAGAGGTGGGCGCGGCAATTTGCTTCCTCTCAAAAGACGCTAGCGCAGCCTATGGAGCGAACGCCGACACCGCCGTGCTGGGCTGCTAAGTGCTCCGTTCTTTCCGTGCGTCTGTTCGGTGTCTGTGCGTTACACAGCAATTGAATTCGATAATAACGTGCGCTGCATATTTGGACAAGGGACAGTGAAGAAGACAAAACCATACGGTTGTGCGCAACTAGAAACTGGTTTATTGTGCAGCGGAGGCCTCTCGGCGTCACAACGCAAGCGGCGCCCGCGAGATGGGCCTTTTCCTTTCTGTCCGGCTTGCCGACAGTGCGCCTTTGTGGAAGACTGGTATTGGCGACGTCGCCGCCGCGGCGCGTGTTTCCGTCTCCAAAACGCTGTAGTAGCAAAACTTCGGGTGACGTCACACAAAAATAAAAAAAACAAAGAACAAATACGCAGAAGCCGTTTATGCATTAAGTAGTCATAAGGATGATCATAAAAAGTAAACATATTGCTGCGCGTGTAAGCATTTCCATCGAAACGCTTCACGCATAACGAAAGTGGGGTGATGCGCCACGAGCGCCTACCAGTGGTACAAAGCACCCGTAAAAAAAAGAAACAATGGCGTCTTCCGATGTGTGCGATTGTGTACGAACTGTTACGAATATGGTACATCATAAGGCTCTAAAGTCGTCTGCGCCCTGTGTGTCTTGCCAAGTCGTCATTTGTACGTGAGGAAGTCGTGGTGGGCTGTTTTTACTCGTACGGTTGTCACCTATCTCGTGCCGAAAACGTCCTGGCTTTATTTGTTATGTGTCTGTGTAACGCAAACTCCCTGATGGAATTTGAGTGGCTTTGTTCTACGACAGCAGTGGTGACAAGCTGCAAGGGTTCTTTTACTGGCTCTGACACGGGCTCACCCGATGTTAAATGTGAGGCCTACGTAGCTGGTGTTATAACTCACATTCTAGTTCACTCTACTGACAACGGAAGGTATCCTTCACGCAGCTGTTTCGCAGGTTCCTCTGGGCGGTATTACAATCGAAGCAACGATGCGTTTTTATCCTGTGCACAATCGTCTGAGACTGCGTAACTTACAAACAAAGCAGTATGAACGAGCGCAAATATTGTTCAGGTAATCAAATGCGCTGGCGTTATATACCGAGTGTTTCATGACTGCTATGGACTATGGTTGTTCGGAAGCATAAGTAGTTATGTCGGCCGTACAGATGCACTGCACTACACATCGTATGTGTGTGTACGTGTGTGTGTGCATGCATATTGCAGAGGTGGTGCCACATGTTGACGTCTACGGATAATATGGCGGCACTTGGTGCTTCTGCGGGCCACTACATCATTCCCTCCCGGGGAACAAACAATCATTAGACTAGACAGTCCTGTCTGCACAAATCACCAATACGGTCACTGTCTGTCTGCAAAAATCACCAATACAGTCACTGTCTGTATTGAGCCCTGACAGCTGTGAAATGACTCCACGTAATCTTGGAAGTGCACTGGAGGTCTGCGAATTCTCCTGGGCCAGTCAGGTGGTGGCCCCAGCATTGAGTCCATTTCCCTCTACTGGTACACTGCACTTCTCAGTGCCAGAGCCGGGAGCCAGACTTTGTGGCTGCGAACATCGTCACCACCGGGCCGCCAGTTACCACCCGGACACGACGGCTGTCCAACAACAGGCTTCAAGCTGCACGCAGAGTTCGAGCATATGCTGCAACTGCGAATTATTCGCCCTTCGTCTAGCAACCAACCATCGCCGCTTCACTGGGTGCCTAAAGACGACGGGGAAGACTGGCGCCCGTGCGGTGATTACAGAGCCTTGAACGTATCGACAACGCTGGACCAATATCCTCTGCCACACATTCACGATTTTAGTGCGCGGCTGCCATGGACAAAAATATACAGCAAGATCGACCTCGTAGCGACATACCACCAAATCACCGTCGAACTGGGGGACATACCAAAAACAGCCATAACAACTCCATTCGGCCTGTCTGAGTTTGTTCGTAAGCCATGCGGCTTGAAAAATGCAGCACAGACCTTTTAAACGTTCATTGATGAGGTCAAACGCGGCCTTACTTCCGTCTTTTTCTACCTGGATGACATTTTGGTGGACAGCAGAACTCCTAGCGAGAACGAACAGCACCCCCGTCAGCTCTTTCAGCGTGTGTATGAGCACGGTATGGTAGTGAAACCTGAAAACTGCGTGTTTGGTGTCGAGGCTCTCAACTTTCTCGGCCACAACATCACTGCTGAAGGCATTATGCCATTGAAATCGAGGGTGGAATCCGTCAAGAAGTTTCCTGCTCCAACATCTTTCCGCAAGCTGAGAGAGTTGTTCGGACACTTAAACCTCCACCGGCGGTTCATTCCGTATTGTGCTCAAGTACTCCAGCCGTTGACCGACCTGCTGCGCCGAGACGACCAAAAGGCACCAGACTTTTGTTGGTCTGACGAACACCACAACGCTTTCCAGAAAGCTAAGGACGAACTGGCCGCGGCTACCCTTCTTATTCATCCACTGCCTGACGCACCTACACGCATCATGGTGGCTGCCTCCTCCACATCGGTCGGACCACTGCTGCAGCAACAGGAGGGTGCACAGCGGAAGCCACTGGGCTTCATTTCGAAGCGCCTGATGCCTGCAGAAATACGGTACAGCACGTTTGGAAGGGAGATAATCGCAATCTATTGTTCCATTAAGCATTTCCGCTACTTCATCGAAGGTCGTGAGTTCTACATTCAACAAGAACAACAACTATGTATTCAACAACAACAGTTCCTCCTGCTCAGAACGAAAAATTCGTCAGCTCTCATTCATCTCTGAGTTTTCTACACACATCCGCCACGTTCCCGGGATCGAAAACGATGCAGTCGATGCCTTGTCGCGCGTCAACGCCTCCGGCATAAACGTCCTGGACTTCGGGGCGATGGCCACGGCTCAGCGGGAGGACACTGAGGATACGAGAGTGAAAGCTGGGGGATCTTCACTCGTGCTTTCGGAGGTTGCACTTCCCTACGTCCTGGACACGATAACCTGTCTCTCCACTCAATCAGCCACCCAGGTGTCCGCGCCACCCAGCGGCTGATAACAGATCGCTTCGTTTGGCCCGGCGTCAGCGCGGACGTGCGACGTTGGGCTCGGACGTGTGAAACGTGTCAGCAAGTAAAGGTGACTCGCCATATCGGGCTGCACTACGGGAATTTCGAACTTTTGTGTCGCGGTTTGACCACCTTCACCTCGACCTGGTGGGACCGCTACCGCACTGCCAAAGTTCCGGGTACCTGCGCACGTGCATCGACAGATACAGCCGATAACCCGAAGCTATACCAATTGTGGACCTATCAGCTGAGACCATCACGCAGGCCTTTATTCAGACATGGGTGTCCCGCTTTGACTGTCTGGCCCGCATAACAACTGACCAGGGACGGCAGTTGTAGAGCAACCTTTTTTCCGCGCTTTCGACACTCCTCGGCACGAGGCTGCAGCATACAATTGCCTACCACCCGCCAGCAACGGAATGGTGGAGCGCTTGCGCAGGCAACTCAAAGCTGCACTTTTGGCGAAACTCGATCGCCAGCATTGGGTGGACAAGCTCCCGCTCGTTCTTCTTGGCCTACTCTCAACGGCGAAAGAAGAGGTCGGCTTCAACGAAGCGGAAATGGTGTACGGCTAAACAGTGCGCGTCCCGGGAGAATTCTTCTCCGACCAGACACTTTCCGCCCCAGTAGCCTCCGACCACATCGAGAAGCTGCGCGCATGGCTTCCGCAACTCAGGCCAACAGCACCTCGCATCGCCCGCAACAGAAAGGGTTTTCACTTTTCCCGACATGGACTCAGCTACACATGTGTTCGTGCGACACGACGCAACGAAGCCGCCCCTCACTCCGCCG
Organism: Haemaphysalis longicornis; assembly: GCF_048455015.1. Lineage (NCBI taxonomy): Eukaryota > Metazoa > Arthropoda > Arachnida > Ixodida > Ixodidae > Haemaphysalis > Haemaphysalis longicornis. The sequence continues at coordinate 22,360,186 of NW_027526245.1, forward strand.
TACGACGGCCCTTTCAAAGTTTTGGGACGGAATAACAAGACCATCACAATCGACGTGTAGGGCAAACAAGAAGTCGTCGCCGTCGACCTCGCCAAGCCTGCTCCTACTGAGGTTTCTGTTCATGTCGCCTTTCACGTACGTTCTCAGTGACAACCGGTGGACTCCAACTTTTCGCCATTCAGCCGGTAACTGCTGCCTTTCTTTAAAGCTCCGCAATCTAGAGGAGGAGCCCCTGTAGCGGAGGCCTCTCGGCACCCCAGCGTAAGCGGCGCCCCCGAGACGGGCCCTTTCTTTTCCGTCCGGCATGGCGACAGGGCGCCTTTGTTGAAGACGCGTATTGGCGACGTCGCCGCCGGCTTATAGCATCCTCGATAAATCGCACCGGTGTGCACCGGTGCGCCTTTTCATCTTCGATAACCGCACCGGCGCGCACCATCTGTCCTCGATAAACTGGGGCGTACCGTCGTGGGGCAATTTTTGGTTGCCCCGTCTCGCACCGTGAGAGTTGACGGAGCGCAATCCTGGGATGTATCGCTGACGACGCCGGCGAAGCGGCTTCCTCCGCCGTCTGCTGCAGCGAAGGCGCATCGGTACAGTGAATTGTAGCATCGGTGCACTCGTGTGAAGGCGGAACGGGCTGTATATTTTTGCTGACAAGCGTGAATTGCTGGCAAATTATTCAGACAGCGATGCGACGAGCTCATAACGGGCGGTAATAAAGGCCGGTGTTTGAAAATGAGGACGCGAACTTCGTGTACTGCAAAGAAGGCTGAATGCAAGGCCAGCATGTTAAAGCTTTGCATTCGTTTCGTTCGATTGAAATATACGAACAGTTACTACAGCGCCTAGATCACGAAGACCTAGATGCTTTGCTGTGGCGGAAGGGCGGAACATAACAGGCGCCCGCGTTATGGCTCTCAGAACGAAGATGAGCAGCAGCTTGTAGGCAGCTGCTTAGTGGAAGCGTGAAGTGTGTTGTCGCGCATGTGTGACGGATATGGCTTGCGTGTACATATAATCATTAGATTTCAATTAATATCACTTTCTTTTGAAGGACGCGGAGTTCCCCTTCTTTCCCTCGTCGGGGGACGCTCTTGGCTTTCGCATCTTTGAAAATACACTCTAGTCCGCTTATGACAACATCCAAGTGCCAAAAAAATCCCATCGTTATAACCGATAATTACTATAAGCGGGTTGCGAAATGAACAGACGGAACAGAGCTCAAAATATTGTTTCGCATGCCAGCCAAGTCATACTACTACTAATTTGCGGAAAAAAAGCCACAGTCGGTCACCTTTGTTTTTTTACCGCGTGTGAAGCTAGCGCCAATCTTTTCCAAAATCATCTATAGGAGCTTCACCTAGCTGAGTTAAATGTCCTTGGCGGAAACAAAGTCAACAAGGGACTGCGTCCCGCATTGCGCCTCCTACGAAGACACTGAGTAGGCTGTGGAACCGCGTCATTAAAGTCATCACTGTTGCATTTTAGGTGAACAATATAACCGGATCCAATCGTTATAACCGATATTGGGGCACTGGAACATTGTAATAAGCGGTTTATTTTACCATGTAAAGAATACAAAAGTTGACGGTGCCATAGCTGTTTCGTTTCATTTCATTTCATTTATTTTACTCTCAGGGCCGTTCAGGCGTTAGAGAGAGGGGGGGGGGTAAGAAAAAAAAATGAGTACACAACAAACATTGAAGGGATCAATAAAGATGATTCGCGAGTGCAGACTTGAATTTCTTCAGTTCACGTGTTGAAACGATGGCGGCAGGAAGGCTGTTCCAGTCCACATTGGTTTTTGGGACGAATGAACCAAAATGAAGGTTGTTGTTGCTGGATGGCACACCTACTTGTAAATGGTGGTCAAGGCGAGGAGAAATGTATGATGGGGGGCTGAAAAGAGACTCTTTTAGGATTTCATTGTTGTAAAAAAAATTGTGAAACAAGCGCAATCGTGACATGCGGCGTCGAATAGTTGGAAATCGAAGATCTAAAGTTTTTTTTCATCAGGGATGTGATAGCTGCTCGGGCGTAATTGGATAAAATGAAACGTGCCGCGCAATTCTGTACAGATTCAAGGTTTTGGATTAGTGAGGCAGTTTGTGGATCCCACACTGATGAGGCATACGCAAAGTTGGACCGAACTAGTACTTTGTAGAGGAGCAGTTTTAGTGAACTTGGTGCAAGTGAAAAGTTCTGGCGAAGAAAAACAAGCATGCGATTTGCGTTATTAGTAACCTGTTCAATGTGCGCTTGCCAGGAAATGTTGTTAGTGATATGGACACCAAGGTATTTGTAACTGTTAACGGAAGCTAAAGGTACAGTGTTAACAAAGTACGTGGCGGCTGTTGTGCTAGTTTTTCGTGTTATTGTCATTTACTTGCACTTAGCAATGTTAAGTTTCATTAACCAAGTGTCACACCAGTTAGATCATGTTGAAGAGCAAAGATATCGGAAGGGCTGAAGATTTCTCGGTAGAGTACACAATCATTCGCGAAAAGCCTTATATGTGAGGTGACGAAGTCTGGGAGGTCATTAATATATTCCAGAAAAAGAAGAGGTGCAAGTACAGAGCCCTGCAGAACCCCTGACTTGACTGGACAAGGATCCGAATCGTGACCGTTAGCTGGTACGTACTGGATGCGGTTATGCAAGAAGTGTTCGATCCATTTTAAGATACTGGTTTCAATATTAGTTTGCTTAGTTTCAGAAGTAGTAAGTGGTGAGGAACAGTGTCAAATGCTTCAGCAAAGTCAATCAAAATACAATCAATGAGAGAGGAATTATCCAGGGCAGAAAACAAGTCATTAGTAAATACAAGCAGTTGAGTTTCGCACGAGTAGTTTTGACGAAAACCATGTGGCTACTGGGTAAACAAAGAGCTACTTTCTAAGAAATCTATCAGACTAGCATAAAAAATGTGTTCTAGAATTTTGCATGGGATTGAGGTTAATGAAATAGGCCTGTAGTTCTTAGGACAATGAGTATTACCGGCCTTGTGGACTGGAACAACTTTCCCAACCTTCCAATCGATGGGCACCGCGGCACACAGCGAAGACAGCTAAACAATATACGACAAGATTAAGGTAGAGTACACTTGCGTGCTTTTTAAAAATTTGTATTTAATGCCGCCTACGCCTGCTGAGGAGGAACTTTTAGCCCTATTTATCAATTTAGTGATGCCCTCCCAGTCGATGATGATAGGGTCCATTTGGGGGTAGGGGAAAGTACGGGAATCCGGAACAACAGAAAAAGATGCATTAGTGAAAGATAACCGAAAATTGTCATTTAGGTATTTGCAACACTTTTCACGTGGTATAAAATAACCTGTATTTGTTTCTAAACGAATATCGTTTACAGTGTCTTTCTTAAAGACATGCCAAAATTTAGCTGGATTAGTTGATAACAATGAAGGAAGTGTCCTATGAAAAAGTTTGCTTCGCTACTAGGAGGGCACGTTTGTATTCTGAAGCGACTGACTGGTAAGCTGTCCATCTTTCCGAGGATTTGGAATTTTTGAATTTACGGAATATGCGTTTTTTCTTGTTCAGCAAACATTGCAAGGACATATTATATCACGTTGATCTCTTAGATGTCACTCGAACCAGGGGGATATATTTCTCCGTAAGTGTCCTAATTTTTGTTTTGAAGAGCGTCCAATTGTCATCAAGTGAGCGCTCCCAAAATGCGGGGGAAAATTTATCTGAAAACAAAGCTAGTTCATGATTGATGGCCTCGAAATTCGCTTTCGCGTAGTTTCTAATTAGTTTGTGCTGCCTAGGATTGCGGGGTAAGCGGGATGACATTGTAAAATGAACAGCAGAGTGGTCACTTAGACCGGGAAGAACATTTATAGATGAGACAGTTTCAGGTCGTGTTGTAAGTACGAGGTCAAGAAAGTTGGCGGTAGAACAAGTTACGCGAGTGGGTTCGTTAACGAGTTGGGAGAAGTTAAAAGTCGAGCACATATCAAGAAACGATAGGCATTCGGCTGACCCATTTGTGACGATTGGGCTAGAGTCTTTACACGCAATTTCGGGAAAATTAAAATCACCTAGAAGAAACACTGCGGCTTTAGGAAACCTAACAATGATGTTGTTTAAGCAGTCATGTAATTCGTTACAAAAGGAGTCCCCCGCATTGGTGGCCGATAACAAACACATAATATAATGTCACTGTGGTTCATATGTATTCGAGAGCAAAGGAACTCAAGAGGTTATGATATGGCAACAACGTATGATTCTATCTCTCTAGATATTGCTATCAGCACGCCACCACCAATTTGTGTTCCGCGGTAGCATCGATAAATGCAGTACTCGTTGTTGCAGGAAAAGAGCTCGCAATTCTTGACTTTTGCGGATAACCAAGTTTCTGTCAGAACGATGATGTCTGCTACATGCGTCGATCACGGCAGATAATTCGTCTCTCTTATTTAACATGCTCCTTATATTTGTAAAGATACAAGCACAACCTCGCTTGTTTTGTGATTGAACGGCCGCGCATGTCTATTCGGTGGTTGAGGCGGAGGAGGGCTACGTGCGCCAGTATCAGAGACAAGCGCTTTGATCATATCAACCTCACAGACGCTATCAGTTTGAGGCAATACACATAGCATTTTTTGTTCAAAAGAAGTTTGTTGTACCACAAGCTATAGGATTGTCCGGACGCTTTTCCAAAATCCAAAAGCTTTTTCCTTGTTAGCCGTGTTGCCTTACAAAAGTCTTGTTGCACGTTAATGTTAGTATTTTTAAGTTTTGATTTCTGCGAGAGCACTTTATCTCGGTTTTTAAAACAATTTAACAACAATCGGGCGGTACCTGTTAGCAATAAAGCTGCCCAACGGGTGTGCTCGAGCAATTGCTTACTCCGGTAGCTCTAAAGAAAAGTGCTCTGACAAAATGCAACGTATCTTGTCTTCAGATTGGGCCCATGTTTCTTCGGCGTTATCATCAATCCCATAAAAAATTACGTTATCTCCACGAGACCGGTCTTCATAGTTTTCTAATCTGGATAGTAATGACGCACTTTCACTTTTTACCGCCTCAGCAACAATTTTTTCCATAGATGGAGTGTGGTTAGCTTCAAGCGTGCGACTTTTTCTTCAACGGCTGCTAAACTATTTACCACGCTTTCTTCCAATAATTTTTGACTTGATTTGACTTCATTCAGTGAGGCCATTACTTCGGTGTGCCTAGCTTCGATTTTGTCTTCGAGAGATTTTATCGCAGCTAACACTTCTTTCATAGGTCCGGGGTTTAACTCAATTTCACCCGACATAAACAGCAATTTTCGAACAAGCACACAATCGGCAAGCAGCAGTGACATAGTATGTGGGCATGGGACGAGCAGCAAGCACCTGTTACTGTTCTTTTTACAATGAAGTGAGTAAGTAGGACTAACCTGTACGTAGAACAGGAAAGGTTTTAGGAGCGTTTGCACCATTGCTGCTCTTCCATGCCCACTGACAATGAGAAGCGGGATCCGCCTATTTAAGCGGCACGCAGGATGCTGGCGGTAGCGATGCGGTTGTCTTGTGGAGCTGGAAATTAGTCGATGTTCCCAGATGCGTCAGCGAAGACACCGTGAGCGCATGCTCATGGCCCGTTTGCAGAATGACGGGAGCAGGAGCAGGGGCTTTGGGCGACGAGGCCAGAGGTAACTCCGCGCAGGCTGCTGGCGGGACCGAAACAGCTGCGAGACTGTACGTAGAACAGGAAAGGTTTTAGCAGCGTCTGCGCCATTGCTACTCTCCCATGCCCACAAAATTTCGAAATTTCATTTTCCTGCGCCGCATCGTACATTGGACGAATGAACCGATGTTTAAATGAAAGATTCCGGAGCACAACAATGCTTTCAATCGCCAGGCCACCTTGCAGCCCACAGCGCAAAATGGGGATGTAAACCCAAGCTAAAGCAAGCAAGTGTGCTGCCACGCTCAAAGGACCGAAGGATTCGGGAAGTGATCGAGGTCTTCAGTATGCTGTCTGTGGAACCTGACTACTGTATCAGCGTGCCCAGAATAGCGCTCACAGAAAAAGAGATAAAAATTATGAAAGAAAAGTCCAATTGCACATGAGCGCACGCGCACGAAGATATGTGTACCCTATGAATGTACACTCACCATCGCATGCTTAGAAATAACGATCAAGCTTTCAATAAACCAGTTGCTAGTTCCGCACCATGGTATGGTTTTCTTTTTCACTGTCCCTGTCCCTCGTCCAAATGTGCAGCGCACGTCAATATCGAATTCAAGACTATACAAATAGCGCCTAAACAAGCCTTTGTTAACTTCGGGACACAGTGAACTGTAGTGGTTTGGCGCTACGTTAGCGGTTGCAGTGCTTGTGTGTGTGTCCTGTTTGTTTTCCCCACCTGCGGACGGATTTTAGGTCCTGATTCGCTGCCAGAGTGGGAGATGCGACCCCGGCTGTAACGAGCAGCACCAGCTGCAGTTGTGGCAATGCAGTTGCATCGTGGAACTCCGCAGTTCCTCGATGCAAACGCTACTGCTATGGCGCCGACTGATATCGAGGAGCAAATATGTGTTCCCGATGCTACCATGCACGTTATGTTCACCGATTACTCATGTCTACGGAAGCGCGGACGTCGAATGCGGAGCGCGCACAGCGGGTGGGTGACGCTCACCCGCGCAGGCGATGGACTTTCGACGAGGCGGTTACCCCGCTGTTGACATTGCAATACACTATATACTTTCTGAAGTAGACTTATCACGGTTAATGGCGAGTGTGAATTAATTGGGCGGAAAATAACACTACCGCACAACAAATCAAATTGCTATTCGAAGGTTGTGACCATGATCGCTTTAACTCTGCGCAGCGTACGTGCCCTGTCGCTCGAAGCCAATATTTGTGGGCCCTCTTCTTGCGCCATGAATGATTTACGCGACAAGCGGTGGCTGTTTTGTCTTTGTAATGCATTAGATTCCGTGGCAACGCAAAAGGACGAGAAACTGCCTGTGGGCGCGTTGGTGCAGGTTTTATTCTCCAAATGAAGCGATCGCATATCCCGAGATGCGTTTTCACATGTGCTGCCCGCTTATCATACTATCGACCGGCAGTGTACGATGCAGAAAGTTATCCTTTCAGGTCGTTTGGAAGTGTAATGCGTTCGCCTGAAAAAAAAGTGAACAAACGAAACGCCGTGATTTTAAAGGTTGGATTGGATTAACAGAGGATTGTTTAATGGAAATCGGCTATAATAACCCTATAATATACGTTAGTTGAAATTTATCACAAGGAATTACAAGTGATGAAACTTTTATATTGTAAAAGATAACTTTCACCCCTCTCGCAGCTTTGTGCGTGATAAATGGATTTTGCTCTGTCTGCTTGCCGTCCAAGAAGTGCACCGAACAGCACCTAAAGTCGGTCGCCGGAACAGCCTTTGCGGTTTATCAACGGCGCCCACCGACGTCTCTACTCCGTGTCCGCTGGGAAGTGATGCAGCAAAAACGTGTCGCAACCTTACTGGTTTTCGCCACGCAGTGTCGTGCTGATGTGAGCTGTCGGCGACTTTTTCTCGTTTTCTCTGGTTGTTCTTTAACCAACCACCGCTAACCAGCGAAGTTCGCGCCTTGAACAACGTCGCAGCATCGGCTAAAACAGTTGAAAGTTCCTCAAAAACTCAACACGTGGTAAGAAACAATCGTGTACTACGCAGCGGAGCACACCGCCCAGTGCGGCGTTAACACGGTTAACAGCCCAGCCCGCACAGGAAACGCTGGTCCGCCAGAAGCGGAAGGCGTGCAGGCCGCCGAGAGAACTGGTTTGCGACTATTTTGCTCCTTTCACGGCGATGGCGTAGAGGTAGAACACCCGCCTCGCGTGCAGAAGGACCGTGGTTCGAATCCCGGTACCGGACAATTCCCACCGGATTAAAAAAAAAATCCGCGTATTGATGGAATTGCACAAAAGGGGCTTGGGGTGCGGCCTGACACCCGGCGACCATTGCCGGTAATGCACTCCCTCACCAGAGCAGGATTGGCCACCCTGGTGTATTAACGGCCACAACCTCCCATGAATACACCTATTAACCCTCGGCCCTCAGTCCCCAGCGGCTGCGAAGCAACTGACCACGGCGGCGGTCAGACCTGTGACGCAGCAGAGGGTGCTAAGAATCCCTGGATCCGGACAGGCCGCCAATGGAATCTGAACGTGGCAACGTTTAACGCGCGAACCTTATCTAGCGAAGCAAGTCTCGAGGTGTTGTTTGAGGAATTAGAGGGCATTAAATGGGATGTAATAGGGCTTAGCGAGGTTAGGAGGGCAGGCGAAGCCTTTACGGTGCTGAAAAATGGACACGTCCTACGTTACCGTGGTCTAGAGGACAGAAGAGAACTGGGAGTGGGATTTCTAGTCTATAAAAGCATAGCTGGCAACATAGACGAATACTACAGCATTAACGAAAGGGCAGCAGGTCTTGTAATTAGGCTCAATAAGAGGTACAAGCTCAAGGTGGTGCAGGGCTACGCGCCCACATCCAGCCCCGACGACCAAGTAGTGGAACGCTTCTATGAAGACGTGGAATCGGCAATGGGTAAAGTAAAAACACAGTATACCGTAGTTATGGGGGACTTCAATGCTAAAGTATGCAAGAATCAGGCTGGAGACAAGGCAGTTGGGAACTATGGTCTGGGCTCTAGAAATAGCAGGGGCGACCTACTAGTCGAGTTTACAGAACGGAATAACCTACGCATAATGAATACCTTCTTCTGTAAACGGGAGAGTAGGAAATGGACTTGGAGGAGCCCGAATGGGGAGCACAAAAATGAAATAGACTTCATATTGTGCGACAACCCTGGCGTCGTGCAGGTTGTGGAAGTGCTCGGAAGGGTAAGGTGTAGTGACCACCGTATGGTAAGATCTCGAATTAGGCTAGATCTGAGGAGGGACCGCAACAAGCTAGTACGAAAGAAGCCGATAAATGAGCTAACAGTAAGACGTAAAGTAGAAGAATTCAGGATCGCGCTGCAGAACCGATATTCCGCCCTTAACGAGGAAGCCGAGCTTACGACACAGGAAGCCAGCGACAACCTTACACGCATTATCACGGAGTGTGCAGTAGAAGTCGGGGGCCCTATGGCTAGACAGGATACTGGTAAACACTCACAGGAGACGAAAGATCTAATCAGGAAACGGCAAACCATGAGAATCTCTACCGCAGCTGACAGAATAGAACTAGCGGAGCTTTCGAAGTTAATCAATAAGCGTAAGACAGCTGACATACGGAGAGGATCGAATACGCTGTAAAGAATGGAGGTAGCCTGAAAGCAGTGGAGAGACGTCGTGGCGTGGGGAAAAATCAGATGTCTGCACTTAAGGATAAGCAAGGCAATGTCATCACAAATAGGGATAAAATAGTCACAGTGGCCGAGGAGTTCTATAGGGATCTGTACAGTAGCCGGGACATACAGGATAATGCCGAACGAGACAGTAGTTCAGAGGAGATAGACATCCCACCAGTAACGACCGAAGAAGTAAGGAAGGCTTGGAAAGAAATGAAAGGGGGCAAAGCACCTGGTGAGGATCAGATAACAGCAGACCTCTTGAAGGATAGCGGCGAAATTCTACTTCAAAAACTGGCAAACCTGTATACGCAATGCCTAATGACCGCAATGGTACCGGAATCTTGGAAGAACGCGAACATCATCCTAATCCATAAGAAAGGCGACATGAAGGACTTGAAAAATTACAGGCCGATCAGCTTACTGTCAGTCGTCTACAAGGTATTTACCAAGGTAATCGCTAACCGAATATCTGCAACCCTAGATTTCAGTCAGCCTAAATAACAAGCAGGGTTCCGTAAAGGTTATTCAACAATGGACCATATTGGAATGGACCTTCTGCGCCCGTTTCCTGCGTCACGCTCCGAGAACACGTAGATTGTCGTGGCATCGTCCCACTACGGCGGACAGTCGCATTACGGCTAAGAGTGCCTTACGGCTGAGCGTCGCAACACGGCGGAGAGTCCGACTACGCGAAAAGTGCGTTACGGCTGAACGTCGCAACAGGGCGGAAGGGAGACCCTTTCAGCTGATCAAGCATTCAAATGATCTGCAACTATTGCGTTCCGCATTGTCGCAGCTGTGCGTTTCGTGCAAGAGCCTCCATTTATACGTGTAGACGTGTCTTTCCCGCATTTTCGTTGTTTTCTGGGGCTTGTTTTATTTGTTACTTAATTGATAGCTCTCCATCGTATATCTTCCACGTTTTTGCGTTAAAACAGTGCCCACTATGCCATCAACCCTATCCCCGCACGCTATATCCTTTAGTTGTGTTCTTCAGTGTATTTAGATTGCTAGTGTAAAATACACACCTTGTGGCAGAAGCTGCCGAGGCCAGAAGCCGCCAACGCAAAAAAGAGCAGTCGCTGCACAAGACAGAATCATGGATCGCCTGAATCGCCGACAAATGCCGGTCAAAGGTTTCGTAAGAGCGATAAGATTGCCTCGAAGATTGTCTGTCTGAAATATTGATTGTTTGATTGATTTGATGGTTTTACGCGCCGCCGCAACGGAGGCGATTAGGCGCGCCGTAGTGGAGGGCTCCGGAATAATTTAGACCACCTGGGGATCTTTAACGTGCGCCGAAATCTCGAACGCACGGGCGTTTTTGCTCTTCGCCTTCATCAGAAAAGCGGCCGCCGCGGCCAGGAATCGAACGCGAGACCTCGTGCTCAGTAGCGCAACGCCTTCTTAGCCCCTGGGCCACCGCGGCGGGTTGTTTGAAAGATTGACTGAAAGATTGAATGTTTGAGTGTTTTCTATGTCCACTTTTCGCCCATCCTGCGCCATTTTGTTAACCACTCATTTTGTATTATGAAACCCCTATTTATCTAATGCTTCGGTGTAATCTCCGTTTCTTTGCTGTGCGAAATCCTGTTGATTGATTGATTGACTGATTGGCTGATTTATTGATTGATTGATTGATTGATTGATTGATTGATTGATTGATTGATTGATTGATTGATTGATTGATTGGCTGATTGATTGATTGATTGGTTGATTGATTGTACGGATTGATTGATTGATTGATTGATTGTACGGTTCAACGCGCCGTTGCAAAATTTTATGATTTTATTTTAGAAGCCGTTTTCGGTGCACAAACATATTAGTACAAACATACGAGCACGTTTATCAGTCACCCGCGCGTTCGAGTGCAGAGATATTTCGGTAGAGAGATTCACGTCTACCGGTGATAGGCTAAAAACACAACATTGTCAGTAGTTCAAATCAATTACAACTTTTTCATGTTCCTTATATTTTATTTATCACACATTGCCATAGGTGCACTCAATTTCTTTGAAACGATTTTTCCAGCCATTGCGCATTAAAGATGGCTTCCCGATCCCGTGGTATCATTTTCTTTTAAATCAGGATCACCGTGATCTAATTTTAAAAGACGGCATATGTGCTTCTAATGTGAATGTTTAACGCATACTTTTATATCCGCATTTATTTTTTAACCGTTCCTGCTGTAATTATATATTGAAGATTATTCCTCGATCCTCCTTAAATTAATTGCCTTTGTCATAAATATTCCTACAATATATCATTCATTTAATGAAAGACATTCTTTTAAATATTTTGTTGAGAAGTGAAGTTATTTCCACAAAAGCACAGAATGATGATGATGATGATGGTTAGATGTTAATGGCGCAAGGCCAACTGGTCAAAGAGCGCCAAAACAGTGGTTAAATATGAGAGGTGAGAACGTAGACACTAAAATCAGTAAGCAAGAACAAAAGTCAAATCAATAAAAGACAGTGAGGATGGCTGGTGTAAAAGGCCAGGTTGTGATGGTGCATGGTATGAAATAAGGCTTTAAAAAACTACGCGTCAAGGAAATAATATGTAAAAACTTGATGTCACTGAGAAACTTAAAAGTGCGCTGCACAGGAATCACGGGATCATCCGCTACACACAAAACACAAGTTAGCCTGAATGGGAGTTTCTTGGCTGGAATACGTCTTTTAAACTCCTCACGACAGGCGACCTGCTCCCACGTGTGGTAGTATGATGGTGGAAAAACTGCCAGTTTACACCGGGGGCCACAAGCCGTCGTAAATAAGCGCATTTACCACGGTTGTACCTCTTCACAAAACACAGTATCTGGCTGTGATTACTGCGTTTGTCCTAATGGGAGTATTAAAAACTCCCACGCCACCTCCATTTCTTTCTCCTCCTCCTTCACCCCTTCCTCCTCTACGCGTCCTTACAAAATGGCTGCCAGTTGGTGTCGTGTGTCGTGTGAGCTCCAGCGTGCCCGAAAATTTATTGCCAGTGTGAACTTGCGGCCGGACGAACGGGTGTGAAGTGCTTCCCAACAACCGAAGCTGGTTGGGAACATTGTGGAACCAGCCTGGACTGACGTGCGACGGACTGCAACGTCGCCTCCGTGTCACCGACCTTCGAGCCGACGGAATACGCCAGCGAGCCGACGCGAGGCCTAAATGCAGTGATCGCTGAGAGCGGCTCGTTAAAAACAACGCGGTTGTGCCTCTGCGAGGTGGTTGAAGGTAAGATTTTCACGTTTTTTATTGTACGCAACATTTTGGGAGACTTGTGCCCCTTCTAGCGTCAAATAAACTCAAAGTGTTTCCCGCGCCAGTGCACGGGCGATTCTCCGCCACTGGAGGTGAGCGTGTGCGTGAAAGACGGCACCATGCCCGGAACGTCATTGGGTAGGCCGAACGGTGTGAAAGCAATGTGTATTTGCGCGGGTCTCGAGCAGAACACTCACTCATTCACACTCGCAAGCAGAATGAAAACTGTCCGAACTCTGGACGGCTGTTAGGTGTTTTTGTTAGGCTGTGTCTGTGGCTTACTGGCAAGCGAGGGTGAAGTTGGCCGGTCAAACGTCGCAGGGCGGCCGCTTTTCCTGAGAAGTAGGTGTGGTGCCAGCCGCGCCTGCTACGAGGAGGGTGACTGCCGCGTGCCGCCGGCGATTAATTGCTTTCACTGGAAAGGGAGAAGATCGGGGCCCCGTGGGAGCTCTCCGTACGCTAGGCGCGTGTAACTATAACCAGCAGACGCCATTCGAGGGAGCATTCTGTAGAGTCGACAGACGACTGCTTATTTTATTTAGTTTTTTTTGAAGGGGGGCACGCGCAGGCGTCACACCGACTGAAATTTTTCCGTAACTTTCGGTGAGGGGAGAGAGGGGCAATGCGGGGGTAAAACCTGAAGCTCGTTCCCAGAACACTACACGCAAGGAAAAGAGGGAAAGGAAGCATTTTGAGAAGTTGGTCGCCACAAGGGTCGCGCACCTTTTTGAACAGCAGAACACTTCGTTTTGACGAACTAGTGAGCGCAGGTGTCTCGGACAGAAGTGCAATTTTGCGTAGCTTTAAACAAACATTCAGACATTACGGAAAGGTGGACACAAGAGTGACAAGTTCAGCGTCTTTACAGTGCCGTTTTTTTTTTTTCAGGTCAGATGCCCAATATGCTTATGTATTTGTTACCGCAGATTTAAAGCGTTTTGCTATACCTCTAATGAATGTGCTGCTGTGGCTTCCAGAAGAACGTGCCAGAGGTTGCGGCAACGTCAGCGTTTGGGAGGCAGGTGCAAGCAAACAGCGCACCGACGACATGCTGACCTCATTGTTTGCAAATGGCTTAAATTTTTTTCGTTGAGGAGTGCTGTAGTAGATAAAGTTCTTACCAAGATACCTTGTGTTCTCGATGTAGGTGTTTTGTTGATTGAGTGTTTTTATTGTCTTATTAACGTGTTCACACGTATATCGTATTCATGTAATTTTTATGCAATAAATTGACTGTGCAGAAAACAAACTTTTCACGTTTCGCCATTCAACGTTTGAAGCGGAAAAAGACTAGAAATTACGTGATCCCCAAAGAAAAATAAAAATGCGGCCTGTGCCCTTATTAAGAACTCTCAAATGCAGTAATAAATTCCACTGCAGCGCATATAAATGAAGCGCACAAAAACACACACAAAAAAAAAACCTCGAATGCAGGTCAAGACTGCTCCCAATGCGCCCCCTGAAAACTCCCAGTTGGAGGAAACAATACACTCCCAATGGCACCCCTGGAAACTCCCATTGTAGTGGCAGTAAAATGAAACTCCCATATGCTACTGAAAAAACTGCCGAAATAATGGGAGTAAGGCAAAACTCCCATTGGAAGGAGTTTTGAAAACTCCGAATTGGTACTGAGTTATGACACAAGCCATTTACTCCCATTCCGGCTTATTTGTGTTCTGTGTGTAGAAAGAGTGCTGGGTGTAGTGGAATGTGTTGTCTGTAGAGTTGAGGGAAGTGCTTGCGTCTTGTTCTCTGGAGTGCTTTGCATGTAATGAGGATGTGAAGTACGGATAGGCCCTCCCCACACCTGCTACACAGGGGTCTTGGAGATCCAGTGAGCAGATGGGAGTGTGTCGCGTGCGTGTGGCCTATCCGTAATCTAGCTAGGGCAACTTCGATGAATCTGTTGTGTGAGTCACTAGTGTATCGTCCTAGGTGTGGTTTTATTATGTGTAACTTGTTGTCTGTCCGTGTACTCCAGTCGGCTTGCCATGTTTTGCGAAGGTGTTGTCTTATGTGTGGCTTGAGGTCAGTGTAAGGTATTCTTGTTATGTCCACTGTGTTTGCAAGTGCAGCAGCGGCGGCCATGCGATCCGCGGTCTCATTCCCCGCGATTCCAGCATGGCCTGGAACCCAGCACAGGATTAGTTCAAAATTTTTAGCATATATGGACATTATGGCATTAAAGACAAGATTGACAATGTGGTTTTTCGTGGGTCTGTGTGAAGACAATGCACGCACAACGCTCAAAGAATCTGTGGAGATGACGGATTTAGGAATTTGTTTTTCCAGAATGTGCTGAACGGTGACTAAAATGCCATAGGCTTCTGCCGAGAAGATAGTGGTAAGCACACTCATGGTTATGCAAGAATTAAAGTTAGGACCATGAGCAGCGCAAGACACCATAGTTGAGGTTTTCGAAGCATCAGTGTAAAATTCGGCACATTTATACTTATCCTGCAGGGACAAGAAGTGCTGCAGAATCGCAGCACCCGAAACCCTGTTTTTATCCATTTTCATAAACGAAACATCACAGCAGACAGGCTGCAGTTGCCATGGTGGCATAACGTCAAAAAATGATGATGTGCATACATCTAAAAACCCAACAGCAAGACCTGAAGCTTCCTCTCTCACCCTGAGTGAGTAGGGCAAAGAAGCAGATGGACGATTCGCTTGGACGATTCGCTTGGTCGCGCGACGGCAAGAATTGCCATTCGCCAAAAACGGTCGTCGCACTTTGTCGCGCGACGAAAAGAATTGCCATTCGCCAAAAACGGTCGTCGCGCGACAAAGCGACGGAATGCCCGTCGCTTTCGCTCGCTTTCGTCGCTAGTGTGAACGGGCCTTTATACAGCGAGACAAGAATTGCCCCCCCCCCCCTCATCTTCACAACGTGTATAGATATCTATAAACGTTGCATCTTCACACTTCGCCAGATAATTGTCAAATATTAGAAATTCGCTGAATTTTTTCTCTTTGCATTCAAAGCCCCCCTCCTCCTCCTCTCCCCCCCCCCCCCCCGATTTGCCGTCCAGCCCTCCGCCATGTCGGCTGCATGGAACTCGGCCGTTGCTGACCCTCATTCTAGGCTATTAGTGCGAACTGGGAATGTATGCTGCAAGAGCGTAATTAAGTAAAGTGAGAGCAAACAATGAAAGCGAGCGACCTGTTAGTTCGCCCGACCACTTTGTTTTAGGGCCACTAATTTCGGAATCGCAAAACAGATTTCACGCTTCTGACGGTCGCGGCATTTTGTCACTGAGACACGCAACAAAACGGCAAGCTAACGCTGCACCATGTATTCGTAACGGCGACGCAAACGAGCACTGTTTAATGAAAGTGCACGCATAGTGTGCAGGTACGCAAAACAGCGGCGCACCGCAGCAGGCGAGCCTGCGGTCAGCCGGACTCGCTGGCTTTTTAAAGCGCGATCATAGCCGATTGCGTCACTCTTCTTTTTTGATCGGCTGTTTTTGACAAGTCTTTGTCACCTAGAGTATTAGTTTAAACAATAAATTTCACTTAAAATTTCACTTCGTACGACCATCGATCGGTGAACCTGCGAGTAGCAGACGCCGTCACGGTCCCGGCACTTTCGTCGGCGCTGTAAACGTGTTTAGCGCTGCAAAGCTTTTTCCCCTAATGCCAAGTTGATCGCTGAAATAGATCGGACGCGTCGGGGACGAGCTGGTGACGACGTCGCAAAATAATCGGGAGCATCGAGCTCATTTTGCTTCTGTCAACACGGGATCCTATGGGACCCGCGCAGCTTTGTACTACCCGGAAGTACTGCCTGGAAGCCGCTTGCGCAGCGCCCCCTGGGCAGCGCAGGAGGCCTATCGCGTCGCACACAGTGCGCGACATTTTTCTTCGCTCAGCGGATCGGCTAGACTAGAGCGTGACTTCGCAATGGATGCGGGCGTGGATTCGAAAATTTTTCGGCGCCTAACGTAATCATCTCAAAAGCGCATATGCTCTCGTTTACAGTTTAGGAGTTCTACAGGTAAATCGTCAAATTTATTTGGGGCAGATGCTGCCACTGCAAAGCGTGCAGCGGATGTGACGGCGGCGCGCCGTCGACGTCAGAGATGTCAGCGGCACCGAAGGCCACGCCCCCGTTGGAAAGTAGACGAAACGTAATAGCGCGACCGGGCCCCCCGGACTTGGCCCCACTTCGGGAGCCCTTTGTTTGAGCCGCCACCGCCGCGGGCGTCGGGGACGCCAAAAGTGGCACGGGCGGTGCGGTGGCGGTGGGAGCCGATGCGGGGCCCGTGGTGTCCATCACCTCGGTACCCTCCAATGCACTGGAGGACGGGGAGGCGGAGGCGGGAGCGGCACCGGTCCCAACAGAAGTGGTTTGCACCACAACCGCTGCTGCCTCAGCAAGCGGCGTGATGCCGGGTTGGGCTGCGTGAGGCAACCCAGCGGGGGGCGGAGGCGGGACCAGGTCAGACTCGCTGAACTGGGTCCCTGTAGACACCAGACGCCGCTCCGCCCCCCGGCGAGCTGCGTCGGCGTACCTCCCCAGGGGGAAAGAGGCGAACCTCTTTCGCGCCTCTGGGAAGGTAAGGTTCTCAATCACTTTCATCTTGATGATCTCCTTCTCCTGTTTGAATTTCTCGCATGTTCTAGAGTAGGCCCCGTGGGGCCCCTGGCAGTTAGCACACATGAGGGTTTGTGATGGGCAGTTGTCTGATGGATGATCGTGTTGTGCGCACTTGGCGCATGTTAGTCGACCACGGCAGGCTGTAGTGCCATGCCCAAACCGCTGGCATTTAAAACACCGGCGGGGGTTGGGGATGTATGGCCTGACGGGGCAATGAATGAAACCTGCATTTACTGATTCAGGAACTGTGGCATTGTTGAAAGTCAATATTACATGTTTTGTTAGGATTTCCTTGTTATCTCTACGAATCATGATACGCCTCACTGCTGTCACACCTTGGTCCTTAAGGCCTTCCAACAGATCGGTGTCAGTTTCATTCATCAGATCTGACCCTGGGAGCTATTAAGGCTGCGGTGGGGTGTGACCCTGATGTCGAGATCTGCGATGCGAGTTTGAGTCAAGAGATTTGTAGCTTGTTGCTTGTTATTCACTTCTACAAGAACTTCTCCTGTCCTGAGTTTTTTGGCTTTGTAGGACTGACCAACAATGCCCTCAAGAAATTTCGAGATCAGGAAGACAGACTTTGTGGCAAGGGGGTTTGACGCATCAACAGCTTCGATTACCAAAAACCAAGCATAGTTGTCCGGCTTTGGGAAACTCGTCGTTGGCAACGGAGGAAAGGATACTTCGGTGCGGCCCCTTTTAGGGGGCCGATCTTTGGATTTAGAAAATTTGGAAACCATATATCATATTATAAAAGCAGGGAGACGGGGGTACTTTCTCCTTTGACCTTACCCTGGTAGTCAAAGAGGTCCCGGAGCTCCCTGCCTGGTAGACAGGCAGGGAGCCCATCGGCCGGAGCTTGACCAAGGCTCCGACGGCCACCGTTCACGGCTTCTAACCCTCCACCTTTCAACTTCTAGCCACGGTAGGTGACAGCTTAAGTATGGGGGGCTCGGGGTACGCGGTGTCGCCACTCACCGTCACCAAGATTACTCAAGGTTCCCCGTGCGGGGAAAAGCACAGAATGTGTGTTATAGAGATACCAGTGAGCGTCGGTGCAACGTCGCTCATATTCTGAGACGCTGCTTTTATGTGCATGATTGCTGTGGAAAATATTAAGCAGTAAGAACTCTTACGTGCTCTCGAACAATGCAAACGCTTCTTAAATGAGAATGGAATAATTTACACCTGCAGTTATCAGTCGGAAAGCAGCGCTCCAGTGCCACACCTCTTATTAAAAAAAACTCTCAACTTTATATGCAACCGTGCCTCATATCTCTTATAGGAATTATTTATGCGATAGGTCATGTCCACCCGCGGTAGTAATTTACCATTGATGTTATAGGAGAACAAGGTGTAGTGAGCTTTTCGTGTGTATGTCATTACTCTAGTTTTAGATGTGCTGACCAGTTTGTTGCTTGGGCACAAATGCAAAACGGACGAAATCACTCTCTGGAGAGCGGAACAGCTGCAATGTTCGAAATTAGATTTAAATATGTTGACATCATCGGCATATAAAAGGACGTTACAGGCAGTAAATGCAGGTGAAGACCAAAACAAATCCCAGAAATAGTTAGGGGCTGTCCTGTTTCGCAGAAAGCATTATGATTCCGGGTAATTGTATTAGGTCAATCAGCTTTTGCAACCTTTCCGAACGCTCGAAAGCACTGTATCATATGACGCTACGTTGTTATGGCACGGAAGTATGCGTACGTACATTTTGGCCGCAAAAAATGTAGGTTGAGGTCTCAATAACCTACTGTGTGTATAGGCGCGTGCTGGCTTTATACCAGGCTTCTAAGCTGTATGGGGGCTTACTGAGTAAACCGAGTAACTTGTACACTAAATATACAGTAACACTATGTTCATTTAGACTTGGAGGAATATTTCTGCTCAGTTCTTACAGCTAAATCTTCCCAATATTGAGATATGCGTTAGAGTAAAACTGCACTAGGAGGAGAAGGAGCCGGAGGAGCAAAAACATTATTTCACAGTAAATTCGAGCTGCTTCGTGGCTGTTAGTGGCTGGTAGTGGGCGGGCTCGATGAGTCCAGGACAAGAGAGTAAGAGTAATTTTCTTCAATTCATGGAACGATATCCCGAGTAAGCCACGAATTATTCTTTACGCCTGAAGAGGTTGGAAAGCAAGGAAGAGCTTCTTAGGCATATTCATCAGTTTTGTTTCTTGTTATACTGAAAACTTGCAAGCATACTATTTATTGCGTTCGTTACGAGTAGTCATGTCTCGTTAATATGGACGCCTCTGTTCCCCACAAAAATCGTCCATAATGTGAATCGTCCATACTAACGATTCAAGGTCAAAAACACAAACATTAAGAAAGAATCGTTCAAGGAAATACCACGGTTTATTCAGCCAAAAAAACGAGGAGATGTGGGTTTTCATTAATGCTTTCGATCCTAGTGTAGTGCCTAGAAAGTGCACCACGTCCGCTAATTGAAGTGCACGTTCTGCGTGTCCCTCCTGTTTAATGTATGCGATAGACGTCTCCAAGCCACGGCGAGCTTCACGTCGGGTGACGGTCGGTCTGTTTTCTTCATCGGCTGCTTATGTCGGCGAAAAGGTCTCCTCGAGTTGCTGGTACTGGTGAGAGGATCCGCCGAAAAAAATCCTTTCCAGCTGAGCGGAAAGCTAGCTCAGTCTGTTTACGCTTAACCACAACCGTTGCCGCCTCCGAAACGGCCACAATGGCATGTGGTGGTGGTGGTGTGGTCGTAGCTTGGCGTCTCTCTCCGCATTCCCATCGGCGTTTCTGAAAGGGATCACCAAGAGCAGAAAACAATCTGAAGCGACCTGATACCCGCTGGATCCCGTAACCGAGGACGCGCGGCAGCATCCTGTGAGGGACTGCGAGCGCGCGAAGGGGTGCAAAAGCTGCATTCCGCCACGGAAAAGAACAGGCGTCGTACGTCGCTTAAAGTGGAAGCAATGAACCCATATTTCTCCACATCAGCCATTTTTCTATTTCGTTCTTTGTGCGCCCGTGTCCATAATAACGATACAGAAAGGCCTGTAATTACCCATTTCGCCGCCAAAATAGCCGCCCATAGTCCGGACTGGGGCTTTCTATATTAACGGGCAGAATGTCATGGCGAGAGACCGGTCGCCGAAAATTTCGTCCATATTGAGGGGCATCCATATTAACGAGGTCCATATTAACGAGACATGACTGTATACATCAAGCCCTCAACACCACACGATGGTCACGATAGAAATTCGGGCCACAAGAGCCGCCTTCGAGTACTGTCGACAACGTTGTCTGCGCCTTTCCGCAGTTGCGTAACTCAAACCTTCTCATTGCATTTGCGTATGAATAAACAACGCACGCTGCGGATATACACCTTCTAGCACGCAGCTATAACGAAAGCCAATTTGTGAAGAGGGTACTGTATACCTTACAGGCTGAAGAAAATATCCACACGAAGTTTGTGAGTCTCCGAAACATCCCCAAACATCCGCAAACCTCTTAATAACGTGTTTGTGACGCTGCAGAAAAATAATGCGTTGGATAGAGAAAAAACATTCATCTGACACAAGTGAGCATCATTGAAAGAAATAGAAGGCAGCCGTTTTATTTCCTGCTGTGCGATGCCCGTGAGGGGCCCGTTGCTTGGTGCGTAGCGTTAGACTGTTGAGTCTTCATAAGAGCGCCTCAAAATACGGTAGGCTCTAAACAGGAGCGGGCGCGGGATAATTGCAACTATATGTTAATAATAAACATCATGTATATAAGTGCATATCCCTTTCTTGCGCAAAAAAAATATTTTACAAAAAATGGCAACAAGTAAATAAATTTTGTGTATTTACCTCTTCCTAATGATGCTTCCACAAGTGAAAATGGTAAGCTCAGAGTATTTCACGCAGAAAACAAACCCTCGCATATGTGTGGGCTGGGCTTTTATTCGTATGATCTGCGCATAGTAAACTTGCTTTAAAAACGGCATCAGGAGCAGAAATACTGCAGTTTTATGTATTATTTAGAAGTTTTATATTGTTTCCAAGAGCACTTATAATAAAAATATGATTTTGTGAAAATAAATAATAATGGATGTTTCATTATTATAATTACAATTATTATTATTATTATTATCACAAGTAATTACGGAACTAGTTCAAGGTTAACGGGCAAGAAAACATTGCCAACGAGCCAGCACAAAGCTGCGAATAAATGAGACACCAAGAAAGCAAGAAAAAAATTATTTATCAGCGCTGCAGTGCACGAGCCTGCCAGCCTATACCGCCCAGCAAAATTTTCGTAACGACAAAAAGCCAGCCCACACATATGTGTGGGTGCATTTATCAAGCGTGATGACGGAACGCACACGAAGGGAGCGGGGGTATTTATTAGCCTATCGTGTTTTTCCACGTCCTGCAAGTCGTGTCTTAGGCTTGTTATTCATAAACTACGAGTATAGCAAGGAGAAATTTAGTTTTCATCTTGGAGTCGGCTAGCGTGATCGGCATGTGCGATTTCGTTTCACTTGTGGAAGCATCATAAGAAGAGGTAAATACACAAAATTTAATTACTTGTGGCCATGTGCGATTTCTCGCCTCCTGGAGGCAAAATGAGTGAACTACAGAAATCAATAAAGTCTCGGAAGCGTTCGCAGCGGCTACCCAGGGCTGTGAAACCGAAACCAAAACAGGCGCCACATAGTAAAGGAATTTGTTTACCCACACGTTTATGTGGGCTGCGTCGTAAAGGGATATACAATCACCCCCATAACAACGTGTGGATTCTTTATATGATGTGTGGGCGAATGTTTCACGGTTTTACCGATAAGCATTGTAGCTTCGACCCTCTCATCATCATTCACTTCGTGAAGATGGCGGGATCTTTTTTAATTGTGTGCAAGAGCTTCCCAAGGTATTGGCGTGGCTTTATGTAGAAAATTTTGGCGTGTTTTTTGTAAAGCAAGATATGTTCGTTGAGGAATTTCATAAATTATGTTCGCGTTGAATTGAGTTTAATTTCGACATCAGGAACATGGGACGTGAATGAGTACAAAACCATTGCGAGGTGCCAAGGTAAACACAGCAGGCGAGATCTCCCGTGATGCCAGTTGAAAAAATGCGAAAGTAGCATCCATCACTGGAACACAAATGTTAAAAACTGTAAATAAACACTCAACAAAAAAGAAGCAGTGGATAAAACAAACTCTAAGAAATGGTATGACACTAAGAAATACGTGCACTAAGAAAGGAAAATGATACAGTGGCAGTCCATAATGCCATATTCACAAAACGAACACGTAATACTTCATTTACGATCGATTCAATCAAACATGAAGTCTTTCCCAAGAAAGTCTTTATTTAAAAAAAAAAACTAAAGTGAATTGGAAGTGTGATTCAAAAATGAAATGGCGAGGAATTTAATCACATTTTTCCCGTAATTAATTGTGTATACATAAAAGGTGCAAATTAAGGCGCGTTGAATTCGGATACCGATCATGTAGCCAGAACGTTGATGTAGACGTAAAACACGAAGCCCATAGAACAATGCGGGAGATTATGCTTGCAGGTGGGAGAATGTAATAATGTGTAACACTTGTTCCTGTAGTGTTCTTCAGTGCGCGATGCGCGTTCAGTGCGCGTTCTTCGGTGCACGCCCAGGAACAAGTGCAGTAATTAACGTGATTGTGGACAGAGACTTAATACAGGGTTAGGAGTGTTTGCGAGTTGAAGTACGGGTAACTCAAAGTAAACTCTGATGTCAAAACTTTCTTTGATATGGAAAGTACGCGCTCATAAAATTTAAGGGGAGAATCGACCATCACACCCTCACCCTTACCCACCCCCAAAAAAGTACTGCGGCGAAGTTCTGCCTTGTCACCTGAAAACTAAAAGGAGTGGATGGCTAAAATTATTCTTGAGGAAACCGAAAAGCAAAAAAAGAAATTCACCATCTTCTCGCAGGGGAACCCTGAGTAGTATGCGAAGCAGCCATGGGGTCGACTCAAGTTACCATTAGTTTTCAGTTCGATCGCGGCGTTGCGGGAGGAGAATGAGAAGAGCGTCGCGTGCGCGCGCGTCATTTATACCTCGGAACTACAGTGGCGACCCTGCGGAGTATGCAGTGGCTACCGTCGCGTCTCTAACCCTAAGCTGCTTCGCATTATCGCGCGCGGAGCCGCAGGTGTTGCCATTTGTTGCGCAATCCCGGAGAGGAGAGGAGCTTCGGAGAGGAGAGGAGGAATGCCTCGCATACTACTCAGGGTCCCATACGGGAAGATGACGACGGTGGTTGAATGTGAAGCTATGCCATGATGGGTTCTTTGGTTGGCCAATCCCTAGGGGCATCCTGCCACAATAATCATCAGCGGTGCCTGGCCAGGCATGCGCAGTGGGGGTGTGGTACTCACGGTTCCCCTACGGGAACATGACGACGCTGGTTGAACGCGAAGCTATCTGGTGATGGATTCTTTGGTTGACCGATCCCTAGGGGTTTACTGCCACAATCATCATCAGCGGTGCCTTGCCAGGCAGCGCAGCGGGGGTGTGGACGCCGCACAGCGGCGCCCACACAACGGCGGAGGGAACAGGCTCGGCGATAAGCTGCTTCGCATCTACAAGCAAGTTTTAGGTACGTTAAGATAATTTATTAAGGGGACACAATCGTCGGAAGAAAAACGTTCAGCCTGGAGCATTTGGATCAATCCACAGCTATTTTGATGGCCGTTAAAGACGGTAGTGCTGTCTATATGCAGTATGCATTGAGGAATTAAAACAGAGAGGAACATCCTTTGTTAAATTAAATGGAGCAATGGGCCCAAAATCGAGCCTTGTGGAACTCCTCTATTTACTGTGACAGGGTATGATGTTGCTGTAGAAATTAAAACAGTCTATTGCAAGATTAGTAGACGGCTTCGCATCAAAGTTATGGCAGGACCAGTTATCCCATAACGCTCAAGCAAGATGAAAAGAACGTCATGGTCCCTGGTGTCGAGTGCTGCCGAGAAATCTAAGAAAACCCCAGCAGCAGCGTCACAGCGGTCAATGAACTATTTAATTTTGTCTGTTAGGCAAACAGTCATAATGTTAGTAGCTAGGAAAGCAGGAAAACCTAACTGAGAAAGGGGGAGCAAGCGGATGGTTTTAAGATGGCGAAAAAGACTGGTCTCAATGAGTTTTTTTTTAACTTTTTCGGAGAAGAAAAGAATAGATATGGGGTGATAATAATGCATAAACCCCGCGAGACCTTTTTTGAGTACAGGAATATTGTTCGCTACTTCAAATGCTTCTACAAATATTATGTATTTAAAAATTAAAGGCGTATTTAGCCGTACCACCCCCCTTCAGCCATACAAAATCAACACGCAAAATACGCAAGAAATAAAACAAGTGCCGGAAAACCATGAAACTTCGGGAAAGACACGTCAACATATATATATGCAGGCTCTTGCACATAACGCACAGCTGCGACAATGCTGAACGAAACTAGCTGCAGATCATTTGAACGGCTAATCGGCTGAAAGGGTCCCCCCTTCCCCCGTGTTGCGACGTTCAGCCTTAACACACTTTTAGCCGTAGTGAGACTCTCCGCCGTGTTGCGACGTTCAGCCGTAACGCACTTTTCTCCGTAGTGAGACTCTCCGCCGTGTTGCGACGTTCAGCCGTAACGCACTTTCGTAATGCAATTTCTGCAGCAAACAGAGGAGTTACACAAGGCTCGATCTTGGGCCCATTGCTCTTTTTATTCTCGCAAATGGTCTTCCTCTCTGTTTTACTTCCTCAATGCATACTGCTTGTAGACGGCATACTGTCTTTAGCTGCCATCAAAATAGCCGTGCCTTGATCCAAATGCTCCAGGCTGACCTGTTTTTCTTCCAACGATTGTGCCTCATTAAGAAATTATCTTAACGTACCTAAAACTTGCTTTTCAGTTCCGTCAAGAGAAATTTTAGCCATCCAATCCTTTTAGTTTTCAAGTGATAAGGCGGAACTTAGCCACAGTACTTTTGTTTTGTTTTTTGGTGCGGGAGGGTGTGATGGTTGATTCTCCCTTAAATTTGCAGAGCACGTATTTTCCGTATCAAGGAAAGTTTTATTGGGCATGAGAGTTTGATTAGAGTTAGCCGTACTTCAACTCAACTTCAACTTCAACTTCTATCCCTGTATTAAGTTATTGTCTGCAATCACGTAAATTAATGCATTTCTTCCTGGGGTACCCATGATGCCCACATCGGCGGTTCAGAACACTGCAGCAACAAGTGCCACGCATTATTACATCTCCCACTTGCAAGCGCAATCTCCCCTGCTGTTCTACGAGCTTTGTGTTTTACCTTTCCATCAACGTTATGGCTTCGTTCAGCGCTCTTTGCTTAGCGCAGTAATTTGCTACTTTTATGTATATACACTAACTACGACAAAAATGTGATTACATTCTTCGCCATTTCGTTTTAGAATCAGACAATTCCTTATCTAAATCTTCAAATTCACTTGCGTTATTAAATAAAAAATAAAAACTTTCTTGGTAAACACTTCACGTTTGATTCAATTGTAAATGCAGTATTACGTGTTCGTTTTGTGAATTTGGCATTCATATCCTATTTTGTGAATGGATTGCCATTGCATCATTGTCCTCTTAGTGTACTTGCTTCTTAGTGTCATATTTTTCGTTAGGTTTTTGTTTTATCTATTTTCCTCTTTTTTCTATTGAGTGCTTATTTAGTGTTTTTTATTATTTGTGTTCTAGTGATGCATGTTATTTTCGCATTCTTTCGCAAACGAGTGGTTACCAAATGGTGCAGGATGGGCGAAAAATGGACAGATAAAACCCTCAAGCATTCAATCTTTCAGTCAACCTTTCAGTCAATCTTTTAAACAGACAATCTTACAGGCAATTTTTTCGCTCTTGCGAAATCTTTGACCGGGATTTGTCGCGGATTCAGGCAAATGCGCATAATGCTTTCTTGTGCAAGGGCTGCTCTTTTTTCCGTTGGCGGCTTCTGGTGTTGGCGGCTTCTGCCACAAGGTGTATATTTGACAATAGCAATATAAATACACTGAAGAACACAAATAAGGGCTACTGCGCGCGGGGTTAGGGTTGATGGCATCTTAGCGTTTATTGTAATACAAAAAACGTCGAATATATATGCTTGAGAGATATAAATTAAAAAATAAAACAAGTGACCGAAAACAATAAAAATGAGACAGACACGTAAACATATGTATCCAGGCTCTTGCACGTAACGCACAGCTGCGACAATGCTGAACGAAACTAGTTTCAGATCATTGGAACTTCTGAATGGCTGAAACTGTTTCCCTTCCGCCGTGTTGCAACGTTCAGCCGTAAAGCACTTTTAGCCGTAGTGAGACTCTCCGCCGTGTTGCGACGTTCAGCCGTAACGCACTTTTCTCCGTAGTGAGACTCTCCGCCGTGTTGCGACGTTCAGCCGTAACGCACTTTCGTAATGCAATTTCTGCAGCAAACAGAGGAGTTACACAAGGCTCGATCTTGGGCCCATTGCTCTTTTTATTCTCGCAAATGGTCTTCCTCTCTGTTTTACTTCCTCAATGCATACTGCTTGTAGACGGCATACTGTCTTTAGCTGCCATCAAAATAGCCGTGCCTTGATCCAAATGCTCCAGGCTGACCTGTTTTTCTTCCAACGATTGTGCCTCATTAAGAAATTATCTTAACGTACCTAAAACTTGCTTTTCAGTTCCGTCAAGAGAAATTTTAGCCATCCAATCCTTTTAGTTTTCAAGTGATAAGGCGGAACTTAGCCACAGTACTTTTGTTTTGTTTTTTGGTGCGGGAGGGTGTGATGGTTGATTCTCCCTTAAATTTGCAGAGCACGTATTTTCCGTATCAAGGAAAGTTTTATTGGGCATGAGAGTTTGATTAGAGTTAGCCGTACTTCAACTCAACTTCAACTTCAACTTCTATCCCTGTATTAAGTTATTGTCTGCAATCACGTAAATTAATGCATTTCTTCCTGGGGTACCCATGATGCCCACATCGGCGGTTCAGAACACTGCAGCAACAAGTGCCACGCATTATTACATCTCCCACTTGCAAGCGCAATCTCCCCTGCTGTTCTACGAGCTTTGTGTTTTACCTTTCCATCAACGTTATGGCTTCGTTCAGCGCTCTTTGCTTAGCGCAGTAATTTGCTACTTTTATGTATATACACTAACTACGACAAAAATGTGATTACATTCTTCGCCATTTCGTTTTAGAATCAGACAATTCCTTATCTAAATCTTCAAATTCACTTGCGTTATTAAATAAAAAATAAAAACTTTCTTGGTAAACACTTCACGTTTGATTCAATTGTAAATGCAGTATTACGTGTTCGTTTTGTGAATTTGGCATTCATATCCTATTTTGTGAATGGATTGCCATTGCATCATTGTCCTCTTAGTGTACTTGCTTCTTAGTGTCATATTTTTCGTTAGGTTTTTGTTTTATCTATTTTCCTCTTTTTTCTATTGAGTGCTTATTTAGTGTTTTTTATTATTTGTGTTCTAGTGATGCATGTTATTTTCGCATTCTTTCGCAAACGAGTGGTTACCAAATGGTGCAGGATGGGCGAAAAATGGACAGATAAAACCCTCAAGCATTCAATCTTTCAGTCAACCTTTCAGTCAATCTTTTAAACAGACAATCTTACAGGCAATTTTTTCGCTCTTGCGAAATCTTTGACCGGGATTTGTCGCGGATTCAGGCAAATGCGCATAATGCTTTCTTGTGCAAGGGCTGCTCTTTTTTCCGTTGGCGGCTTCTGGTGTTGGCGGCTTCTGCCACAAGGTGTATATTTGACAATAGCAATATAAATACACTGAAGAACACAAATAAGGGCTACTGCGCGCGGGGTTAGGGTTGATGGCATCTTAGCGTTTATTGTAATACAAAAAACGTCGAATATATATGCTTGAGAGATATAAATTAAAAAATAAAACAAGTGACCGAAAACAATAAAAATGAGACAGACACGTAAACATATGTATCCAGGCTCTTGCACGTAACGCACAGCTGCGACAATGCTGAACGAAACTAGTTTCAGATCATTGGAACTTCTGAATGGCTGAAACTGTTTCCCTTCCGCCGTGTTGCAACGTTCAGCCGTAAAGCACTTTTCGCCGTAGTGAGACTCTCCGCCGTGTTGCGACGTTCAGTCGTCACGCACTTTTCGCCGTAGTGAGACTCTCCGCCGTGTTGCGACGTTCAGCCGTAATGCACTTTTCGCCGTAGCGAGACTCTCCGCCGTGTTGCGACGCTCAGCCGTAATGCACACTTCGCCGTAACACGACTGTCCGTCGTAGTGAGACGATGCCATGCTGTCTATGTACGTCGAAGTTGAACATAATCCGATGCCAAGATGCCGAGTACCGCCCAAGGAATCGTGTGTGGGTTTGGACTCCCAACGGACGACGCGGACTCGGTGAGAAGCTTCTGCGACGGTATTTCGGACCCTACCGGATTCTGCGACGTGTTGGCCAACTTACCTACGAGGTGGTCCCCGATGGTGATTCGGGCACATCACGGCGATGCACGCGGCCGAAGTGGTCCACCCTCAAACCCTACTGCGCAACGTGATGGACATTTGTGTTGTTTTAAATGCAGAGCATTTCTTTAACTCACGATGTCACCCGTTCTTGGCGTCCGTAGTTGTCCGCATCGCTCGCCTCGACATGCCCGGCTCAGACGTTTCGCTATCGGCGCGATCAACATTCGATAGCGCGCCCAGGCACGTTTCAAGGACACTCTCTCCCCTCTCTCGGACTCAACGTGCGCCGAGGCTGCCAATTTTACTGCTGACGAGCCGTCTCTCGTCAGCAGTTGCCACAAGTGCCACAACATTAACGTAACGCAAACTACTTAACGTCGTGCGCCCCCGGAAATGCTCTGCATTTGATCGTGCCCCTCGCGAGGGGGATGTTTCGCTGCATCGCCATGCGAACAGTTTGCCCCGCCGCCGCCGTGGAGAGAAGGCGGCCGGCCGCGACTCTCCCCACCGCGGCGCTGCGGTTGCGAGTTGCGCTAGGAAAGCGAGCGTCGTCTGCTAGCGGGGAGCGTAACGCGTTCCGCTCGGCATCTCCGGTCTTCGCCACTTCTGGCTGCGCACTGCAAAAGAAATAACTTTATCGTTTTTTAAAGACGATAGTCTTTCTTGGGCTACTTAAACCCAGAAATTTTGGTCTGTCTGTATTGTTTGTCCGGACTGTCGTTTTATTTTAGCATCATTTTATTTTAGCAGTGCACTATAAGAGGGGGGTTAATGCTGCGAACCATGGATTGGGTTTGTTTATGGTTTGTTTTTGTTGCCCGCCCGGCTGTGTAATCTGTGTCCCAAGTGAAGCGCATGTTTCATTCTTTATTTTTATGCCGCACGGGTTATCTCAGTCGGATAAGGATAGCGTTTCGCCCTAACGTCACTGGCCTGCAATGTAAATCGACCGTTCGAGAAACACTCGCGCCTAAGATAAAGCCTGCAGAGCAGACGCCGCGGTATTCGACGCACCGGCACTCGGATACGCACGTCACTTTTTTTGACTGCTGCTTGGCCGCCTCTGTATTTTTTTATTTGTTAGGGGAGCACAAGTTCGCTCCAGTAAACTTGTTTTCCTGGAGACAATTGCATCGTATTCGGCTCCGTGCAATATTATTGGATATTTGTACACTGCATTAACGCAGGAATACCCCCGAAATAAATCTAAAAGTGGAAACATATCACAATGATTAGCAAGCGAAAACAATAAGGTGTATTACAAAAATGAACTGGCACCACCAAATGAAAATTTAATTGGAACAACTGTTCGTAATGACGTCGTGCAGGTGGCTTGTGGCGCTGAGGTGGCTTCGTCTTTAAAAATTTCTGGGAGTGGCATTTGCGTTCAGGTTTTTCAGGCTAATCTTGTTCAATACCGCTTGCTCAAATTGATTCTTCGTGAAATGATTGGATTCATAAGTAAAAGATGTGTCATCACCGCTTCTTAGATGCGCCAGAAACACTCCGGAAGTATAGGCATTAATGAACTGCAGAAGATAGCGACTGTTCAGCCCTAGCCTGCTCAAATTCGTCTTCTCGCATCTGCTCAGTGCCGAGTCCACGCTCAACTCGCTCACAATAAATGCGTATAAAAAGCGCTTGGGTGGACAAGCATAGGTCTTCTTAGAATAACTTTGACCACTGTGTTTTGGTTCACATCGCAATGCCCGTATACGCTACGCCGTTGACAATTACTCTTAAGCGCGCATACTGCAAATGCCCGGCCTCACGTGTAAAGCAAACGTTAAGACTAATTAGAAGTCCTCTTGGCACTGTGCATACACGGAAGAAAGGACTCCGTTGCGGTGCTAATGTGCATTTCAAGTGCCAACTCAACGAGAACGAATTCAACAAAGAACGTACAGCCGTGAGCTGAAGTAAACGGACCACGGGAGCGGTGGCGAAAACTAATCGCTGCGGCGTCTGGCTGCGCGGCGCCTGCTGTCGAGACCGCGCACAGCGCAGGCGCGGCCTACGAGTACAGCACACATGCCGCTATCGCTCGCTTCTTCGCGATTGTATCACGCTCCGATAAATATACGCAAGGGGAACCGCGCTGCCCTTTTCTGTCTGTTGGTCAACACACCTGTGGAAACAGCATGATCCCGCAATCAGCGGCAACGCGGCTCCGCTGGCAGAGTTGGCGCACTGGTGATTATCTCGCCTTGAAGCTTTTTTTTTGCACCCCCCTCCTGCGTCCTATATTGAAGCAGAAAATGAAACAGCAAAAAATCACTGTGCAGTCGACGAAACTAAGACAAAACACTATCTTTGTCAGTTTGAGGATAGATGCTAAATTATAGCCTCCCGAGAATATCAGCGAAATCGAAAAATTATTGATGCTAAGCTTACATGCTAAGGTTTTGACAAATGCTGCTGTGTTTAAGTATGTACTGCATTGCTTTATGAAACTTCGTTTGTCGTATGCAGCATATGTGCCATTTCGCAATTGCTCGGGAAAATCCAGTTTCGAGATTTTTTCAAGTTCGAGGCAGCGACACATACATTGAATGTTCAAAAACTATATTGCGATATCAGATATCATTGAACCACGCCTTGAATGCCCAGTGACTATCGAAACGCATGCAAACTACATTTTTCAACTAGATTTATTGGCGAAAGCCTGTTTCAGTAGGCCACAAGTTTTCCCTGCATCAGACGCAAATATATCAAAGCAAGCAAAATAGCCCGTACACAAAGCACTCACGTTGGTTGATCACTTTTTTCGGATGTATTTACTGGAATGCTTTACCGCTTCGACCTTGTGATACCGAAGAATAAAATAGTCCCCCCACCTCCCCGAAGGGGATCGTGCGGAAATGCGAATGCATTGGGTGCACCGATGAGTGCGCTGCGAGTAATTATTATTAATGGCGTACTTAATGAACAGAGACGAGAGTGTGAACGTAACCATTTATTCATTCATCAGCACCTGTTTGTGTTATCGTTGTACCTGACAGCCACAATCACCGCCTTGTGGTCGCTGAAGTCCGTTGCCGCGAGGGATTCACCGACTTCACCGACTTCCATCGCTATCAAGGCGCCAGTCAGTCACGGAAAGAGGCGCGCGCTCCACTGCATTTATGTATATTTCCGAGCGCAGCGAGCGAAGAGGGGTACGCGGAAACACGCCAGCCCGCGCGCGAGCTCTCTCTCTCTCCGCCCGAGCTCCGCGATGCGAGCGCCCTCACACGCCGAGCGCGCTCCTCCTCTCCCCTTGCCCTCTGCTACTCCCGCCCGAGCTACCACCTGCTCCGGTTGCTAGGTGCGCCACAACTGTTGCTAGGGCGCGGAGAGATAACACCTGCGCGCGGACGCCGGCCAACGCACGACAACCCCCGACTAATAAATGCATTCGCATTTAAAAAAAGGCTACGGGCCCAACGCAACCACGGTACGCCATGTGTGGCAGCGTAGCACCATTGTCGCATATCAGGGGAGTCGCATCGTTTTTAAAGGGGTCCTGAAAGGCATTCTGAGCACACTAAATGAACTAGCGCAATCGCTAGATTGGGTCGCCAACGTCACCTGTGCCAAGTATTACTCTTTTACGCGCAGCGGAAAGCTCACACTTTTGTTGCAAAGTTTGTCGCTTTTTTCTCACCCTTTCCTTCGTGTTTTTGGA
This sequence comes from Haemaphysalis longicornis, assembly GCF_048455015.1. Taxonomy (NCBI): domain Eukaryota; kingdom Metazoa; phylum Arthropoda; class Arachnida; order Ixodida; family Ixodidae; genus Haemaphysalis; species Haemaphysalis longicornis. The sequence goes on from NW_027526245.1 coordinate 22,392,507, forward strand.
CGCCGCCATCTTCGCATGTCTACATCATCGATTCCCAGATGTTCGTCATGAGCTAGACATCCTGCTATTGGGCGGCTTTTTCACGCACTTCCGGCAAAGAGATGAGTCGTCTGCTCAGCGTCGGCTCGCCGGCTGATCTGCCAGCGGAGTGCCGGAGTGCTTTGACATTTTACGACAAACGAAACAAGTGTAAACAAACGCTTAACCGTTTGTATTGAATGCAACACGGCCATAACACGACGTGGATTTTATCTTACGTGAGTACGTACCATAAAGAAAGTCCCGTGGCACTTCTTTGGTGCAATCGCAGAGAACGCCCTGAGCCGAATGCCCGGGTTTGACGCGTACATTTTATTCAACTTCAAAACAATCCAGAGATGCGTTTCGAACGAACGCAACGTCACAACATGCGTTGCAAGTCTGAACCGCGATTGACAGACGATGAGTTGCCTCCTCCTGCCCATCGTAAATACGGCACTCACCTCACACCCGGTTTGCGGGGACGAGCAGCAAGTCACAACTCTGGCGCGCAAGCGAGAAGGCTTTTAGCCAGGCACACTGCACATACCCCACGCGAGGTTGAGTGGTACGTCGTTCGAGAAAGATAATCCAGACCATGGGAAGCACTATCCACCCGCAGAAGTACAATGTCGCATTTCATCGCGAAACGAACGCGTCCACAACACACAGGAGGCGATGCACACACACACACACAGCTTCGGTCGCTGCATTGGCTTAGCTGCAAGCTTCGTTCGGACAATCAGCGATGCTACGACGATACAGAGCTGCGTGAGGACGACGTGCTAACCACTTCAAGTATTTCAAAACACAGGGGCAAAGAACTAGGTTCATCGGAAGCAAAAAATCTTTCCTCCATTATAGTGCCTGAAATATACTGGCTAGTGTGCCGAGGGCGGGCTCCAGGCGGGCGCCGGGAGCGATGTACGCGGCCGTCTGCCGCTTGGGGCGCTGCCGTGCGGGAGTGTGCGCGTTCATCCGGCCCGAGCAGATCGCGCGGTTACCTCCGAGCTGCGTAGCAGACGGCAGCGCGGCAGAACTTTCCATTCCCGCTTGCGACGAAAGCGAGCGAAAGTGACGGGAATTCTGTCGCGCTACCAAAATTTGTCCCGACCATTCGACAAAAACGATCGTCGCGCGACAAAGCGACGGAATTCCTGCCGCTCTCACTCGCTTTTGTCGCAAGTGCGAACGGGCCTTTATGCGCAATCTCCGCCCCACATAAAACAAGCTCTTGCTTGTCGCCTGAGCATACGGTTGATATCTGACTACGTTACACTGTGCTTGCCAGTGTATTTAAACGATGTCACTAGGTTTGAAACGTACGCGCTCGGCGTGCAGCTTTGTAAACGCAAGCGGTTTCACATACGCACGCTATTTTGCTGCTAATAGAGTTTTAGTACAGCGTTTGTGGCCTTTGCATACGCTAAACGCTAAATTTTTGCGTCCCGCTACGTGACACCGCGATGGGAGTTTTAGTAGAGCGTCTCATCAGTTTTGCGTAGCGACACACTAATGCATACGGCGCCATCTGTCAAATGTTTTCCGAAATGTCTCGCCGGCTGATCTGCTAGCGGAGTGCCGGAGTGTTTGGACATTTTACGACTATCCAAACAAGTGCAAACAAACGCTTTCCCGTCAGTGTTGAATGCAACACATGGGTGCAGCTTGTCAGAACACGGGTTCTCGCTGATCGAGTGCAGCGTTGGTTTGCTCTTCGCCTTCACGTTCATCGCCGCTGATAAAGCGATCCGATCCGGCGCGTTTTGTGCACGGGTTCTGTGTCGGTTGAAAATGTCTTTTTTCACATGCCGCCGGTAGTAGGAATTACAACCACCGCAAAATAACACCTGGCACCAGCGGGACCACATCTGAGACCGCGCTTTTTGGATAAACAGTGCGCGGTGCACCAAAGGGAACGAGCGCACGATTCTCCCCACGCGGCTGCGAGTTCGCCGCCGATACCAACTGCAGCCCTGCAGCTACGTACACCGCGAAAGGGCAAGGCCAGGCCGCACACATGCGGCCAGGTCATTCGTTCGCTTTTCCAGCCTGTGTCCATGGTGTCTACAGAGATGAAAAAGCCGAAAGAGCTGGCCCGTAGCAGACGGCAGTCTGTGGGAGCGCAATAGCGGAAGTACGTCACCGCTGAGGAGCGGAGCATCATGGGAGGGGAGGCCTACAGCGAAGAAACAGTTGAAAGGAGGAGGAAATACGGCGCGACGATAATTCGCGGTTTTTGATTTACGATTTCTCAGCTAATACTCATCGCTTTAACAAAATTCTTGCAGGAGGAGATTGCTAATACATTGCTTTATTTGGTTACATGTACATCCATGCATCGGCGGAAGGCATTTCAGGACCCCTTTAATGATAGGGCGGTGCCCGGCAGTGCTCTTCTAATTGCGCGCCATGATTCTCCTGGCCCTGATTTATCGAAGCAAGAAGCAGTCGCGAAGAAGCGAACGATAGCCGCATGTGTGCTGTACTCGTAGGCCGCGCCTGCGCTGTGCGCGGTCTCGACAGCAGGCGCCACGCAACCAGACGGCGCAGCGATTAGTTTTGGCCACCGCTCCCGTGGTCCGTTTACTTGATCTCACGGCTGTACGTCAGCGGCAGGGTAACTTGATTAACTGGCCTTAAATTTTTTACCTATCCGTAAATTATTTTTTTCTGATACCCACAATGTGCGCCTAAAAGACCAAGTACATATTACGCATCAGATCTCTGCAATTTCATACCAGCGGGCTTATAATACTACCAGGGTCACTTACACACAAAACACGACTTCACGCAACAAAGAGCTTACACGCACTCGTAACGCTCTCGTAGCACACGGTCAGACGCAAGCTGCCGTTCACCAAAGCATGCACGAATTGAGGTGAACAATCTTTGCGTCACGGCAGCCGTACGACAACCGAATAGACATGCTACGCAACTGATAATTATGCTGGCAGATGCGAGCACTCAAGAATACATGGAATCTGGTCAAAAGAAAAGCTTACGACTGGACAAACTCTCCGCTGCACGTAATGCCTACTCAGAAAAAAATGTCGGTTGACTGTTGCAGAGCGAATACGCATTTCTTCTCAAGAGAGTGCACAGTTTAACAAAGCGAGAACATACATTCCCAAACCTACCTTACGAAAGCGGGAAGACAGCGTCGGGTTGAATTCTGCCCGTCCAAATCTTGGCAGCCAAATTTTTCTCCTTTATGCGTCGCGTTTCCCGGATCAAATTACCAAGCACTTTGCCATCGCTGACCCTATTCGAGCCGCCAAAGGTGCAACACATTGGCACCGCGAAGCAACATAAAGCGACACCACCGCGACATCTGTTCGAAACGAGCAGCTAATTCTTACGGTGCTATCTGATGGCGCCTACGATAAAGCCGGCTCTGAGGCCAAACATTGCGCCACATCGGAGGCGATATTAAAGGGGCGACACGGCCGCGAAGGAGGCAGAAATAGAAACGGCCGGGCTACCATTTAACTTTACTGCTGACCAATGGCGGGCGGCCTTGGCCGGCCAAAAAGAAAATGACAAAACATGGAGGAGGGAAGGAGCGCGGGAGAGTGCGAAAGGCGGCGAGATCGTAAGATGACGCTACCGGTATGGGGTGTCATTTGACGCTGCAAGGACTATCCTGGCACGAGTGGTGGAGGCCATGGTGTCATTTGACGCTGCAAGGACTATCCTGGCACGAGTGGTGGAGGCCACCCTGTCCGAAATCCCGCCACGCCGGGCATAGCGGAAGCTGCTGCCGGTCAAAATAGTGGATTATTGTAGTGGAGACCCCGCCATGCCAAATGGCGGGCACTATCGGGCACGCCGCTGGCGGGCATTGGCGGGCACTATCGGGCACTATTGGGGGGCATGGTGGTACAGATGGTGGCATACCCGTCTAGCGGGCTTAGGCGTCACTTGGGGGGCATGGTGGTACAGATGGCGGCATACCCGTCTAGCGGGCATAGGCGTCACAGGGAGAATAGTGGGTCGTGAATTTTTCTGAAATGGCAGCTGTCTTGACAGAATATGCATAGAATGCGTGGCTGCCGGGACACTTTTGCTGCTTAATGTGGAAAAAGTAATGCGAAACCGTGCGCTCACACCACAGCTTCATTTTATTGTGCACAGACCCTCTTTTCACGGCGGCTCGCCTCTGTAAATAACCTCCACAGGTACTTGAGGGCATAGTTGACGCACATTTCACCAGGGGATTCTGAAAGTAGAAGGCAGGCCACATATCTGGTCAAGGAAACTCACACAGACCTTCCATTTTTTGTTTGTTTGCAATAAAATGTCCTCTTTCCTTCTTATTAACATTTTAAGTCGCCTTCTTATTCTGATATATGAACTCAGCCTGGTTTAAGGATGAACGAGTGAAAACCATTGACAAAAAAAAAACTACGGGAAATATAGTTCTCACCAAAAATATTTTCTGCCTTTCATTAACATACTGAAACCACAGGGCGTGGAAAGGAATAGTATAACAGTAAGAGGCCTAACACAAGCGCTGACCCGCAACCTGTATTAGCAAAATGGAAAAACACATGCACGTGCGCGCATGCGCAGAGGGAGAAGAAAATATTGATGCACCTTTGCAAACAATATTGCACTGAAAAACAAGAAAACACAGGATAAAGCGTGTGTAGAGGGGGTTGAGAAATCACTTGAGCATATGGCCGACAATATTGGCTTCTTTCTTGTGGAGCGTAATCAAGGTGTGGCTTCCGCAGTCAGCTTTTTAAATGTTCACGTAAAAGGCTTCTAGTATCTCCCTAAACATTCCATTTCTAAGCTCGAAGTGCCCCTTGCTATCATCGAAACAGGGTTTGCACCCACACTTATTGCAAGTTGCAGGTGAAATTGCGTACGTGCGATCTTTTATCGTCCCCGAGTGCGCTTCTAGTCCTACATTTAAGAAGGGCTCCACCTGCCCCATGTACTCTCCTTCACAAGACAGCGGTATTGGGTAAACGGCACACATTTTACAAGGCAACAAGCACACGTGTGTTTACACCATGTGAACGTTTTTTTGTTGTTCACCAATGAAAAAAATAAAGCCGGCCTATTTTATTCTTAGCTGAGTAAAAGGGTTGCATACTATATAGGGACCCCACATTTTTTGCCTGCGTGCCGTTTTGTGCATGTACGGCAAGACAACTCAGCAAAGGAACTCGTGAAACGTGCGGTCATGCCCTACATGCACAAGATGGCACATGGGCTGAAAAATGTGGGGTCTCGATATGGCGTGCAAATCCTTTTCTCAGCTAAGAACAAAATAGGCAGGCTTTGTTCGTTGGTGAACAAAAAGCGTCCACATAACGCCAGTTTTACAACTTCCAAAGTCAAGCACACGCGTGTTTTGTGCCTTGTAAAATGCGTGTCGTTTACCAGATACTGCTCTCTTGCATAACAGTGTACGTGGGGCATATGGGAGGTGCTGAAAAGAGCACCCACAGACGATAAGACATCACACGTATGCAAATTTACCCGCACAGTGAAGAAAAGTGCATGCAAACCTCTATTCGGTGATAATGAGGGGCTCTTCAAGCATAGAAATCGGATGCTTAGGAATATAGTAGAAGCCCTAAACATTAACCTTTATAAATCAAAATATTCCGGCACTCCTTGGGCTGCACCGTCCGGCTGCTTCTTGTGGGTACTGCGGGCAGACCAGCCGCTGCCCCAGCCGAATGCCACCGCTCACGTTGGAATGCATTTTGTGCGTCTCATATGGCGTGAAAATGTGTAAATGCCTTTTCATTTGATGTGTCATCATGCCACAGCTTACTGCCTGAAAGCACATTCAAGGAAAACGAGAACTAATTCTTATGCCAGGCTTGACCACGCTGCACACAGATGCAGTGTGTCACAGCGTGTCGCATGTCGTGAATGAAGGGTGTTGCGCGTTCTCGTCAAAATCACGAACTGTGTGGTTCGATTTTGTGGGGACCTGTGTTTCCCTACGCCTCGCCTGCACATGCTTTCGCGAACCAGGAGCCGCCATTTTGGGCGGCCGGCGCATCGCGTGAGCCATGACCTCTTCGTGACCCCATGCGATGCGCCGAACCCGAACCCGTGCGCGAGTCTTCGGATTCCTCAGGGCTAGTGTACGGCTCGTAGCACTTTCTCTAGCGAAGCTAGCCGGGGTCCTCTGCTATCCCGTACGTTAGCCCACAATTTGTAGTGCCAGTCTTTCTAATGTGCATTGTTATACCCAGGTGTTTACAGCTACTTGCCGTCTTTTTAATTCCCACGTTCAAGTCCCGTGCTCAGACAGAAATTCACATACACAGAGGCCATCCGTTCAAGTGTGACAGCGCCGCTGTTGACTGCACTAACAAGCAATGCAAGCACAAAATATTAGTGCAAAAATATCCTGAAGAAATAAGCGTATAGATATACAATGAGACAAACCCACAGAAGTATAATAGAAAGACACACATCGCTTGCGTATTTTTCCTTACTTCACTCCAAGTGTGTCATTCACTGCTTTACTCCTACATGAAGTCTAATCACCCTATAAATTTTCCTGGGGCTCACGGTGCTGTGCAAATGGGTCATCACGCTGAACTGAAAACACTGAATCAAGCAGTTTGGCACAAAGAGCAAAAAAGTGTGGCTGCATGTTTCTTCTAGAAACCTGTTACTGACCCCCTTGACGTCCATTGCTGACTTTGGGTATTTACAAGCGTGCTGTCAATCATTCTCGCTCAAATTGTGGCCTGTGAGGATCTATTTTGCTGCACTACCCTTTTGTGGTCAATTGTTGTAGGTGACTTTGCCATACTCGAGGGATTAGCTGCACACTCGCCCTTCTCACATACCCGTGCTGCAACGCAAGCAAAGGGTTGATTTTCGCAGACCTTGGCCTCGTAAAATAAACACAGCTAACTTCTAGAAAAACTGAGTTTCTGACTGCAACTGCATTTAGGTCAATAAACGGGCTTTCTAAACTGGCGTGCCACACCTTTTCTTTTTTGCTGCTCGTGCCAAGCTGCTGGATAGGAAGTACTTTCGGTTCAACATGAAGACCCATTTGCGCAGCGCTGCAAGCCTCCAGAAAATTTATAGACTTCGCACATGTATACGCTTGAGTAAAGTATTAAATTGGGGGAGTTGGCTAAGTTCATTTCGTACAACAGTGCAAACACAGAGACAGAAGGAAGGAAAAACATGCAAGCTCTGTGTCTTTTCTTCCTTATGCTTCTCTGTGTTTGCACCATCGTACGATATCTATACGCCTATTTCTATGGGTTAGTTCTTGCATGAAGACTTTGCAGTTGTGTTGGTTGTTAGTGCAGTCAACAGCAGCGCAGTCATGCTTGAACGGGTAGCTTCCATACATAGTGTATTTCACGCAGGGCATGGTGACTTGGAGGTGATATTTAAAAAGAAAGCAAGCGGCTGTAATAACCCGGGTACAACAGTGGGCATCAAGAAGTCTGGCACTACAAAATAGAGCCACACAAGTCATGATTTTGTCGAAAACAACATGCCACACACTGCATTCACAGTCTGTGCAGCATGGTCAAGCCTCGCATAAGAATTAGTTCTCGTTTTCCTTGAATGTGCTCTCTGGTGAACAAGCTAACTGTGGCATGATACATCAAATGGGAAGGCGCTTACCAATTTTCAAGCCACACGAGATGCACGATATGCAGTCCACGATGCGAGCGATGCCACGCTGCGGGGTCGGCAGCTGGCGTGCCCACATTCCGCCACAAAGTGCTTGCATGGCAGCACACTGATCACGGAAAAATGCTGCGCCCAGGGAGAGCCAGGCAATTATGGTCTATAAAGGTGACTGCGTAAGCCAGACCTCGATTACGTCCCACAAAAAAAAAAAAGCCAAGCTAGTTGGCCATATGCTCACGTGACTTGTCAGCCCCTCTCCACACCCCTTTTCTTCCAACTTCTTGTCTTTTTAGCACATTATCCTATGCAAAGCTGCATCCGTCTTTTCTTCTCCCTCTGTGCAGGTGCGTAGTTGCATGTATATGCGCATTCTTTCTGTTGCCTAATAAATACTAGTTCGAGTCAGGACTAGTGTTCTTCCCCTTTTTGTTGTCCTGTTCTTTTCCAGCGTGTTGTTTCCCACAATCATAAATGTCTGAAGTCCCCTCCCATTTTTTAACTAGAAACTACCCCTCAGCCTGAACTCAAGTTGAAGAGCTGGGAACAGGTTTTTTTTCTGTAATTAATACCTATTCCCCAGTAAAAATACCAACTCAAAACCGGCGTGTCAGCCAGTTGGAAACATCTTATATGCTCTAAATATTACATGAATTGTCAATATAATCTTGACCTATTTTTTTAAAAAGCGCACGATAATATAGATGTTCACATACTTTTTCAAGTTCCACATTGATGAAAGATGCTGTCTTCTCTATCGCCCATGCCATGCTGTAGAATGTCTGCCCCGTCCATCCTGTACCGCCGCTTCTGTAGGGTTGCCAGATCGAGGCAGAAGTCTCCATAGGATGTGTTCCGCATCAGCCACGTCCATTTTTCGTCAGGCACATCCACATTTGGACCAATCTGCACTTGCAATTAAAAAACAAAGCAATTAATTTTAAAATCCCAACTGATCAACTTGCGCTCTTTGAATCAGGTATAAAGTACTATATCCTGTGTTGAGGTTGTACCTTACTTTATTAGAAAGCTAAATAATGTAACCAAACTTTACTGGTCACATAAATCCAAAGATTTGATCAAATAAATGTTGTCGTGCTCTGCAACATGCTATACGACTGGTTCTCAAATGGGGGTCCGCGAAGCCTCTTTCAAAACTTTTCCCCTGCCACTGTTTTCTCGATTTTGCCAGAACTTTTCTTGATATGCAAAAAGGTGGCCTCGCTGCATTACATGTATGTTTAGTTTCTCTGCATAGTGCATATTTTAACACCTTCTTTCCGCACAACATGCCAGCTATGACAAGAGATAAAAAGGCCTACCTAAGGCAGCATATAACTGTTCAAAGACTTGTACATACAAGTACAAATTGTTTGACATAATGACACCGATCAACATATGCTCAATCGTGGGGTCCCCACTGTTTCGCAAGCCAAGAAGGGGTCACTGGGGCAGTCATGGCTGCGAATCACTGCGCTGCTATACTATTGAAGTTTTGGTAGGCCAAAAGATAACACACCCGCTGCAGTGGCTCAGTGGCTAAGGCGTTGCGCTGCCGAGCACAAGGGCATGGGTTGGATTCCCGGCCAATTTTACATTAGTGGCGCATAGATGGGCAAAGAGCAAAGCCGGCCGCCCCACCTAGCTTAATTTTGGTTCAACTAAGATTATGCCTGGTTATGCTTGGAAACTCGGCCAAGTATTATGTATAGTTGTTTTGAAATGCGGACAAGTTTTAAAACAAAGCTTTCTGCCTCTACCAGCCAACGGTTTCTTCGTGGAGTGCGCAACAAGAAACTCCCAACGTGGCTGCGGAGGAGGAGGACGGCCCTTTTCACTCATGGAGCACTGTGTAGATGGAGCGGCAAATGGCGCTATTACCCAGCGTTCCCCCAACGCCGGAGTTGCTTTCGGAGCTGTGCACCCCGGCGGGCACGTTGGCTAAACCATTCCATTGGCTTTGTCATCTGCTTTAGCGACGGTTGTTTGGGCCTGTTCTTGTGCAGCTTCGCGTACATTGCACGCTTCCTTCACACGACCTTTCTAACTTGCTGTACAGCACCTCCTGGGTAACCCAGATCCGACAGAATTAAGTGGCCATACACCAAAGATACGTTTAGGATTGGTTTGGAGGGCAGGAAAACAAAATGTACAGACCCCTTTACAGACATCTGGTCACTAGAGAAACGCTAGCTTTTGCGCAGTGCTTGCCAGAAATGAGACTCTGTTTTCTAAATTACTGAATACAAATTTGGTTATGTTTTAACTGGCATTACAGAAGGCAAAAGAATCAACAGGATCTGATAAATAGCGATTATAAAAGTTCCCTCAGCTTTCTCGCAATTCTCAACCTTACTAAGCTAACTAGTTATCGGTATAAATGGGAATCACTAAGCTCACATGCCGAATTGCTTCGGTGTCTGCGCTTGTGTCGTGCGGTGGTGTAGCCCCTAGCTAGCTCATCAGAATGACGAGGTTCCACTGTCTCACCCTTAGAAAAACGCTCGTCACCGTTTTCTTTTTGCCGACGCACGGCCGGGATACAGCGGCGGCGTCCGGCGCTCTAGCCCGGCCATGGCCAACACTGCTGCAATCGGGACGCCGCCCCCGTGAATTCCAGATAACGGCTGGCAGAATATGTGGTTTCACTCTTTGCACTGCCACGTTTGTGAATTCAAGTGACGGCATGGGCAATTGTTGTGGGTGTCGTTTACAGCTTTGCTTTCCAACCACCTTTAAAGCGTGGATTGGAAGCAATTTTTTTTTGCTCGGTGTCGTCGTTAGACCCCAAAAGAGGAATGACCACTCAGTGATGAAAGAATGTACAACGTATGCGTGCCAACCAACTTTGCAATGAAGCCCAATGTGTGCGGTGGCCACTTTTTTAATTGGAGGTGAAAAGCATAAGTGCGTGCATGTTCCAAGATTTTGGCACACATTAAAGATCCCCAGGTGGTCAAAATTAATCTCGAGCCCTCCACTACAGTGTGCCTCATCGCCTTTGTAGCGTCGGCGAATACACCATACTATCAATTAATGCAGCTCGAAGGGTAATGGAGAGCACAGAGGGACAATAGTTTGCTAAAGAACTTTTTGAACTCCTTTGCTCTCAACCATTTGGCTTTGTGGTCTGGTGTCTGGGATGCTAATTAAGTTGATTAATGTTAATGTTTCACCGACACTTGGCTTCTTTCACTGCACTAAGTCATGCAAGGATTGAGCCATAGTGAAGCTGCAGGATTTCTTTCTACGCGAACGCTGCAGAACGCAGCAGCACACGTTTGTACAAGTTTGAAATTGTCTGTTTACATGTTCCGCGATGCTTTGCACTGTGGTAGTGGTAGTCATCATATGCAAAAATATCGTCGTGGTCCTTTTGACGAGCACTGCATACGCCACTTGACAACAGCTGGGGCGCAGTGGTGCGCTTATATGCACGACGCATGCGCTGCTTTCCTCGATTTGCGTCGAGCTTTCATGGAGCAGGTGTTTAGCAACTGTGGCGTTGCTGGTCGCTAGGCAACCCGAGGCACTCCTCCAACATTTTGCTTTTTTTTTGCTAAAGGCACTCTGCATGCAGGGGTCAGTTGGCGGTTACTCGAGGCACACGCTCACGAGCACTCGGCATTTTTTGGGTATTTTAAACGCATTAGCGCCACACATTACAGCCAGCTACAACAGTTGCACTGTTCAAACAGCGCGCATGGGAGAAAAATGCTGCATGAAAGCCAGTCCGTAGTCCAACATTCCAGTGTCTATGAGTATATACTAGCAGATTGACCATAACGTGCTTTCATTTCTATTTATCACACTGCGCACCAGGGGGAAAGTCTTGTACCAGCACCATCATCATCATCAGTGCCATCATCACCACGAGTATGAAATGGCTGATCAAACACGACTGCCCACCTGGGCGGCTGGTCTTCAGCGCTCCCAGTTCTGGCCGGGCCTACGCGTACACAATAATGTAGCAAGCCGCATCCGCAACAACCAAATCTGCTTCTTAAAATAAATTCTAATCTACCCCAAATTTTTGTTTAATGCTTTTGAAGTAAGCCATAACCGAGCACATGCAACTGAGAAAACAGTGTTAATAGAATAGCTTATTGCAGGACAGCTATTGAAATGTGCGACGGTAAAACTCTGGAGTGCTGTATCACTGCTTCGTGCGGGTTATTTTTATGCGTACATGATTGAAACCAGGTCATTCATCTTTTACAAATAGCTGCTGCAATCAGGCCACTATTCGTAAACTCGAAGCGCCAAGGTTAGTACAGAGGCCACATTGTCTACTGCGACTTGTGTGGTAGGAACACGTTACACTTCTTACTGTACACGTTTTTCACTGCTTTTTCACGACATAATTAGCCACGACAAAGTATTGTTCTTCCACAGAAAGAAAAGTGCGAAACAAGCCACTTCCGGCACGTATCTGCAGGCTGTCGGGAGCGGCTGCCGTTCTCAGCATAGGTTCCCAAAACCCAAACCCCAATTTATTGGACCGTCTGTGCTGTGTGCAATCAGGTTTTAAACCAGTTGCTGACGCTACTGTTCTTTTTACGTCGACTATTAGACAGCATTCTTGCATGGCCAAAAATTCAAGTGCAGTTGTACTTTAAGAACCAATATTTTACAAGAAATAACTGTTCATAGAACTTTGCTCTTGAGTGCTGTGCATGCATCCAGCTGAAGTGGTAAGTTAAAAGAAAAGTGCTGCCGAGATTTAAATTGCAGGCTAAATTCTGGTTTTTTGCTCCTTATGATTCATTAGTGTACAGCAACGACAAGGGGAAAAATTCTGCTTACCTGACCATCTACAGCTGCAAACATTTTCAAAACTGGCTCAGGGAGGAAGGGAAGAGGGGACACCACAGCTCCAGCAACACCTTTCCTCCAGCAAGCGAACCTGGTAGTGGTCGCACCGGCACTGCAACTGCTAAAAGCAGATACAAATGAGGATCAGGCTCAATATACTGAAACAGTTCAAATGCAAACATAAAGGCCTAATGCAATGCATTGAAAGTCCATGTAGGTTCCTAAGAAAAATGGTCAGCCGTGTGGTTAGCTGGCTGCTCCAAGCAATGCTATTATGGGCAATAATTGTTGCATTGTGCACCAGAAGGCACTAATTATCAGGACAGAAGTGCAGTGGATCTTTGTAGCATATTCTACTGTCACCGCACATGTGCCAGCAATTTGTTTTACGACAAAGCCCTGGAAGCAGGTGCACATTCTCGAGACTAGCCTGCTGCCGGCAAAGGTTATTCTCCTCTACTCCCTCATTGGTAGCCATTTGCTTGCAGCGTGATCAGCGTCAAATATGTTTGTCCGATTCTTTGCCAGCTTTTTTTTATGTCCACATGTACTAATTAACTGGAACTGCCAAACAAGTGGGAGGAAAAAGTGCAGAGCTGGAAAGCAGTAAAAGCTTTCTAAGCACTAAGAGGAGAATAAGCATGTTTGTTTCGATGCCCACGTCACCCTGACATAACGAACCAGCAGAGCACACGTGGAGATCCCTAATGAAGAGAGGCCCGGTAGAAAAAAGAAAATATGGTGGGCCATCTTATGTTTTTTTTTCCTTTTTTACTGTTCATCACCATCACCATGCTTCACCGCACTTCCAGATGCGATGTCTGCTGCTAGACTAACCATTCAATGAGAGGGGGCACACATCCACATTAGTAATTTAAGTTGCCGTGGGTGATTATGAAGCCCAAAGAAGCCTTGCTTTGAAAAAATAAAAAAACGTGCCATGGCCAAGAGCCCCTCAGTTCCCATCAGCTCAAATATGAAACCTGAAACCTGCAACACTTAATCCTGAATAACCCACTGGCAACTTGTTCTCTATAGTTCAAAGGCTTGCGGTCACTCACATGAAGAAAAAGGTAAAAGATAACTTCGTTTAGCCATCATTAAGTGCATGCCATCCTAGTCATGCATAAAACTAATTTTCAGTTATAGCTCCATATTAATTACAAGCTAGTTAGGTACGTCAACACCTCTTAGCCTCCCAATTCGGGCTGTGGTATCGTGACGGCTCTCCTCCGCGTTTTTTGGATAAAGCCAACTATTACAAGACTACCTCCATCTTTTTTTACTTGACACTTGTAACATCTTATATTTCTGCTTCAAAATGCGGTTAAATTACGTGCATGTTCATGGTGGAACAAAACTGTTCACAGGGTAAGAAAACTAATAATAAATTGAGCACATCAAGCTCACTATTTTGCTCAACCGGTGTTGCAGGTTTAAAAAGCTGTAAGATGTGCCAAAACATAAGAACAAACCCCGAAGTAAATAAGCAGACACCATCACGCTAGCCGAAAGCCAACACCAAGCCTCGTTACATTTAATTACGAACTGAAACAGTTCTAGGCAGCAATATGATGAAAGCAGTGATAACTTATCTAGATGCGTGCAAAGATGGTGCAAGTTTGGAAATTAGACTTCGTTATGTTACCTAGCCATCTGATCGGTCAACCTTATCTGTGTCAAAACATTACAAGCAAAGTAGTAACACTGCTAAGGCTCAAATGCTTTTTAAAACAATCTTTAAACTCAAATAGGCAAATTCAGCTTAAGCAGACACCATCACGCTAGCCGAAAGCCAACACCAAGCCTCGTTACGTTTAATTACAAACTGAAACAGTTCTAGGCAGCAATATGATGAAAGCAGTGATAACTTATCTAGATGCATGCAAAGATGGTGCAAGTTTGGAAATTAGACTTCGTTATGTTACCTAGCCATCTGATTGGTCAACCTTATCTGTGTCAAAACATTATAAGCAAAGTAGTAACACTGCTAAGGCTCAAATGCTTTTTAAAACAATCCTTAAACTCAAATAGGCAAATTCAGCTAACTGAAATTGAAGAAGGAACATAATGCAAGACAATTCACAACTGCAGAAAAGCAATGTGGTCACCATTTTTTTACTAGGCCCGAACACACTCAACGTCCCACGAGAAGTCTTGTCCATTGACTGGGAGTACGTCGTGCCCGTTCTTTATCTTCAAAGCAACTTCTCGGCCTGCAAGCGGCCAATGGCCTGCAAAATGCAGATTATTATCAACCAACATGCCAGACGCAGTCATTTTTCCTCGAACCTGGTGCACCCAAAATGCAGAATCACAGAGATCACCAGGCTGCCTTGCCCACTGTAGGGTAGATTATGAAAAACACTCCTATACAACATTAGGCTGAGCGTAAACATGCCGTAACTGACAAAAACCACGGGGCATGAATATCAGCAATCAATATTTCAAATGATCGTTCTAATTTTTCTCTGAGAATTATTGGTAACAACAGTAACATTTACCACAATAATAGCACAAAAAATAAAATGATAAGGCAAACATTTATTTTGAAATATACACGCTCTGCGTATTGAGAAGCTACGCCACTCGAAAGATGTGTAGAGGCATGCGGGAATGTGGTCTGTTCACACAAGTGTTGTATACAGGGGTGCAAAACTTGGGCTTTACATATCAGGGAAGTTTGTCTGAAGGTAAAACGTTCCCAGATGGAATGCACAAGACATTTAGCAGCTGCTCATTTATTTACATGAGAAAGAACTGAGAACCCCTTTTTTAGTTTGGGGGTTCCACGCACTGAATCTGCACCCAGACTACGGGATGCGCGAATTTGAGGGATCCTCCCAATTTAAACCACCCTGGTTTCGTAAAAATGCACTGAAATATCGACACTACTGTTTTTTTGTTTTTTTTGTATCTATCAGAACTGCAATGGCCGCGGATCACTACCGAAAAAGCCAGCGCAGATAAAACAGGCATGCTCTTTTGAAGCACTTGCGCTTCTGCAAGGTAACTTTTCACAATTAGGAATGAAATGAAAGGAGTGCCTCGCGGGGAATATGATACTTTGGATGGGCATGAGAGAACCAGAAGGCAAACCCTCTGAACGCACATTTTATGCCACTTACAAAAAGTTTCGACCTCTACAGCGCGCGCAAGGCAGCGGCCACTTGGTTACAACAACGCTGTTTATCTGTCCGTAGCACGCCAACGTCTAGACGAGGCACGATACACGCAATGTTTCAACGTGGTCGCATAAAAATTCGTATAAATGCATATTCCCGAGGCGGCTGACGGACGCACAACACTATTCACGCTCATAATTGAACACATTAATACTGAAACATTCATAGTGCGGAGCGTGCTAGGGGGCCCTAAATACAGTGTGTTGCGACGATAACTGGAACACTTTAAAAATTTTTCCTGAGCGATCGGCCGCTCTGTTGGCGCTCAAACTTCACACAAAGGTCGCATTTTGTGGTCTATTTTGTTTGACACCGGGAACAACAACGGTAGTTACCTGTTTATTCTGAAAATAAATAAAAACGATTTTCGCCTATGGGAAAATGGCGGCGATTTGGACGTGCGAGCCCGAAAACCGGGTTTTCTGATCGTCTGTTAGCTCATTTCTAGGTGCATTTTCTGACCGTCTGCTGCACCATTTGGCTCCGTACGTGAATCCCAAACATGCGTTTCACTCTGCAGGTGGTTCCATCGTTCCAACATCAACTTGCGCTGGCTCGCACGTCCAAATCAGCGGCCATTTTCCCATAGGCGAAAATCGTTTTTATTTATTTTCAGAATAAACAGGTAAGTACCGTTGTTGTTCCCGGTGTCAAACAAAATAGACCACAAAATGCGACCTTTGTGTGAAGTTTGAGCGCGAACAGAGCGGCGGATCGCTCAGGAAAAATTTTTAAAGTGTTCCAGTTATCGCCGCAACACCCTGTATACTCCGATACCCTGCTCTAGACTGAATTCAAGGCACACCCCGCGTTTTAACTTTTTTTTTTGTTAGTGTACAGTTCTCCTAAAGAGAGTACTCAGCCGATTACACAGCTACGCATTATTTTTATAACCTGGAGGCTGGAGGGAAGTGGTATTTTTGGGTGGCTCATAGCGAAGAACAAGGCGGTAGCGTTTTCGGTGCGGTCAGTTTGACTAATGACACATGATTCTACTTCGCACAACCCAAGGCGCAAGCTTTGGAGCAAGTGCTGCTTACATACGTGACAAGACGGAAAAGGTCGCTTGTCAAATGCCAAATCTGCGTAACGCCGATATGATAGATATCGCACACCAACGCGAGCGATACGTTGCACACACAGAACGTCAGTCCTAAGTGCCGGCACCGGCTCGACAACAGTGCTCCGTTAAATACACTGGACTAGTAAACGACGTTTCACTTACCTTAACTGCCCAGCCGTACTTGTTCGTCCGGTAGATAAATCCATAGTGATCACGTAACCAGAAATTTCACGCCGCTGAGCATTTACCGAATCGTAGAACCAGTGCACGCAGCCATGACGGTGGGAGCCGAGCGAGCCGCCGAAACGTCGCCGCCGTCGTCTGTGTCGCGCTGCCCCCCTGCCGGCGGCCAACTGAGTCGAGTGACGCGCGCCGTTCAAAACGCGTTAAAAATAAATAAAACTTTAGCATTGTCATGGACGCCTAAGCTGTCGGTGAACGGTAAGGTCAGGTGCCACTTACATCCAGCAGGAGTTGAGAGCATGTTCTGTAAGCAAACAGTACGTGTTCCATGAGCTATTTCATGGCGTGACGGGGGCAACGGGGGCTGCAGGCGACAACGGCTAGGAATGACGGTGGCGGTTCTCTCGCTGGCTTCGTAGCGTTGCATCTTTTCATATACATGCAGAGGCCGGCATATCATCTTGTAGTTCATATATTAGATAAGTTCGCGTTATGCACGCCTGTGCGCACGCAGGTCGGCTTACTCAAGTGAAGCTTCGTTTCTAGGCCTGGAGGTATATCACTGGCTAAGCTCCAAATACTTTACGTGCGAATATAAACATGCTCCGCTCACAACAAATTGCATGGGCGCTGTCGATGTCTATACCGCTTTTTTCGAACGCTCATGGCGCTATTCACTGTTAGCGCATTTTAACGGCAAACGACGGTGGGCATTGCCAAGGAGAAAAAAGGGCGTCCCCATCGCAGACGATCAGTCAACACTATTAACGCCAGCATGGTTGTGGTGGGTCACGTTGACCAGTAAGGCCACCAGTATTGCCCAGGATAGCCGAGGTGCCCACCTAACCTACCGCCATTATTCCCACCTACTCCCAGCTTTAAAAACGTTGCCCAGGTAAGTTTCCAGTATTGATCACCATACCCACCTGATTTCCCAGGATGCCCACCTGATTTCCCAGCAAAATTTATGGTGGGATTTGCGATCGGGCATGCATCCAGATGCCCGAGTAGTTAGTGGCCAGGCCCCATGGGACTTGCCCGGACGCATTAGCAGGGACTCCCGGTCGCTCCTGTTTCGACTGCGGCTCAATTGCTGCAACGTGGGAGCGCGCTTGCACCACCGAAGCCGCTGGGTGTCCCCCACCAGCGCCGACTGCCCAGAACCCGAGACGCTAGAGCACTTATTGTGCTCTCACCGCCAGCACGACACCGCGAGGGCTGAACTCTGGACCGCACTCCAGCGACCCGGTGCCCCTAGCTACAATCTAAAAGACGTCCTGTTCCCCACGGAACCGGACGCCATCCAACGGGAGGTCTTCCAGCACCTACTCAACTTCCTGGTTACAACAGGACTGGCGCTGCGTTTGTGGCCATCGAGTCATGGACGAAACGAATGCGCAATAGACTATCCTCCACTTTCCTACCGCTGTTCTCTTCCCCCTTCTCTCTTCCAATCCTTTGAAACCCCAATCCCCTTCCCTGGACTGGGTTGTATGAGGGTGAACTCCTCGCTCAGTTCAACAATATCCCCAGGCGTTTTCTGTTCCCTCCTTTGTTAATATTGTCACGAAGCCAAGGACGACGCAGTTGTCTTGCAGGAGAAACAAGTTTATTGGAGCGAACTTGTGCTCCCCTAACAACTCAAAAGAATACAGAGGCGGCGAGGCAGCGGTCAACAAAGTGACTTGCGTCAGCGAGCGTCGCAGAATCGAATGCCCCGGCGTCCGCACTGCAGGCTTTTTATCTTTTGGCGCGCGTGGTTCTCGAAACGTCGATTCGCATCGAGAACATAGTAGATCCAAGAACATTATTCTGGGCTGTTCACGTTAGATCGGAATGCTCTCCCTATCACAACAGATAACACATGCGGCACAGAAAGAAAGAATGGAACACGCGCTTCCCTTGGCGCAGAGATAACACAGACCGGCGCAGCCGGGCGGTAAAAGCAAAACACAAATAAAGAAACCCAATGTATGGTTCGCGGCATTACCCCCCCCTCTAAGAGTGCATCGACCCGATGCTAACATAAGCGACAGTCCGAACAAATGAAAATAAAAGTTCGTCATCGTTTGTAGAAAGGTTTTAAGCGAACCACGTAGACGACTTCAGGCCGCGTGCGTCGTCGTGATGTGCCGGAGTCACCATCGGGGATCACTTCGTAGGTAAGTTGGCCAACACGTCGTAGAATCTGGTAGGGTCCGAAATACCGTCGCAGGAGCTTCTCACTTAGTCCGCGTCGTCGGATGGGAGTCCAAACCCACACACGATCCCCTGGTTGGTACTCGGCGTCTCGGCGTCGGAGGTTGTAGCGGCCCGCATCCACCAGCTGCTGGTCCGTTATACGAACTCGAGCGAGCTGGCGGGCCTCCTCCGCACGTTGAAGATATCCGTGGACGTCGGCGGTGAGGTCGTCTTCTTCTACGTGCGGAAGCATGGCGTCGAGCATCGTAGTCGGCCTTCTACCGTAGACAAGCTCGAACGGCGTCAGCTGTGTCGTCTCCTGGATAGCCGTGTTGTACGCAAACGTGACATACGGGAGCACTTCGTCCCAACTCTTATGTTCAACGTCAACGTACATTGACAGCATATCTGCGATTGTCTTGTTCAGACGTTCTGTTAGTCCGTTCGTTTGGGGGTGGTACGCCGTCGTTCTTCGGTGATCCGTGTTGCTGTAGCGTAATACTCCTTGCATCAGCTCCGCAGTAAATGCCGTTCCGCGGTCTGTGATTAGGACTTCCGGGGCTCCATGTCGCAGCACAACTTGGCTTATAAAGAACTTCGCCACTTCTTGTGCAGTCCCCCTCGGAAGAGCGGCGGTCTCTGCGTAGCGCGTCATGTAGTCTGTCGCTACGACAATCCACTTGTTCTGTGATCGTGACGTAGGGAACGGGCCTAAAAGGTCCATTCCAATCTGTTGAAATGGTCTCGATGGGACGGCGATCGGTTGCAGAAGTCCGGCGGGTCTTGTCGGCGGCGTTTTTCGTCGCTGGCAGTCACGGCAGCTCCGGACGTAGTGGGTGACGTCAGAGGTAAGGCCGGGCCAGTAGTACCTCGCCTTGATTTTTCCAATAGTGCGGGCTGTGCCCAGATGTCCGGAAGACGGGTCGTCGTGGCACGCTTCCAAAATTTCGTCACGAAGGTCCGCGGGGATGACGAGAAGGTAATTCGCTCTTGTTCCGGGGCTGAAATTCTTCTTCACAAGGACGGAGTTTCTCAGGCTGAATGCTGGTAAGCTGCGTTTGAAGCTCCTAGGAACGGCAACGTTGCATCCCTCGAGGTACTCGATTATGACGCGTAAGTCGGGGTCGGCACGCTGCTGGGCGGCTAGGTCGCTCTCCGTCACGATCCCGAAGAACGCGCTGTCTTCATCAGAGTCTTGTGGTGGTGGGTCGACGGGGGCGCGGGACAGGCAGTCGGCGTCGGAGTGTTTCCTGCCGGATTTATAAACGACTGTAACGTCGAACTCCTGCAGGCGCAAGCTCCACCGCCCAAGACGGCCAGAGGGGTCCTTCAAATTGGCGAGCCAACACAGCGCATGGTGGTCTGTTACAACCTTGAATGGCCTTCCATACACGTATGGGCGAAATTTGGAAATCGCCCATATAATAGCCAGGCACTCTTTCTCAGAGGCAGAATAGTTTTTCTCCTCCTTCGACAGACCACGGCTAGCATAGGCGATTACCCTTTCGCAGCCGCTTTGCTTTTGGACAAGGACGGCACCCAAGCCTATATCACTGGCGTCCGTATGCATTTCCGTTTCGGCATTTCCGTCGAAATGAGCGAGCACGGGCGGGCTTTGCAGGCGTTTTTGCAGCTCGCCGAATGCTTTTTCTTGGTCGTTTTCCCAGCTGAAAGGGGTGCTATCTTTCGTCAAGCGCGTGAGTGGCTCTGCAATGCGTGCGAAGTTTGCGACGAAGCGCCGGTAGTATGCGCACAGCCCGAGAAATCTCCGCACGCCCTTCTTGTCTTTCGGCCTTGGGAAGTTCGCAATGGCTGAAGTTTTTGCCGGGTCAGGTAGGACTCCCGCGGCGTTGACGACGTGGCCCAAGAACTTGAGTTCCCCGTATGCGAAACGGCACTTTTCCGGCTTCAGCGTCAACCCCGACGTACGAATGGCCTCAAGTACAGACTCCAACCTTGCAAGGTGTTCGTCGAAAGTCCGGGCGAATACCACTACGTCGTCGAGGTATACGAGGCAGGTGTGCCACTTAAGGCCAGCTAGCACAGTGTCCATGACTCTTTGAAACGTCGCTGGTGCTGTGCACAGCCCAAACGGCATCACCTTGAACTCGTATAGGCCGTCTGGGGTTATAAATGCAGTCTTCTCTCGGTCTCTCTCGTCCACTTCAATTTGCCAGTAGCCGGTCTTCAGGTCCATCGATGAGAAGTATTTCGCGTGGCAGAGGTGGTCGAGGGCGTCGTCGATTCGGGGGAGGGGGTACACGTCCTTTTTCGTGATTTTGTTCAGTCGCCGGTAGTCGACGCAAAACCTGAATGTGCCGTCTTTTTTCGTTACGAGTACGACGGGCGCAGCCCAGGGGCTTTTCGATGGCTGTATAATGTCATCGCTCAGCATGTCGTCGACTTGAGTCCGGATGGCTTCCCGTTCGTGTGAAGAGACGCGGTACGGTGACTGTCGGGTAGGTCGGGCTCCATCTTCGGTTATTATTCGGTGCTTCGCTAGAGGGGTCTGACGTAGTTTTGCGCTCGACGAAAAACATTCACTATAGCGCCGCAGCAAAGCCAATAATTTTTTCCGTTGTTCTTGCGGTAGCGCCGGATTCACGTCGAATGGCTGCGGGAGCTTGAATGTTTCTACGGGTGTGCGTTCAAAGTCGGCGACTGCGATCACATCACTTGCTTCTTGGGTTTCTTCGAGGAACGCAATTGCAGCTCCCTTGTTTAAATGCTGGTACTCTTCGGTGAAATTAGTGACCAAAACGTGAGATTGGCGTTGCTTAAAGTGCGCAATGCCTCTTGCGACGGAGACACCGCGGTCGAGAAGCAACCTTCGATCACTCTCTACGATAGCGTCGATGTCAGAAGCAGCATCCTCACAGTAGACGGCGATCATCAAGCTTGCGCGGGGTGGCAGGGTGATGTGGTCGTCGGCGATCCTGACAGCAGCACGGTGATCGGGGTTCGGCTGCGGCGTCGTGGAGTGATTGGAGGAAAATGTTATCGACTTGGTCTGCAGATCAATTATTGCGCCGTTGTCCGTCAAAAAGTCCATTCCGAGAATCACGTCGCGGGAGCAGTTAGGCAGAACGACGAACGCCGCAGGGTACGTTGTGCCGTCTATGGTGACGCGCGATGTGCACGTTCCACTTGGCGTCACGAGGTGGCCTCCTGCTGTGCGTATGTGCGGACCGTCCCATCTGGTCATAACTTTCTTCAGTTTAGACGCAAATGGTCCGCTCATTACCGAATAGTCAGCTCCCGTGTCTACGAGGGCGACTACGTCAAAGACGTCGATGGACACCTTGACGTCAGATGCAGTCGTCCTCGAGTTCCGGGTTCGTCGGGGCGTCGTATCTCTGCTTGTACGTGTTGATGGTCGGGCACTGTGCATCGTCGTTGTGGTCGTCTTCTCAACGGACGTCTCGGTCAGGTCGGGTACGCGTCGCGGCGTATAGCTGTTGTCGTGTACGGGAGTCTCGTCAGGTCTGGGTCGGGTCGTCGGGATGAGGTCATGTTGTGAGTCACTGTCTTCCGCGAGTCGTTGCGTCGTTGGAGGGTTTTCATTTTTCCACGATCTTGCAACTTTACCTCCAGAAGTTGCTGCTTTTAGTTTCCCCCGCGTGGGCTGGGGGACCTTCCACGTGAGAACTCAGCATTGCTACGGCGGTTCGGCGACTGGTATGGGTAGGGTGACGGCGAACGGTTGAAACGGGCTGGTCGACGGCTGGTGTTGGACAGGTACTCTTCGATCTCCGATGGGCGCTGGCCAGTTCGGGGGCGGGGTGCGTCGACGGAGAACCCTCGCAAACCGAGCCTCCTGTAGGGGCAGCGACGGTAGACGTGGTCGGCCTGTCCGCAGTGGTAGCACAGCGGACGATTGTCGGACGTTCGCCACACGTCGGTCTTCCTTGGGGCAGGGGGTTGCGCCGCAGGTGGTCGGGCCGGCGAGAGGGGACAACGGTACGGAGCCTCGTGACGATAGGGTGCAGGTGGACGAGGGCGATGTACAGCAGCCGCGTAGGTCATGGCTTGCGGCTCGCGAGGTGCTACTGGCGTCGTTGAAGTTCCCAGCGCTTGCTGCACTTCTTCTCTAATGACGTCGGTAAGAGAAGCGACTTGTGGTTGCGGCGGCGTCGGGAGCAGTTTCCGCAGCTCCTCCCTCACTATTTCGCGGATAGTGTCGCGTAGTGAGTCGGAGTTGATAGCGCTGGCACCAAGCGTCTCCGAAACCAGCGCATTGATTGGGCGGTCGTACTGCCTCGTTCGGATTTCGAGCGTCTTCTCCAGCGCGGCGGCCTCAGACGCGAATTCGGACACGGTCTTGGGGGGGTTGCGAACAAGGCACGCGAAGAGCTCTTGCTTCACACCTCGCATCAGAAACCGTAGTTTCTTTTCTTCCGTCATTCCTGGGTCCGCACGGCGGAAAAGTCGCTTCATTTCCTCGACGAAGATTACGACTTCTTCGTTCGGGTGTTGCGTTCGAGTTTCCAGTAAAATCGCAGCTCGTTCTTTTCTCACCACGGTCGTGAAGGTCTTAAGGAACTCGCTTTTGAATTGCGTCCAGTCGGTCAAGGCGCTCTCGTGGTTTTCAAACCAAGTTCGGGCTGCATCCTCCAAGTAAAAGAAAACATGCCGGAAGGTTTCTTCATCGTCCCACCTGTTGAAGATCCGCACGCGCTCCAGCTTCTCCAACCATTCCTCTGGATCTTCAGCGGGGGCTCCCCGGAACGATGGCGGTTCCCGGGGCTGCTGCAGCATGATTGGCGACGTTGTTTCTTCTACCATGGTGTTGGTTGCAGCGTTCCTTCTCTTGGGCCCTTCTGGCATCAAACCGAACTCGGGTGGAAAATCTTGCAGGCGGAGGCTGGCTCTTGTTGGACTGGCTTGGCGGCTTCCCGAGGTTGCAGTGGGCATGAAGGGTGCGTACCCCGCACCTCCACCAGATGTCACGAAGCCAAGGACGACGCAGTTGTCTTGCAGGAGAAACAAGTTTATTGGAGCGAACTTGTGCTCCCCTAACAACTCAAAAGAATACAGAGGCGGCGAGGCAGCGGTCAACAAAGTGACTTGCGTCAGCGAGCGTCGCAGAATCGAATGCCCCGGCGTCCGCACTGCAGGCTTTTTATCTTTTGGCGCGCGTGGTTCTCGAAACGTCGATTCGCATCGAGAACATAGTAGATCCAAGAACATTATTCTGGGCTGTTCACGTTAGATCGGAATGCTCTCCCTATCACAACAGATAACACATGCGGCACAGAAAGAAAGAATGGAACACGCGCTTCCCTTGGCGCAGAGATAACACAGACCGGCGCAGCCGGGCGGTAAAAGCAAAACACAAATAAAGAAACCCAATGTATGGTTCGCGGCATTACCCCCCCCTCTAAGAGTGCATCGACCCGATGCTAACATAAGCGACAGTCCGAACAAATGAAAATAAAAGTTCGTCATCGTTTGTAGAAAGGTTTTAAGCGAACCACGTAGACGACTTCAGGCCGCGTGCGTCGTCGTGATGTGCCGGAGTCACCATCGGGGATCACTTCGTAGGTAAGTTGGCCAACACGTCGTAGAATCTGGTAGGGTCCGAAATACCGTCGCAGGAGCTTCTCACTGAGTCCGCGTCGTCGGATGGGAGTCCAAACCCACACACGATCCCCTGGTTGGTACTCGGCGTCTCGGCGTCGGAGGTTGTAGCGGCCCGCATCCACCAGCTGCTGGTCCGTTATACGAACTCGAGCGAGCTGGCGGGCCTCCTCCGCACGTTGAAGATATCCGTGGACGTCGGCGGTGAGGTCGTCTTCTTCTACGTGCGGAAGCATGGCGTCGAGCATCGTAGTCGGCCTTCTACCGTAGACAAGCTCGAACGGCGTCAGCTGTGTCGTCTCCTGGATAGCCGTGTTGTACGCAAACGTGACATACGGGAGCACTTCGTCCCAACTCTTATGTTCAACGTCAACGTACATTGACAGCATATCTGCGATTGTCTTGTTCAGACGTTCTGTTAGTCCGTTCGTTTGGGGGTGGTACGCCGTCGTTCTTCGGTGATCCGTGTTGCTGTAGCGTAATACTCCTTGCATCAGCTCCGCAGTAAATGCCGTTCCGCGGTCTGTGATTAGGACTTCCGGGGCTCCATGTCGCAGCACAACTTGGCTTATAAAGAACTTCGCCACTTCTTGTGCAGTCCCCCTCGGAAGAGCGGCGGTCTCTGCGTAGCGCGTCATGTAGTCTGTCGCTACGACAATCCACTTGTTCTGTGATCGTGACGTAGGGAACGGGCCTAAAAGGTCCATTCCAATCTGTTGAAATGGTCTCGATGGGACGGCGATTGGTTGCAGAAGTCCGGCGGGTCTTGTCGGCGGCGTTTTTCGTCGCTGGCAGTCACGGCAGCTCCGGACGTAGTGGGTGACGTCAGAGGTAAGGCCGGGCCAGTAGTACCTCGCCTTGATTTTTCCAATAGTGCGGGCTGTGCCCAGATGTCCGGAAGACGGGTCGTCGTGGCACGCTTCCAAAATTTCGTCACGAAGGTCCGCGGGGATGACGAGAAGGTAATTCGCTCTTGTTCCGGGGCTGAAATTCTTCTTCACAAGGACGGAGTTTCTCAGGCTGAATGCTGGTAAGCTGCGTTTGAAGCTCCTAGGAACGGCAACGTTGCATCCCTCGAGGTACTCGATTATGACGCGTAAGTCGGGGTCGGCACGCTGCTGGGCGGCTAGGTCGCTCTCCGTCACGATCCCGAAGAACGCGCTGTCTTCATCAGAGTCTTGTGGTGGTGGGTCGACGGGGGCGCGGGACAGGCAGTCGGCGTCGGAGTGTTTCCTGCCGGATTTATAAACGACTGTAACGTCGAACTCCTGCAGGCGCAAGCTCCACCGCCCAAGACGGCCAGAGGGGTCCTTCAAATTGGCGAGCCAACACAGCGCATGGTGGTCTGTTACAACCTTGAATGGCCTTCCATACACGTATGGGCGAAATTTGGAAATCGCCCATATAATAGCCAGGCACTCTTTCTCAGAGGCAGAATAGTTTTTCTCCTCCTTCGACAGACCACGGCTAGCATAGGCGATTACCCTTTCGCAGCCGCTTTGCTTTTGGACAAGGACGGCACCCAAGCCTATATCACTGGCGTCCGTATGCATTTCCGTTTCGGCATTTCCGTCGAAATGAGCGAGCACGGGCGGGCTTTGCAGGCGTTTTTGCAGCTCGCCGAATGCTTTTTCTTGGTCGTTTTCCCAGCTGAAAGGGGTGCTATCTTTCGTCAAGCGCGTGAGTGGCTCTGCAATGCGTGCGAAGTTTGCGACGAAGCGCCGGTAGTATGCGCACAGCCCGAGAAATCTCCGCACGCCCTTCTTGTCTTTCGGCCTTGGGAAGTTCGCAATGGCTGAAGTTTTTGCCGGGTCAGGTAGGACTCCCGCGGCGTTGACGACGTGGCCCAAGAACTTGAGTTCCCCGTATGCGAAACGGCACTTTTCCGGCTTCAGCGTCAACCCCGACGTACGAATGGCCTCAAGTACAGACTCCAACCTTGCAAGGTGTTCGTCGAAAGTCCGGGCGAATACCACTACGTCGTCGAGGTATACGAGGCAGGTGTGCCACTTAAGGCCAGCTAGCACAGTGTCCATGACTCTTTGAAACGTCGCTGGTGCTGTGCACAGCCCAAACGGCATCACCTTGAACTCGTATAGGCCGTCTGGGGTTATAAATGCAGTCTTCTCTCGGTCTCTCTCGTCCACTTCAATTTGCCAGTAGCCGGTCTTCAGGTCCATCGATGAGAAGTACTTCGCGTGGCAGAGGTGGTCGAGGGCGTCGTCGATTCGGGGGAGGGGGTACACGTCCTTTTTCGTGATTTTGTTCAGTCGCCGGTAGTCGACGCAAAACCTGAATGTGCCGTCTTTTTTCTTTACGAGTACGACGGGCGCAGCCCAGGGGCTTTTCGATGGCTGTATAATGTCATCGCTCAGCATGTCGTCGACTTGAGTCCGGATGGCTTCCCGTTCGTGTGAAGAGACGCGGTACGGTGACTGTCGGGTAGGTCGGGCTCCATCTTCGGTTATTATTCGGTGCTTCGCTAGAGGGGTCTGACGTAGTTTTGCGCTCGACGAAAAACATTCACTATAGCGCCGCAGCAAAGCCAATAATTTTTTCCGTTGTTCTTGCGGTAGCGCCGGATTCACGTCGAATGGCTGCGGGAGCTTGAATGTTTCTACGGGTGTGCGTTCAAAGTCGGCGACTGCGATCACATCACTTGCTTCTTGGGTTTCTTCGAGGAACGCAATTGCAGCTCCCTTGTTTAAATGCTGGTACTCTTCGGTGAAATTAGTGACCAAAACGTGAGATTGGCGTTGCTTAAAGTGCGCAATGCCTCTTGCGACGGAGACACCGCGGTCGAGAAGCAACCTTCGATCACTCTCTACGATAGCGTCGATGTCAGAAGCAGCATCCTCACAGTAGACGGCGATCATCAAGCTTGCGCGGGGTGGCAGGGTGATGTGGTCGTCGGCGATCCTGACAGCAGCACGGTGATCGGGGTTCGGCTGCGGCGTCGTGGAGTGATTGGAGGAAAATGTTATCGACTTGGTCTGCAGATCAATTATTGCGCCGTTGTCCGTCAAAAAGTCCATTCCGAGAATCACGTCGCGGGAGCAGTTAGGCAGAACGACGAACGCCGCAGGGTACGTTGTGCCGTCTATGGTGACGCGCGATGTGCACGTTCCACTTGGCGTCACGAGGTGGCCTCCTGCTGTGCGTATGTGCGGACCGTCCCATCTGGTCATAACTTTCTTCAGTTTAGACGCAAATGGTCCGCTCATTACCGAATAGTCAGCTCCCGTGTCTACGAGGGCGACTACGTCAAAGACGTCGATGGACACCTTGACGTCAGATGCAGTCGTCCTCGAGTTCCGGGTTCGTCGGGGCGTCGTATCTCTGCTTGTACGTGTTGATGGTCGGGCACTGTGCATCGTCGTTGTGGTCGTCTTCTCAACGGACGTCTCGGTCAGGTCGGGTACGCGTCGCGGCGTATAGCTGTTGTCGTGTACGGGAGTCTCGTCAGGTCTGGGTCGGGTCGTCGGGATGAGGTCATGTTGTGAGTCACTGTCTTCCGCGAGTCGTTGCGTCGTTGGAGGGTTTTCATTTTTCCACGATCTTGCAACTTTACCTCCAGAAGTTGCTGCTTTTAGTTTCCCCCGCGTGGGCTGGGGGACCTTCCACGTGAGAACTCAGCATTGCTACGGCGGTTCGGCGACTGGTATGGGTAGGGTGACGGCGAACGGTTGAAACGGGCTGGTCGACGGCTGGTGTTGGACAGGTACTCTTCGATCTCCGATGGGCGCTGGCCAGTTCGGGGGCGGGGTGCGTCGACGGAGAACCCTCGCAAACCGAGCCTCCTGTAGGGGCAGCGACGGTAGACGTGGTCGGCCTGTCCGCAGTGGTAGCACAGCGGACGATTGTCGGACGTTCGCCACACGTCGGTCTTCCTTGGGGCAGGGGGTTGCGCCGCAGGTGGTCGGGCCGGCGAGAGGGGACAACGGTACGGAGCCTCGTGACGATAGGGTGCAGGTGGACGAGGGCGATGTACAGCAGCCGCGTAGGTCATGGCTTGCGGCTCGCGAGGTGCTACTGGCGTCGTTGAAGTTCCCAGCGCTTGCTGCACTTCTTCTCTAATGACGTCGGTAAGAGAAGCGACTTGTGGTTGCGGCGGCGTCGGGAGCAGTTTCCGCAGCTCCTCCCTCACTATTTCGCGGATAGTGTCGCGTAGTGAGTCGGAGTTGATAGCGCTGGCACCAAGCGTCTCCGAAACCAGCGCATTGATTGGGCGGTCGTACTGCCTCGTTCGGATTTCGAGCGTCTTCTCCAGCGCGGCGGCCTCAGACGCGAATTCGGACACGGTCTTGGGGGGGTTGCGAACAAGGCACGCGAAGAGCTCTTGCTTCACACCTCGCATCAGAAACCGTAGTTTCTTTTCTTCCGTCATTCCTGGGTCCGCACGGCGGAAAAGTCGCTTCATTTCCTCGACGAAGATTACGACTCCTTCGTTCGGGTGTTGCGTTCGAGTTTCCAGTAAAATCGCAGCTCGTTCTTTTCTCACCACGGTCGTGAAGGTCTTAAGGAACTCGCTTTTGAATTGCGTCCAGTCGGTCAAGGCGCTCTCGTGGTTTTCAAACCAAGTTCGGGCTGCATCCTCCAAGTAAAAGAAAACATGCCGGAAGGTTTCTTCATCGTCCCACCTGTTGAAGATCCGCACGCGCTCCAGCTTCTCCAACCATTCCTCTGGATCTTCAGCGGGGGCTCCCCGGAACGATGGCGGTTCCCGGGGCTGCTGCAGCATGATTGGCGACGTTGTTTCTTCTACCATGGTGTTGGTTGCAGCGTTCCTTCTCTTGGGCCCTTCTGGCATCAAACCGAACTCGGGTGGAAAATCTTGCAGGCGGAGGCTGGCTCTTGTTGGACTGGCTTGGCGGCTTCCCGAGGTTGCAGTGGGCATGAAGGGTGCGTACCCCGCACCTCCACCAGATGTCACGAAGCCAAGGACGACGCAGTTGTCTTGCAGGAGAAACAAGTTTATTGGAGCGAACTTGTGCTCCCCTAACAACTCAAAAGAATACAGAGGCGGCGAGGCAGCGGTCAACAAAGTGACTTGCGTCAGCGAGCGTCGCAGAATCGAATGCCCCGGCGTCCGCACTGCAGGCTTTTTATCTTTTGGCGCGCGTGGTTCTCGAAACGTCGATTCGCATCGAGAACATAGTAGATCCAAGAACATTATTCTGGGCTGTTCACGTTAGATCGGAATGCTCTCCCTATCACAACAGATAACACATGCGGCACAGAAAGAAAGAATGGAACACGCGCTTCCCTTGGCGCAGAGATAACACAGACCGGCGCAGCCGGGCGTTAAAAGCAAAACACAAATAAACAAACCCAATGTATGGTTCGCGGCAATATATCACCACCACCCACCACCCATTACGCTACCTTAGCTATTTTAGGGGCCTTATCTTAGAGGTTTTGTAGCGCCATCTATGAAAGTGGGCGATAAACAAGATAGTCAAACGGGCGCCGTTGAGATGGTAGGAGCCCTAGTTAGCAGACTACATTGAGATTTAAGGCCCTGGTCTTAATAGGTATTGTCATCATCACGAAAACACCATTTAGCGGGATAATTGAAATTTTGGCTGACAATATTTAATTTCTCTGTGAATAAAGCGTTTGCTGCCGAACAAGTGGTAAGGGCCCTATAAAACACATAAATCTTTCGAATAAAAAAACTTGTATTTTGTCTGCATACCTCTTTAAGGCGAAGTATCAGTGTGCATTTGGAACACGTCTCCCAGTAGCGTCGTGTGGCAGAAGGGGTAGAATGACTTGGCGATGTGGTAAATGTATATAAGCCCATTCCTTCCTAACAAAATTAGTTGCAAGTTGCCCAATTGTCTCGTGCTCTTTCAGTCATGTTCGCTTAGTCTGCGTAGTGAAAGTTCAGTGCGATTTACAAACTCATCCAAACCTATCCGTTGTTACGTTCGGGATGATCTGATGGTGCGTGATGTCCTGACGTTCACCCCTCGTGAAACTGGAACATAGAAGGACTGGCAGGACATCACTGCCTCATTTACGCAATTTACAGGGCCTCATTCACCCAATGAAATTCACTACAAATGTCCCCACATCGCTGAGACTCTTTGTCCCCCCATGACGTTGTCATCGACTGCTCACTTGTGGAT
Source organism: Haemaphysalis longicornis (assembly GCF_048455015.1). Lineage (NCBI taxonomy): Eukaryota > Metazoa > Arthropoda > Arachnida > Ixodida > Ixodidae > Haemaphysalis > Haemaphysalis longicornis. The sequence continues at coordinate 22,423,307 of NW_027526245.1, forward strand.
GTGAAACTCCCGCTTTGTGTGACGTAAGTTTTTTAACGGCGCCATCAGCTGCCCCTGCAAAGATAATGGCAGCTGACAAGGACGTTCTTCTGCGCTCCGCCCTTCTACATTCATCTTGCTTGGTCGTACTTCCTCTCCTGACGCACTTGCTCTGTTTGTGCCGCCCGCCCTATGCCTTCGTAAGAGGTTTCTGTCGCCGTCCTCTGTTCTTAGAGTTTGTGCTCGTAAGAGCGCCATGGTGCGCACCAGCCAGACTTAGGAGCCTCATTGTTTCCAAGATGGTGAGTTGCTCTGCTGCGTACAACACTTCGCTCCACATATCGTCACCGCCGTATTGGACCTCTCGCCTTTGGCTCAGGTCGTAAGACTACGCCGTGCATCCCGAGACGTGAACCCGATGCCTTTCGACAATATTGCAGCTGCCATCGATGCACCGAAACAGGCCAACTACTCGCTCCACTTTACCGGCTCCGCTGCAGCTTTCACGGTGCAAAAACATCATTGTCGCGTACATAATCAGCCACCTACTCCTGTGTGCACTCTCATTTGCGCCGACCACCGATCAGGTGGTGCCGAAAGAGCGTCGCATTATCGATTATGTAGTGAAGAATAGGCGTCGGGTCATTGTAGTTTCCAGAGACCGGGGGCATCTACCTTTTTTCTTGTTAAAAAGGGCGTCTCCATTCCATTCTGAATCGATTACCGTTGGCTGAACTCGATACATCTGGAAGATGCAAATTTGGAGTTTTGTTACAAATGTTGATGACGGAACGACAATAGTACGTTACTGCAATCTCGCGCAGTGTGACGTACTGTTATGACACTACTTTTTATGTTATACGTATACAATATCGGCGTCACCTCAGCCAGGGATTGTTTCCACCATCCCAACGCAACCTTTTCTTTTGTAGACACTGATATTGCACTGCCCGCGATTCCCCCGAGGCGGCCTTTATACGCTCTACTTTACTGAAATTTTCACAGGCCGAAAGAACACTACGATATCATGCCTTCATCATTTATTCCCGCCAAGGCTGCTTCCGACAGTTCGATAGCGTTAGCTTTCTATAAATATCCAAAGCCCTAAAACAAAAAAGGGACATAACTTCAGTTTATTTCGGCCATTTTTCGTTTACATTCTTGTTCCGCGAAAACGGTCGCTCAGCACTTACGCCTCCAGAGACCTTGCAGTGGCCTTCAAGGTGGGCGGTGCTTCTTGTGCCGACCCGATCGGGTTGCGTAAAGCACAATGCCATATTGTACATCATATGCTCTTACGGAAATAGTATCTAACCACAACGTTATTTTTAGGGCAGAACGCAACGCAAATCCGTCTGGCGGGGACTGAAAACCCCAAAGCACGCGAACGTGTGCCTCGCGGCGACCGCCCATCGTACCCTGCGTGAGGCGCCGGGTAATGACTTTACAAAAAAATACCGAGAACCGTTGTGCGCGTGCCCTACGGCAATCGTTCGGCGTCACCCAGTCGCCACATGTGGAACTCCCGCCTTCGTCATCATCGTCGTGTAGTGATCACCGTGCCGGAAAAGATGACGACGAATCTCAAGCCATCCCTTCACAATCCACACGTTGACACAGTCACTGGGCGAGCTGACGATGTGAAGGTCTACTGAGGCGAGGACGCGTCAAAAGGGGATTTACCTTACGTGGCTGTGCGGTTGGAAGATGACGAGGAAAGGGATGACGACGATTGCTACTGAATAAAACACTATACATAATTCAATGCTCTTTGCTTTACGGTGAAGTCGAAACGGCTTTGCACTGGCGGTGTCCGGCTGCTCCCTCCCTCCTGGGATCTGCTGTCAGTGTAGGAAGGAGCTAGGTCGACCCCTAGCTCTGCTCTTTCTGCAGCCTTGCACCACTGGTGCAAGCTGTCCCAAATTTTTAAACCAACTCGCCAAATGCAGGGCCCTCGAGATCTCGCGACCTCACGTGGGAAGGGTGGGCTCCCTTTGCGCGAACTTGTGCCTACGGCAGCGCGAACTCGCAATACCTCGGACTCAGGATTCGGGTATAGCATCTCTTTGAAAGAGTAGCGCGAACCTATGACAATTTCCCCGGTTATCTTTTTTATTTTTGCTGCGCAGGTCCGCATTCGTGGCAGTGCCGAGAAATTCGAGGGCGATGTGGCCTTATACCATTTCGCCGATGCCTTGAAGCAGCACAGCAGCACCAAATGGAAATCCCGCTTTACCAGTGTGCACACAAAATACGAGTAAGTCTCGTCCATTTGTTTGTGACTTTCAAGGGTTGTTTGTTGTTGTTGTTGTTGTTGCTCCTTGCGGCACATACCCAATCAGGGGATCGGCCAATCAACAGAGGATGGATAAAATGAATTGAATTCTTATCTAATAACGAGACGTTTAGGAAAGATAATTTAGACCGGGTGGAAAAATTTTTGAGAAAAAAGGAAAAAAAATCCTGAAAAATCAAAGCGAGGGTGACCAATCGGAATCATAAAGAGAATCGTTTGGAATTTTCAATGTAGCGCAGGAGGGCAGAGCATACATCCCGGCGGCAGAACCCCGTTTCGGATGCCCCGAACGATAGAATAGCCGGCACTGTTAGGGATATCCCCAAACTGTAAAGCGGCACCTCCAGGGACTGACGTCTCAATCGGGAAAAACGTCGGCATTTCAAAAGGTAGTGATCGACAGACTCGTCTTCGTTGCAATAGCTGCACAGAGCTGTTGGCGCCAGACGAGACCTGTGCAAATACCTATTTAACTTGGGTACTCGACAACGTAAGGCTGTAATAACCACCTCTGAGTTGCGTGAAGGGCACCATTCAGGTTTCCATGAGAATTTAAGTTGATTGAAATCCCTTAAGGATAATAAAACCGATTCTTGCTGTACTTGGAGTTTCAGCATCCTACGGTTGGCTCTCCTTGAAAGAAATAACTTCTTCCTTGTTGTTTTTGAAATGGTGGTTATCTCAGGTGTAGCACTTTAAACACAAGTAAAAAAGCTTTTTTTTGTGTACAGCAGATTTTCACAGCCTTCAGCGGAATACGGCAACTAAGTGGCAGAAAAACTTCAATTTACCGCTTTTTACCTAAAATATTGCTAAAAAGCTCCCATGGTAAAGAAATCTGTTTTCACAAAATGTGTTCGGCATAGCCTACCGCTGCGTAGCCCAAACAAAACCCCTTTCTTTTAATTCCAACGTTTAAAAGCTATTTTTCACGAACCTTGCTGTGCTCAAGGAGGTCGGAAATGGTGTCTTAAGGATTTGTTCAAGGGACATGAAGTATCTGTTCGCTTAAACATGCAAAGCGTGCCACTGGTCAGTTGTGATGAATTTCGCTCCTTGATGTGAAGAGAGTAGTTTCGACACGACTGCCAGGCGTTCGTTTTCGCGAACATCAAGTGCTACTATGCTCGATGCAGGCCGGCTGAGGTTATAAGTTTTATCCATCTGCGCTTGGGGAGTTTTCTAACGTGGCAAGATTATGGAAATATCGCATGACGAAAGACTATTTGTGGCTGCAAGACAAGTTACAGTATTTGGCTTTTCCTTGAGCAGAAAGTGAGATACGTCTATTTCCGGAAAGCTTCCGTTCGACCACTTCTGTTTTCGTGCTCCGAGGCCGCCCACTATTGCAGTGCCGTCTTGATAAGGGGGCAGCACTTGTCCGCCTTCAGAAAATACAGGCATCTTGCGGCATTTTAGATGCAACGCATCTCTTTAACTCGCCTTGTCACGCGTCGTTGTCGCGGTGTAGTCCTCATACCTCCCCCATTCTCCTCGCAGCGGCAGCTGCGCGCTGCGCCGCTCTCACCGCAGCGCCATCTGTGCGTCAGCGCGGTCAGCGCGCAGCTTGCGCTCGGCTGCGCTCGCTCCCGTCGCCGTGCCAGCTGTGTGTTAGCGCGCAGCTTGCGCCCTGTTAAAAATTTACACCATCTTCCCGTGAGGGGAACCACGGGGTAGATGCGACGCATCGGGGGTGAACATGCTGCGTAAATAGGATACACAACAGCAATCCACACGCTGACATCGCTAACATAACGGAAACGCAACGGCAACCCCCGATGCGTGGCATCTACCACATGGGTCCCCTCGCGGGAAGATGGTGTAAACCTTTTCCTCCCGCCCTCCAATTTTGACCCTATCGACCTGTATACGGAACTCCTCTCAGTTGGTGTAAGTGAGGTTAACCTAAAATGTGCGCCGAACCATGGTTTACCAAATGGGCATCATGTTTTAGACAAAAAGCACCTACGGCATACGGCCGTGCCAGAAATAGAACCAAAAAATAGAATTGCACACAGTGAGGAGTACTAGCGGGTTCCAACCGACAGATAGTATGGCTGCAAAGGGGACGGTAAATACATTGGAAAACGTAGACAATTCTTGGAAGACCTAAACATGACAAATAAATGCAGTTTGGGGTAAATTTGTAGGAGCCTTAAATACGTATTGGCAGGGGCGTGTGTCCTGCTGATGACAATGTATCTAATGTTGGTGATCGTGGGGACGGAAATTTTCAGCCATCTCAAACAGACTCAGGTTATTCAGACTAAACCGATGGCAAGTGACCTTTTGAGAAGGTAGGAACTTGTTTCGCGTCCATTCGGCAACTCAAGAAGAGATCTGCCTATTTTTTTGCCAGTAATTGTTTTACCAATATAAGCTCAATAACTACAATCGCGTTACGATTCAATTTCATTGATTTTACTTCGTGGATAATTTCAGAATTTTATTTTCTGTTGTTTAGGCCCCAAAATGTCTCTCTTAATATGTGCAGTCCGGAAATCACAGGACACTTTTTTTTTACACCTGCTAACTTGCGACGAGAACGATTCCGGCGTAATTATTGCACTTTACCTTTGCCTAACGAACCACATGACGGCTAATCTTCAGCTTTTACGAAGTGGAATTCTTTTGGGTGGTACCGATGAACAAAGGAGGATTAATTTGGTGAAATACATTTATTACGAAAATATATTTCCCGACGACGCCTACAGCGAGTGCATTTAATTCTACCTCGTAAACATGACTGATTTATAGGTTTACAATTTACAGTAATCGCATAGTCCATTTGGTACTGAGCAATTCAATATTGAGTCGGCTGCAGCGTACTGAACTTTTCGCCCTCTTCCTTTCTCAGGAAACCCGATCGGAGTAACTTTGTTTTTAGCGTCTATTTCGAAAGGAATTATACATGTAAGTAGATTTTAAGTATTTCTCGGGCGCTGCCCGTCTTCCTCATTCAATTTCACCATTCCGATCACCCAATCAACCCACTGGTAATTGCCTTGGTTGCATTGCGCAGTTGTACCACTGGTTTATGCTGCCCCGATGCTCAAGAATCCCCGGCTTACGTAAGTAATTGCCTTATTGAATTCACTGGTGTCCTGTGTGTTCCTCCGTAAGTGTGATGCTGCTACACTGCACATAGCGTAGGCGCGTAAGGTTCGTTTTGGCGTTGAAGTTGCATTTATTTTCATTGTGAGGGGATGTTGTTTCCCATTCAAGGTAACGCGTGGGATAAAATACCTTCACCCTTTGAGCCATTCAAATGAACCTTTTTTCGCAGCTTGACAGGCAGGTAACTGTGCACATCTACATGCAGCGTGGCAAAGGATCAAATAATAGAATCTGCAGGTGCTGCCAAAGCTAACACATGGAATAAGGAATCTAGGCCTATTCGGCGACAGAATTAAATGCGCGTGCATTTTGTACACCGGAAAAAACCTTTGCCAACAGTCGTGAAATGCACTTCTTAACAGTAAATTTTAGTACGGTTTTAATACATTTATTGCATTCTAAAACTGAGACATTGCAACACTTTTTCCATCTTTTCTCTACATTATAAATGCTTTAATAACGTACTCAACAAAGACATCCAGTACTTAGAATAGGGTTTCACAAAATACGTCAGCCGAAAATTACTTCTCTACACCGATCAGAAAACCTAACTCGCCCTTATGAAAATTTCTATGTCCAGTCAAAAGACAGTCTGCGTCCCGAAGGAAACAGACTGCGTGCGTCCTCTGTGTTTCCTCTGTGTTGGAATTTCGCCACCGACTTTCTGCGTACTCCAAGTGTCCCGTGTGTTTCCGTCCTCCATGCGTCCAGTCTATCTCCCAAAGGCAACACAGACACCATACGGCCTTTGTGTGTCCCCTATATGTCTTGAAGGCAACAGACCGCATTCGTCCCTTGTGTGTCCCCTGTATTGAAATTTCGCCACCTACTTTCTGCGTCCTCCAAGAATCCTTTATGTTTCCGTCCTCTACGTATCCCACAAGCTTCCACCTTTTGAGTGCCCTTTGCATGCTGTCAAATAACAGTGCCCCACAGCCAGCTGCATGTAGAAAATGTCAGCCAGCTCCACAGTCACTGTTTCATGCTGCAGCTGTTTCTGTAAGAGCAAGCTGACGAAAATCACATGAATCACACGACTCTTGCAAACCTGACTATTTTATTCAGGTTGGATCCATACGTGCTGCTGCCGCCTGCCACACCAGGTGTCGCCTCATCTTTACCCCTCACAGGACGGGATAGCCACTGCCACGCTTGAACCTGAAATGACAAACGCATTGATCGCATATGAAGGGGTTTAAACAAACACGTCTCAAACATTTGCTGGTTATGCTTATAAATATAAAGGAGTGTTCCCATACAAAACTGAACCAAGTATCCTGAAAGAGAAGGTATAACTTCTAGGTTGCAAAATTAGCCACAAAATTTAGACCACATAAATTAACTAATAAGCTTACGAACATCAAATATGACATACTGTTTCATAGGCAACACAACCCAGAACTAAGAACTGTTTAGATTCATGGCCTCCTCATGACGGGCATTTATACAGCCTCGCAAGAACATTTGAGATGAGATTATTGCAGCAGCACTGTGGGAACAAAGCAATATGGGGGGGGGGAGGGGGGCAGGGAAAGCAACATAAAATTGCATGAACATGCTAAGACAGGCATTGATGAGTCGTCATCATGAGTAGTTGCTTGTGTCTACGCGTTCTTTGGAACCTATAAAGCCAGCAGTTTTATTGTGCATTTCGTTTACGAGACAGCACTTGCATTGTCTAGTTTGTTTGTCTGTGCTTGCTTACAAAAAGCAAAATGTACATCACCATGAACTGACCAACCTCTAGGTTGGCTCCTCACTTTTTATATTTCCTTGTGTCGATGGGTAGCAGACACGGGAACAGAAATAAAAAACAACCCTAGAAAAACGTGGTGGATAGCACACTTGCACCCATCATTGCACGCGTGCCACGTGGTCACTCATCCCAACAGATGTACAGTGCACGGAGTGACCCCCAAGCAGCGAAAGCTGGGCGTGGTCGCTCTGTACTTTGTGAAAATACAAGCTACTAGAAAGATTTGACAGATAGCACAAACAGTGCAGATGCGCCAACTTTGCACCATGGCACGAATTTTTCAACGCACAACAGAAAACGCACCGGTATGTCAGTGACACCGTGGAGGAGAAATTCGAAGACAAACCAGGACATCAGTGACAGTGAAAGGGTTAAAGCGATCGAATACAGCAAATTTAATTTCAGGGTTTATGCTTACCAGCAATGAGGAAAGCTACCGCAGTAACTTGAGCTGACTACTCTGTAACGTGCACTCAAATGCTAAAAACACACAAGCATTTTTGCATATGTTTGCACACAGAGCATTCATACTGTTCGGAAATAATGCAGGTTTTTCCTACTATAAACATCATAATATTGCCCCCAACCACGCCATTTGATTTGTTTACAAAATATTTTGTTACAAGCACCTGGCCACACCCTGCAATCTTATCCTTTTTTAAGGGAACTGTCTTTTTCCCCTTTTTCCTTTGTATGCTGCACCAGCAGTCCTGTTTGATATGGAAAGGGTGTTGCTTTGCGATCCCTATCCTAGCTTTTCGTGTTTTTTATTGAAAATGTTCTCGATCAAAATGAATGAGTGCAAAAGAAACCCTGCAGCATTCAATTCGCCAACGCTCATCCATGCACGTCCCTTTGCTGACTACTTCGAGGTTTGTGTTTTTTTATGTTTACTGCGGAGCACAAGTTTTCTCCGATAATCTATATTTTTACAAAAACCCTGCATTATCCGTGGCTACATAACAATATTCCAAACAAAGTCTGATACACAAACCAGAACCCCCCACAGCTCTTTCTTCAATTGCTGAGTACCCTTCTACAATTGATTGATTGTAGGGTTTAACACGCCGACGCAACGCAGGCGATGAGGTGCGCCGTAGTGGAGGGCTCCGGATTAATTTTGACCACCTGGGGATCTTTATCGTGCGCCGAAATCTCTACACACAGGCGTTTTTGCTTTTCGCCTCCATCAGAAGAGCAGCCGCCGCGGCCGGGAATCGAACCCGCGACCTCATGCTCAGCAGCGCAACGCCTTAGCCACTGAGCCACCGCGGCGGGTACCCTTCCACAATTAGGACCATCATTATATTTGCTAGAGTAAATAGCTGTTCGGGGGGGGGGGAGGGGGCTACGATGGCCAGTGAGACTCAGTACACTACATGAAACACAGTGGCAAAAAGGCACGCAATACACCCTTTTCACTGCTAGGCACAAGTTGCATCTAGGGCATTGAAGTGAATTCACCTAAATTCTATTTCTGGGTGCATGGAATTGTTTCACTCATGTAATGTAATCCATAATATGACTTTTGAGTAGAAGTCTAAAGATCTAGTTCATCTGTAATAGGCGGTAGAAGAAAAATCCCCACACACTGTCTGTGGGCACCACGCAACTACCAGTGAACAAGGGTGACAAAGTCGTTATTAATTAATTCATGGAGCAAGGACGCAGCCCTGATGCGACAAAAAAAATAAGAAAGGTACCAGGAAGTTTCTCACCCTCATCGGTTCCTTATTTTTTGCCCCATCTCTGCAATGTTCTTATGTCTTAATATCACTTAGGTACCACAAGAATGCCACAATGGTTTTCTATGTTTTCATGTTCTCTCAGCCTTCAAAATCGAGATTTTCATGCATTTCACAGCCGTAATGAACTCCACTTACAGGTCGTGCAGGATAGATAGAAACAGGAGGCAGCCAATTCTTCTGGTAGCTCACAACGTACATCCTCCATGTCAAACACCTGGCCCTGTAAAAAATTGAAGTTCAAGTAGTAAACAAGCCGTAAATATGCGGTATAATGCCGTGAAATACTCGCTCTGACAGGACATGACAGAATTTGTTTTTTGTAGGTGCAAAAAAGGCACCTTCAGTTCTTTCAAGCTAAAAAATAAGTACAGTGCTCACTGATTGAAACGCAACACTGCGAGTGCGTGGCTGCCAATACATGCAGCGCCGTCCATGGACGCCGCTGTCGCTGACAGCGCACCGCTGTCGCTGCGGGGAACCACTGCCCCGCTTATTGGCAACCGGAAGCAGCAAGCTTATGGTCAAAACACTCTCATCCTCATGGTACACCACAATGCAACACCTAGCTTCCACGGGCGTCCACTGGCGGCGCTGCATGTAGCGCAGGCCACGCGCTTGCAGTGTCGCGTTTCAATCCGTGAGCACTGTACATACATGACAATCCTTACAAGGCTTTCAGCCATACTTTAAAGGAACAGAAGCATCCTTACACTGAATTAATGTTAAACTAAGCCTATTAAATATCCCTAGGTGGTAGAAATCTGTGGCCCCAGATTTCCACTGTGCCAGCATAATCTCTGGTCCAGAGGGTGCGAAACGTGGTTACGGCTTTTAAAGGAACCATGAAGAGAAAACACAAGTTTGGTTCATTCAAAGGATTCCGTTGCTAGAATCACGCTGACACCATTTTTAACATAAACTCCACTCAAATAAGCTACAAATTAGGAACAAAGGAAATGGCCATGCGACCCACTAGCTCATTTCCCGCAACAGAACCTATGTCATACCAGCCAGCTCTGCAGTTAGCGGAGGGCGGCAACAGCAAACGCGAATTAGGCAGAGGCTATAGGCTTGCCGAACGAACCATTTGCGCTTAAATTCAGGGCACATTCTTTTTACAGTAGTAAGAATGGTGGGACCAACAGTAAAGGTTAGGAAAGCACACGTAAGCATAGAAGTACCGATGCGTACTGCTGTTGGTACTGCGCGCACTATGCTTGGTTTAGCTGCACAGGACTGCGGGGCTTTGGGGTTGTCTCGGACAACAATGGCCGATTGACACAAGCAACGGTGTCTTACGTGACCATATTTGTGGAGCGAGCACTATGTTTCACGAAACGATTATTTTCTCGCTGAACAAAAACAAACCACGTTTAAATACGGTAAAAACAAAACACAAGCAGAAAGCGGCTTGCCACGGTATGGTGGCACCATCTAGGTTAACTAACGGTAAAGAAGGTTTCCCAATCGGCTGCAGAGCGGTCGGTTCCTGTGATGTCATTGCAGACCCTGAAAATGCACGATTTAGCGGGAAAACCAAAATTTTAGCTTAAATTAATGAATTTCTCACTGAATAAAGCATCGTTTGCCTTTGGACAAGTGCTGGGGGCACCATACTACACGAAATCTTTCGAATAACACAAACTTGTATTTTGTCTTCATGGCGCCATTAAAATTCTCTCTGAGGCACATGGTGAACGTCTCAGCGTGCCAATACCTCCAAGGGGTAGGCAAGTTGAAATGCTGACGAAACGAAAAAACAGGATGGCGAAGGAGCACGGTGGCAACCCCACGCCCTGTTGAATCTGTTTCGCACCGTGATTGTATCCCCATCACATGCATATTTGTAAGAATCAACACGTTTAACCCATGCTCAACATGTTACGGTCAACACAATTTATGCAAGCCAGCTACAAATAATGTCACACCACACAAGAATTTCTGTCTGATCATGACGATGCTGGATGAGCTTAGGAAGGTGGAAAAATTTCTTGCATTAAAACAGTGAAAGCTGCCCTGTGACTGCACCAGCAATGCAGGCTGGAACAGCATGTTTTCAAGCTGCGACGTCTAAACAATTATCTGGTCAAATGTTCACTGCCTAAAGACCTTGTGCATGTGGTACTACTTATAAAGTTGCTAGCAATGCTTAAATGTTGAAAATTCAACGTATATGCAACTCTTACGTATTATAACTACAAATGTAATGCAGCCTCCTTGCATTTCTTTACCCGTAAACGAAAACTACCCGTTAGAACAATGCTAAGCTGCCTACGTCCTGTAAAAAAATATACTGTGGGTCAACTGCCTCCTAAAAAAAAAATCGGGGAGTGGGCGTTTTGTTTTACAACCATTAACGCAGTTTTCTTTTTTTTTTCATGCAACAAGCTTTAGCGTCGAATCCACCCAAGCCAAGCGGCGGCCGCTGGGCCGTCAGCATAATGTTTTCGTTGCCGGCAATGGCAAGGGGGTCGATCACTCACACAGCATACTGGCCGGCGCTCCTGGAAGCTCATTATGACCGCGCCGACGCAGCCGGTAATTTACAATAAAATAAGCGCGGCGAGCCGAACACCAAGGAATATACTCAACACGTTTAACAAAACAGCACTGCGGCAACGCGTAATAAAATTTTAACATGCACCACGATAAACAATCACTTACGGCAGAACACGCAGCATTTTTCACACGTCGCGTCGTCAGACTGGAACTTGCAGTAGAGACTCTTGATTCACGTAGGCACGCACAACTTGTCAGGTATTTTGTCAAATGGCGACCTCGATGTGCGTTTGCTACAGCAGCGCAGTACGGCGACGACACAGACGCTTTGCCAGCACTCACGATGTTTCAGGTGGCACAAGAGCACTAACACATAATATTACGGCAGGAGGAGCACGTAGTAATTCACGTAACACCAGCAAATCGAAAACAAACCACCAAAACCACGCACAACGAACAAACCACGTCTTTTCTTGCGCACTTATAACAATGACTGCATATACAGTGTGTTGCGACGATAACTGGAACACTTTAAAAATTTTTCCTGAGCGATCGGCCGCTCTGTTCGCGCTCAAACTTCACACAAAGGTCGCATTTTGTGGTCTATTTTGTTTGACAGCGGGAACAACAACGGTAGTTACCTGTTTATTCTGAAAATAAATAAAAACGATTTTCGCCTATGGGAAAATGGCGGCGATTTGGACGTGCGAGCCTGAAAACCGGGTTTTCTGATCGTCTGTTAGCTCATTTCTAGGTGCATTTTCTGATCGTCTGCTGCACCATTTGGCTCCGTACGTGAATCCCAAACATGCGTTTCACTCTGCAGGTGGTTCCGTCGTTCCAACATCAACTTGCGCTGGCTCGCACGTCCAAATCAGCGGCCATTTTCCCATAGGCGAAAATCGTTTTTATTTATTTTCAGAATAAACAGGTAACTACCTTTGTTGTTCCCGCTGTCAAACAAAATAGACCACAAAATGCGACCTTTGTGTGAAGTTTGAGCGCGAACAGAGCGGCCGATCGCTCAGGAAAAAATTTTAAAGTGTTCCAGTTATCGTCGCAACACCCTGTATATGCTAGCCTAGACTAGACTTATTACTACAGTTGGCTATCTAGCAGTCATAGAGTTTTAGCAGTTACTTTCTTCCTTCATCATCACCCCTGAAGCAAACTAGGCAGACGCCATTATAGTATTTTGTTAAAGTTGATAATAGCAAACATATATATAACGGCAGTATATTTTCTTGATGCGAGCAACGTCTTTTGTTGTCGTAAGTTGTTGCTACTCAAAAGCGAATAAAAACGAAGTTATTATCATCGTCATCTACATCTAGATTGACTGTTTTGTGTTTTGTTCAGCGTCCAAGCATTCACCATTCACTGTTTGTGGGCTTTTCACAAACAGAACGGCCAGATAAAAAAATTATTCCCCGCAGACATACGCAAACACACGCGCGCACACACACACACACACACACACACACACACACACACACGCGCGCGCACACGCACACGCACACGCACGCACACAAAAGCACCGTGCGTCAAATCCACGCAGGCAAACAATTCGCTCAAATGGAGGCTTAGCAAGACTATGTGAGCTCAAGTATTTATACCTAGGTTTACGACCTGATCGTGTACTGTTTTGGTGGCTTGGAGGTTAAGTACTCGCCTACTGATTCAACGGGCGGAGGTTCGAAACCCGCTCAGTGACCTTTTTTTTTTAACCGTGCCTTAATTAAAGTTTTTCTGCCTTAGGTTATATTTTGACATTGTTGTTGCTCTTGTTGCTCTCGTCTGGCTGTGTCCCTTTTTTTCTGTCGCAATATATTTCTACCGCAAGCTCTGCCACCGCTCAGCATTTAGTTGCAAGGATAAGCCATTTTACAACGACCCTGAAGGAAAACACAGACTAGGACAATCGGAAGCCAATTTTTAGGTTGTTTTTGTTTTCATTGCTTCGTTTTCTATTCGGCTTTTTGTGTTCTTTTTACTTTTTCAGTTCTGTATATTCTTCTCCCTCCCACTTTTTTTTCGTAATGGGAGAGACGAGGCACTTCGAACAGCCTCGTTCAATATGTATCCTTCTTACGCCACTGTTTCATACAAACGTACCAGTTGGTAATATTAATTCTGCGAATTTATCAGACCTCACTAGCACGAAATAACGTATACAGTGCTGCAGAATTTCCACAAACCATCGGCATTGTTTCTTACCATCTCTAGCCAAGCCAAAAAACTTAACCTTTCGAGTATAATTAAGGCTTACATGCTCGACTTTATGTTTACTTGAGAAAGCACAATCTTCAAAAAAAGAATGTAAGGCAACAAATAGTTATCCGTCCTCCCAGTGTCCTAGAGGCAACACAAAAGACATAAGTCAGTCTTTTGACTTCATTTTGCATTCAGTACATACATAAGCAACAGAATTACGGCACACAGAAGAATTAAGACAGTAAATTCAAGTTCTATCTTACAGCCTTTGTCCTAGAGGCAACACAGGGGAAACAGGCCAAAGTCTTTTGACTTCATTTTGCCTTGAGTACACACATGGGCAATAGCATTGCGGAACTCAGAAAGAGAAGAAAGCAAGTCATTTTTAAAGTTTTATACCTCTCATCCGAAATAAAATCTTCGTATAGAAATTTAAACTTTGTCTTTAACATAGTACATATAAAGGTAAAACATCATGGCTGTTTATCCGGCAGTCTATAAAAAGTACACAGCCTGTTTATGTCCTAGAGGTAACACAAAGGAAAAGTCAAAAGAAAGGCCACACAGTCAACATGCAGGAGACACAAAGTAAACAGAAAGGAAAAGTTCATTTTCATAAGGGCGGTCAAAAGATTTTTCTCTCTTTCCCAATCTTGGCCTTCTCCGATCGCTCGAATGACGTTACTAAAGCGACATGGGGCCGTTGGCCGGCTTTGTTTCAGTTGCAGCAATGAACGCACTCGATAACCACTTTCCAAAACCTCGCCACAAAAGCAAAGAATTGACAGAAGGCGGATCTGGTGCGCCGATCAAATCACGCGGTGTCACGCCGTGCTGCCGACAGCTGTAGCCTCCTGACTGCTTTCAGCAGCATAAAAAAAGTGAAAGGAAGAGTGGAGTGTTGCAAGTCCTTTTCATAAGGGTGTTTCCGCACACAGCCCTGGTGCATTCCGAGCAGGCGATGTTGCCAACTCTATACGAATGCAACGCACTTACAATACTGGCAATATGAACAGAATACCATCAGGAAGATTATTCCCTGAAGAAGTCGTTCTGCCCAATTTTTACAAAATTACACTTGAAAAAAGCTTTGCCAAGTATGAACTCTAAAGAATTGGAGAAGCACAAATTGAAATCAGACGCTTATTTAAGGGATCCGCGAAAAGTTTAAACGCAATAAAAAAAGACAAGCGGCGGGAATTTTTTATTAGAGATTCTACTGTGCAGAATATTTGCCGAATAGTGTGCAGAATAGTGTGCAGAACCGCGAATAGTTAAGTAAGCAGATTTAGGAATTCAAGGTGGGAGCTCATCGGCGTTGCTTTTGATAGATAGTTCTAAATCAACGTGGAAGAGGTGGTATGGCTGGAGAAGAAACATCCACTGTCGATTGAATGTTGATATAGTTATACAAAGAAATATATTGTCTTGAAGTCGAGGCTGTTTTTTAGATCGAAGGAAGGATGAGCCTAGACACGAGTAATTTAACGTAAGGCAAAAAACAGCGCAAAGAAACGGTACGGAAGACGAGAAAAAGACGAACACGGGTGCTGACTGACAACTGAATGAATTTTACTGCGCGCAGGCAATATAAGAAAAACCAGGAAGAATACTGAAACAAGATAAAGTTAAGATTGCAGATATGGAATCTCCTTTGGCAACAAATCGCCAGACGGTTTGCTGACGCATACACCCGCACGCTCGTGCATAGAAAAAGCTTAAAAGATCTCGCGTCTTCTTTGGTCATCATAGCACTTAGGAACATGACAATGCTCAAACAACGGCTCACATGAGGGCTTGTTCGCGTACGAAGCAACATGTGTAGCCGGGTTACTATCGGTACCGGATTTGAATGACAGTCTTCGTGAGCACGCTAACCACATCAAATCCAGTACTGGTAGTAACCTTGCTACACATGTTGCTTCGTGCGCGAACAAGCCCTCTTGTGAGCCGTTGTTTGAGCATTGTCATGTTCTTAAGCGTTATCGTGGCCAAAGAGTACGCGAGATCTTTGAAGCTTTTTCTATGCACGAGCGTGCTGGTGCATGCTTCAGCAAACCGTTTGTCGATTTGTTGCCAAAGGAGATTGCATATCTACAATCTTAACTTTATCTTGGTTTAGTATTCTTCCTGGTTTTTCTTATATTGCTTGCGCGCAATAAAATTCATTCAGTTGTCAGTCAACGCCCGTGTTTGTCTCTTTCTCGTCTTCCGTGCCGTTTCTTCGCGCTGTTTTTTTTTGCCTTCAGTATGAACCAACTAGCCCGTCTTCACACTTTCGTACAGTTTGTCACTTGAAATTTAAGTGGAATAGAGGTGCAATGGTAGAAGCAGCCGTCTTGCTACTGAAGGCACTCACATTTTGTGGCGGGAAATCGTGTGTGGCTAACTCTTTCTTTTAACACCAGGCATAGTATTCTCGGTGAGCTGCTGCAACCCTCTAGCGAGCACTCTGTGCACTATTACAAAAAGCAGTTAACTATTCTGGACAAGTTTGAGAAATGTGTCATTGGGTCAGTGGAGCTTCCCTGCAACAAATATTCAGAAGAGTGCGTGTATTGCAGCAGTAACTGGACGTTTAGGGTAATGACCTGCTCCGTGTCATCGATTTTTGCAGTAAATTCTTCACCCACATGCCTGCGGGCTCTTCTCTACGACCGTAAAGCCATAATTACTCACATAACTGAGAATCGCTAAATACATCCTAAACAGCGCTTGACAACACGACGACGAGGAAGAGGGGACACAAGACAGTGCTGTTGAAGAGGACGACGAGGTCCCCTCTTCCTCGTCATCGTGTCGTCAAGCGCTGTTTAGGTGGACGAATACCAACTACCCCAGCGGTCGATTTTGTTGAATCGCGAAATCACTTGAAATCTCTGTAGATTTCGTTTTTGCCCAACGCCACACCGTGAAGGCTCTTATAAGTTCTCGCAGTTGAATGCAGGAACTTTTAGGTTGATGGACACTGGATGGCCAGCTCACAGGGTGGCCAGCTCTGGGTGACCAGTGCGGGCGGACAGCTGTGGATGGGCAGTAAATGGCGAGCTCGCAGCTTTACGCAACTCTTTATAGTGACGTTTTCAAAGGAATTTAAATGATTGCAGCGGCACAGTCTAACCTTATAATTGTGCACGTGTCGAGTTCTTTCTTTCCATTGATTACGTATACTCGAGGTGGCAATGGAGTGAAAGCTGTGGAGGAAGGGGGAAGGCGGAGCTAACTGCTTTGGGTTACTGCGCCAAAGTAGTTCTCAATAAATTGATTTCGGTTTAGGTTTCGGCTGAGATACGCATTTGATACAGTACATTTATTCGCATGAGCTCCGTGGTTGAGTGCGCTGAAGCGCGATCACCGAGCATGCAAGCATATGGTGCTTCCTTCCCCGCGCTTCGTGTGTTTGTAAACACGATCGAACGCTTTTTACGGGAGAACTCACACAGACCGACAGCGAACTATACCGCCCAACTCTGTGTCGCTCAGAAGTGAACTGAATTTTGTCAGCGCTGCACTTTTGACGGCATGCACTGATTTTTAACCTCTTCTAGAGCTGAAAGCTAGGCAGCAGCAGCGATATGTGTATCGTACTTACATAGCGCGGAAGCCGTATACCGAAAGAGCAGAACGCACTAACGCTTACGCACACGCTCGCTCACGCCGGCAAATTGGCTATAGAGATTGCGGAAACGGCAGATAGTCTCGGTTGCGTCAGCCTCACTTGGGCGTACACTTGGCAAACCACTCGCTTCGTTTGTTTTGACACCGTTTGCTTCTCAAGCTTCTCAAAAATCATATGCGGAGAATGATGTGGCGAGGTCTCCGAGCCGCCGAATGGCGTCGATGCGGACGCCATGTTTTTTTTCGGAAGAGAACCATTACCACACCAGTGCCGACAGTGGCAACCAAAAAAACGCGAAAATCAAAAACATATTGCTCTGTGTTTCATATATTCTGGCTAGTAATTTAGTAGCACTATCAATGGAAGGGTAAAACATAAAAACTATCCATTTTTTAATTGCTTAGGGTACAGCTAGCTTTGACTGTAGCCTTAGCTACAGTCAAGGCTACGACTGTAGCTTAGCCTTAGCTATAGCCTTGACTGCATTGCAACAGAAAGTTGTCCCCGAGTATAGGTGTTTATTTAAACGCCTTGCTCTATTTTTGTACTTACAGCGACTACTTTGGGTTAATGTCCATGGGAGATGTTGTGAAGGGCCTGGTGCGATACATGTTCCAAGAACGTGAGTTTCTCGCTTTTGCTCACTTTATTCAAACTGCGTTCTTCGCCTTTTAATGTAGAAGTTCTTCCGTAACTGTTATTAGATTTGTGGAGTCACAGAAGGCTGAACCTGACTATCTCAGATGAATAAAAAAATTGGCGGATTCCAAGCAGTGCTGGGAATCGACGTAATGCGAAAATCTCAGCATGAAAGAATTGAACAAATGGTTAAAAATAAATCGGCTTGTGATATTTTTAGATTGATTGTGCTTGGGTCCTTATATTTCACACCGGTGAGCCGTGGTGATTGCGTCCAGAAATACGATTGGTGTGACCACAGTTCACCCTCCCTGAAGAATAAAAATAAAGACTGCACTGAGAGCTCATGCAACACGTCGCACAACACACTACGCAGTTTTTAATTTATCCAAGGAATGTTTCCTGACTACTAAATCTGTCATGCTTTTCAAATACATGCCAACGTTCCCCCTTCGTGTGAGTGTGTTTTCAAAATCTGTGCTCATAACCTTTCCTCCTTGCGACGTTTTCGTTCCCGTATACAAGAATACTTGAGTTATGCTGCTCGGAACCATGCTGCCTGTTTCGCTTAGCTCTGTGTTTTGTGGCGAGCGTCTAGCCGCACCCGGCAGTCCTATCTGTTTTCGAAGCGAGGCTCGTGTTCTTGTCTTTTTTTATACCGTACAGGCTATCTTACTCGGTAGGGAGTGTTTCCCTTGTCTTCACTAGAGCAGATTGTTATTTCATGGTCACAATTAGGCATCTAATCTGACGGTTCCAGGAAGAATTACACGATAAAGTTAAAGCTTGCAGAGCAAATGCCGCGACAATCGATTCGTCGGTGGTTTCTGTGCACATCACTTTGTTGACTGCTTCTTCGAAGCTTGCGTTTTCTTTCAATATTTTGCTGGGAGACAGTTCTCCCCAATAAACGTTCATTTCTTCAAGAACCTCCTTTTATTCCTCACGGCGTGACTACATCCTACACAATAACTGCCGGCTGTACTTGGATGAAAGCTCGGGGAACATATCTCGTCCTGCTTTTTGACCGTTGACGAGGAGTCATTTCTGTAATTTTTGAAACAGTAGCCGATGTTGGGCGCTACTCAAGCCGGTGCTTTGCCAAATCGGCTCTTAGGGAAATGTTGCTTGCTTGCAAACGGGGCTTGGATTCATACATTTCCTGGTGTCGCTTTGCATGCTGAGCCACAGTAGCTCTGCACTGATTCTACGTAAGGGATGTTTTTATCCTTTGGTAGCCCGATATCAAATTTTTGTGCGTTGAAGGTAAAATGGTATACAAAGTTTCGTGGAACTTTACGGACCTCCACGAACTCACACATCAGAACTAGCCCGACATCTTCGGTAAATTACTTCAACGAAAATTTTAGATTCCTACGCTGTGTGATTTCGACTCCATTCCACATGCTACTAACTGCCTTGAAGTGTTTGTCGATGCTTCTGTAGCTTCGCTAACTCATGAGAGCTTACCGCTAGGGGTTGAACCAATACAACTCTTGGAGTGGTGCTCTCCTCCTCTATTGTGATGGTGTGAAGTGGTCGGCTGCGTTAGTCTTAATTTCAGGCCCTCGAAGAAAGGAGGTTGGGCACGCGGAAACACAGGTGAGTGTGTTTAAACTGCAAAATGACAGGCATGGGCATAATACAGACACTAAAGGTGGAACACTATTTGCTGCTCAAGAGACACTAAGGCAGTAATCCGAAGACGCCAGCTGCAGGTCACGATGGCCCGCCGATGACCTTCGGTGAAGTGCCGCCTCGATGTCGGTTGGGCGTGCCATCCACGAGGACGTGTCGCAGCTCCCTCCTGCGCCACGGGAATGCCGGGCCTGGATTTACCGAGCCGATCGCTCAAGGTGCCCAGCTCTGTTTCCAAGCTCGCACTGCTTCCCGCCTTGCCTTGGCGCCTCGCAGCTCTCGAGTCGCTCCAACTGCGTCCGAACTGCGGCTCGTGCAGTGACTGCAGGCCCCCGTCCTATTCTTTCTTGAACCTCCTGTCGAGCATCTTGTCGTCACCAAACAACAAAAATCAGGCTCAAGAACAACTGAAAGTCTACAACAACGGAATGCTTGTTGCCCAAAGTCCTAACGTTAAGGTTCTGGGACTGACAATTGAGAACAACGGCAAAGCTAACCTAATTACAATTTAGCAAACTTGTGAATGAGTGCAACCAAGTTATTCATGTGCTGGCTAGTATCCCCTACATACGCATGGGTCTCAGAGAAGAGGACGCCCTGCGAATCAAGGAGGCGCTGATGCATTCCATATTATTGCACCTACTAGCTTATCAAAATCCAAGTAAAACAGCACTAAAAAACTAGAAATCGTTCTACGCAAAGCACACAAAGTACCGCTAGGCGTTACTACCTTCACATCAATGCTCAACGCAAGCGTTGGAGGACGCGGGCATCTCGAACTCGCTGGACTTATTGGTCACTGCGCACAAGATCAGCGACCTAGAGGAAATCCGGGATTCCGAACAGGGCATCCAAATTTTGAGAAGCCTCGGGTATGGAGTGAGAGATGAACAATACGAGGGCAAGACGCAGCTCACTCCAAAGGCCATAGGAAGGATTAAAATAGCCCCCCTGCCAACTAACATAAGCACCACAAGGCGCAAGGACCGGAGAGCACTGAAAGGCCCCCCTGAAAATTATTTTTAAAAAAAATCTGGATACTGGCATGTACCCGGACGCGCTTTCTCCAACGGAACAGGTGTCATAACAGTTGTGAACAAGGAATTCGTTTGTCGAAGCAGTCACAGAAAAAAAGCTGCAAAAAGCAGCCGTCGTTAAACCAAGAGCAATAGCAATAGCCATTGAAAGCTGCACACTAAAAGACTGCAATAATCTTCAGCGACTCGCAAGAGGCATTTCGCCAGCTCACTCACAACCAGCTGAACACAACTACGGCACAGATTAAGCTCAACTCTATTAAGGCTGCTCTGGTTCCCTTCCCATGAGTGCAACCCTGGAAATGAGCGCGCTAATGCTCTCGCCCGCGAATTCAACATCTGGGCACCAGCGGATGATCATCTGAGAACAATGCCCTTCTCAGACAGCCGCTATATTAACACAAGAGAAGCTCTTCGGGAGGCACGCTTTCCAGACAGCTGCTTCCTGCGCCTCGCAGGATGCTATCACGAAGGCACTCAGCTATATTTCGACAAATACAGACCCGGTCGCTTCCCTTTCCTTACATGATACACAAAACCCGAGAAAAGGAGGGTACACCGCAATGTCCACTCTGCGGGGAATACCAGGGCACTTTGCACTTGCACCCAGAATCCCGCTCTCTCGCCCACACCGCACGCCACCTTAACCATGCGTGGGTAGTAGCTGGCTGACTCAACCGCTTAAGGCCAGCGACAGCTGACGGAACGGGCAGAGTTGGCCCCAAGCTACATACTCGGATCCCCGGACTAGAAGAACCTTCTTAATAAAGTTATCTCTCTCCCTCTCTCTCTCTCCTTCGAGCACATACCACGTTGTGAATTGTCCCGTCGTCTCCTCTCCTGGCGCACTTCTCGGTGGTCGTCCTTCTCAAATTCGCGTCACACCCGTCACGTCATTACAGATGGGTCTTTTAACGGCTGCTGGCCTTTCCGCTTCGACATTTCGCGTGTGTATGAATCAGCATTTGTCTCGTATGGCTCTAGCACGCAAGTGTTAGAGCTTACTTTTTAAAGCAAAGCTTTCAACCTCTACCAGCTTTCCTCGTGGCGTGCGCGACAAGAAACTCCCAACATGGCTGGAGAGGATGAGGGCGGTTTTCCCTCACGAAGCACAGTGTCTGCAGGGAAAGAAGACCAGCGTCTGCTTGCAATGTGGTGATCGAGTCGATTAGCGAGACAGTGAGCGGCCCCCGATCCTCCTTTTCCCTTTCTCCTACTGTCGCTCCCTGCCTGCGCATCTTTATTTCCTAACATGCTCCCGCCGCAGCCAAGTTGATTGGGAGGTAGCTGGCAGCTGCACGGGAAGTGGCAAAGTCCAGACCTCACTACGACCAGTTGTTCGACTTCCGGCGGCGCATAATTCAGCCGCAGCGATGCTTGTAAGCTGGCTGGGGGATCCCGTGGAGCATTTGGCAGGGTTTGTCGGTGCCTTCGATCTCTGTAGAGAGCGTTGTCAATCGAGCGAGGCAGTACAAGTCCATAGTCAGTGTCATGGGCACCGAGCGCTTGCTGGTTTGCTGGGTCAAAGTTACTTAGGGGCTAAAAGTGAAGACTGCGAGTGTTCATATGGTTCCCCGGGAAAAGAGACCATGCTCAAGGTTTTCGGCCAGAAGGCAGCCGCCGGGTCAAATGGGAACTGCTGATGCGGACGGTCAATTTTACAGAGATCATGCGGCGAGAGTAGTGGCACTGTCGTTGCGCCCACGTCTGATAGGCGTTCCGCGAAGTAATCGGTGTGTTCCAGAAGCACACCCGGTTTCTCTGCGAACCACGGGACTTCGCTCTCTTCGGACCTATAAACACTGTATAAAGGCGCGTCCAGCATCGAATTGCTCATGTTGAAGAAGGGGTAGTCACCGTCGAAGCTTTTGTTGAGGATGCCTCCCCACCGGGCCTGGACTAGCACGGCCGAAGCTCGCTTCCGGCGTGGAAGCTCACTCAAAGAGCGTCGGAGGAGCAGGCGCTTCGTTAACCCCAGAAGCGAGTTCACCTTCTGCACCAATAGTGTTTTCGTTGCTGGGCCCAATGAAAATATCTTCGACTCGAAACCGGGTTTCTGAACTGCTTTCGAAACGAGAGATCCGTCACCGACGTAAGAGTCGCAACAGGGAAACTCGGAGGTCTCCAAAACAGGAGTCGCATCATCGAATCTAGGGCCGTGGCAGAACGGGTCCGACGTCTCCGTAGCGTTAGTCAAGTCGTTAATGCGAGGGTTGTGGAAGAGGTGTATTGGCGTCTCCGAAGAGAGAATTGCATATGCGACACCACCGTCCGTCTGAGGCCACTGAGAAGTCTCCAAAGTGGAAGTCTTGTCGGCGAAACTAGATTCACTGCAGGTCCGTTGGGCCGTCTCAGCAATGATAGCCGCGTCAGGGATGCCGAGGCCCCTGGAGTATCTTTGAGACTTCTATGATAGGGCAGTCACGGAAGCAGCAGGACTGCGCAGTTGCCGGAGCCTCTCTCCCTGGCTGAGCACTTCGGTGTCCTGCTTGGCGTCCTGAAAGGCCGCAGCGCCTCCGCCCTCGTTGTCCTGTAATTCTACCCGAGCACCAGTCGTTTCCCGGACGGGCCGCACGTCACACGGAAGCATTGGGCGCCGGGCCTCCTCGGGAAGCAAGCAAATAGTCGAGGTTGCGATGCGGGTAGTAAACAGGGCCGCCTGAGGTTGAGGGACGGGGCTTGCGGAAGAGTATCGGCTCACGGAGAAGCGTACGCGCGTTCGCAGGGCGCAGATACGCTCGTCGTAATCGATCGCTTCCAAAACGTCAGCATCTAATTCTTCATCCTTCAGGTTCTCCTGAACTGGAGCGTCGAGTTTGTGAAGGCTCACCTGGCCATGCGAGATGAGGTCGGGGACATTTTGTCTGTCAAGGGCCGTTGCTGACTGGCTCCGCAGCAAGGCGTCGAGGACTATCATGGTAGCGGAGATGCTCGCTCGCAGGACATCTCTGCGAATACAAGGATCGTCCATGCCACCAGTTGATGAAGCAAGACGCCGGAGTTTCGAATACTTGGGGTCAAGGGCGGGCTTGGGCACGAGCCGAAAGGGGCGGCGGCCGAGGGCAAGGCTATCAGGATAAAGCAGTACGAAGGTATCCAAGCCTCGCGTGCCTCGGAGCCGCTGCGCCGTTGAACTTGGTTCCGCTCGTGCCTCGTTTCCCGGGTTTCACGGCACCAGAGAATGTCTAGCGAAAGAGGACCAGCGTATGGCTTCCAATACGGTGATCGAGTCAATTAGCGAGACAGTGAGCGGCCCCCGATCGTCCTCTTGCCTTTCTCCTACTGTCGCCCCCTGCCGGTGCATCTTTATTTCTTAACAGTGTCTACGGCGCGGCGAATGGTTACACAGCGTCCCCCGCGCAGGTGCCTGCGCCCGACGGCGGACGCGTCGGTGGTACGGCTTGGCCGCCTGCTTTAGCGACAGTTGTTTTGGGCCTGTTTTTGTGCAGCTTCGCGTTCACTGCGTGGATCCTTTTCACGGTTGATACGCTTCTTCGGTAGTTCCGTCTGGGTAACCCGTACACGACGGAAGTAAGTGGTCGTACCGCGCAAAGATACGTTAAAGATTGGTTTTCAGGGCGGGGAAACAAAGTGTACAAACCACATACAGGTATCTGGCAGCTGGAGAAATGCTACCTTTTTCGCACTGCTTGCCACGGATGAGACTCCGTTTTCTAAATTCGTGAATACCACTTTGGTTGGATTTTAACAGGTATTACAAAAGGCGAAAGGAGCGACTTTTGATAATTAGCGATTATAAAAGTTTCCTCAGCTTTCTCGCACTTGTCAAACTTACTAAACCAACTAGCTTAAATCGGCAATGGGAATCACTCAGCTGACATGCCGAATTGTTTCGGCGTCTCCACTTGTCTCACGCGGTGGTGTAGCCCCGAGCTAGCACATCAGGATGGCTAGGTTTCGCGGTCTCACCCTTCGAAAGGCACTCCTCGGTGTTTTTCTCACTTTCGACTCACGGCCGGCCTACAGCGGAGGTGCCTGCCACTCTAGCCCGGCCATTGCTGACGCTGCTGCGTTCGGTGATTCCGCCTCCACGAACACCATGTACCGGCTGGCAGAATCTCTGGTTTCCCTCTTTTTAGAGTCACGTAAGTGAACTTAAGTAACGTCGATGGGCAGTTTTTGTGGGCGTCGTTTAAAGCTTTGCTTTCGAGCCGCCTTCACAGCATGTATTGGAGCGAATTTTTTAAACAAGAAAGTGTTATGTTCCCGGGGACACAACGATTTCACTGTATCATATCTGTCACATAAATGACGCAGTGCAACGGGGCTGGTGGCCTCTAAAGGATGCACCCGCGCACACAGGGACTTCTTGTGGGATAAGCAACGTTTCGTACTAAAGAGTACGTTATAGTTCAGGTTCATTTTCGGTTTTATATTTTAGCACGAAAGTGTTTTATGCCGGTATACACCAAGATTTTATTGATGTCATATCCGTCACGTAAATGATGCCAGTACACCCTTGCCGAAGCGACCCGCCAGCAGGACGTCGCTCGCCAAGCACACCCACAAGACAGCCGCTGTCCCGCAAATCATGCTCAGCTGCAGATTTTCCTACACATTTCACGTTTGCGTATTACCGATTCCTATGACAAAGAAATCAACCGCAGTTTTTGTCATCAGTTTTGTCTCGCGGAGACTAGTGGGGTCGGGTCTGTCAATAAGTCATGTCGAGCCAGAGGTCAACGAACTCACTCATGGGTCCACTCCCTCAGACTCATTTGGACTCAAACACATGCGGGAGCGTGAGTTCGAGTGAGCGCGAGGCTAGTGTAGCATGGTGAGTTTGAGCTTGGGTGAGTTTGAGCCGGGTGAGCCCGACTGAGTTTGAGTCCGATTGAGTTTGAGTACGCCTGAGACCTAGTGAATTCTGAGTCCATTTTGAGTTGTGAGTACACTTTGAGTTTCAGTACATTTTGAGCAGTGAGTACATTTTGAGTTTGAGTCCATTTTGAGTTCTGAGTACATTTTGAGTTGAGTCCACCTTAAGTTCTGAGTACATTTTGAGTCCATTTTGAGTTCGGAGTACATTTTGAGTTTGAGTCCATTTTGAGTTCTGAGTACATTTTGAGTTTGAGTCCATTTTGAGTTCTGAGTTCATTTTGAGTTTGAGTACATATTGAGGTTTGAGTACATTTTGAGTTCTGAGTACATACGAGTTTTGAGTCCATTTTGAGTTTGAGTACATATGAGTAGCCTAGCAGGCAGCTATGGTTGGCTGTGAAGTTTCATGCGTTGCTGTGGGCTCGGAATTCAGGTTACCTGCGGGTACGGCGCCATTCGGGATCCGCATGATCGGTTGGGAAGGAGGGGGTGTCTGGTTTTTTTTTGTTTCCTGTTGAATTTTCATGACCCTAAGCACTTTCTGTATACCAAGTTTTCGCGGCTGGGCACGTGAGTGATAATTGACTGGATAGGTCATAAGAAAGGGTTGTCTTAACTTTTCCTCCTGATGGATCCACTAAGAGGGTGGGAAAGGGTGGTGGGAAAGCACACTGCGGCGCTTGCTTGCTGGTTGTTCGCCTGATACTGTTAACGGCTTGACATACTAGGGGTCACAAAGGAAGAGGTGAGGGCCGGGAGGAAAAGGGGCGGGGGCTGTCCCTTCTGCTGTTTCAAATGAATTAGCTGAATTGACTGGGCAACGCCCCTTTAGACAGAATAATGACCGTATTAGATTGGGTGAAAAGTCAAAGTGATGACGCTAAGGCGTGTAAGATATCAAATGATAGGTCCCGAATAACGGAATCAAGCGGGCTAAATAAAAAAAATGCTTCCTGATTGTATTCATCACGCAGTCTTAATGACCCATAGATTGGGTTAAAATTTAAAATGACGGTTCGAGGGCATGTGGGGAATCAAATTCAAGGTCACGATGTGGGGAATCATTCGGGACAAAAATGAGTTATGGTTATATTGCCGCGAACCATGTACGGGTTTGTTTATTTATTGTTTGTTTTTAATGCCCGGTCGCACCCGGCTCTGTGCCGTGCGAAGCGCGTGTTCCATTCTTTATTTTTATGCCGCACGGGCTATCTCATTCAGATAAGCAGAGGGTTTCGCCCTAACGCCACTAGCCCAGAATAAACTTCTGTGCTCTACAATTTTCTGGATGCGAATCGACGGTTCCCGAAACTCTCGCCCCGAAAGATAAAAGCCTGCACAGCAGACGCCGCGGCATTCGATTTGGCGACGCTCGCCGACGCACGTACGTCACTTTGTTGACCGCTGCTCCGGCGCCTCTATATTATTTTCAGTTGTTAGGGGAGCACAAGTTCGCTCCAATAAACTTGTTTCTTTTCCAAACAACTGCGTCGTCATTGGCTTCGTGACATCTGTTGGAGGTGCGGGGTAGGCACCCTTCATGCCCACTACAACCTCTGGAAGCCGCCAAGCCAGTCCAAAAAGTGCCAGCCTCCGCCTGCAAGATTTACCACCCGAGTTCGGTCTACTACCGGAGAAAGTGAAGAAGAAAGACGTCGTGCCAACCATGGCCAACCATGGCCAACCAAGCCAATCCTCCCGTCGTTCTGCAGCAGCCACGGGAACCGCCATCATTCCGAGGAGCCCCCGCAGAAGACCCAGAAGAATGGTTGGAGAAACTGGAGCGCGTCCGGAAATTCAACAGGTGGGACGACGCAGAAAGGTTCCGGCATGTTTTCTTTTACTTGGAAGATTCGGCTCGCACTTGGTTCGAGAACCACGAGAGGTCCTTGACAAACTGGGCTCAGTGCAAAAGCGAGTTCACTAAGATCTTCACTACCGTCGTGCGGAAAGAAAGAGCCGCCCTTTTGTTGGAAACGCGCACGCAACACCCCAACGAAGGAGTCGTGATCTTCGTTAAGCAGATGAAGCAGCTATTTCGCTTCGCGGACCCCGAAATGACAGAAGAAAAGAAGTTGCGCTTCTTAATGCGTGGAGTGAAGGAGGAACTGTTTGCTGGACTTGTCCGAAATCCGCCCAAAACCGTCGCCGAATTCGTGACCGAAGCCAGCACCATTGAGAAAGCCCTCGAAATGCGTGCTAAGCAGTATGACCACAACTTTGTTGGCGCGGCCAATGCGAACTACTTTGGCAGCACGCGGATCCCGGCCGACAGCCTACGCGAGACTATCCGTGCAATATGAGAGAGGAGCTGCGGAAACTTTTCCCAACGCCGCCGCAGCCCAGAGTCGCTTCCTTCACCGACGTGATTAGAGAAGAAGTGCAACAAGCGTTGGGAACTTCTACGCCATCCGAGGTACCCCGAGAGCCACAAGCTATGACATACTCCGTGGCTCTTCGTCCACCCCGCCCTGCTCCAACACGCCGTCAAGAGGCCCCGCCGTACCGCCGCCCACTGTCACCCACCCGACCCCGGTAGCCCAAAACCAGACCCCGAGGAAGACGGACGTATGGCGAACTCCCTATAACCATCCTCTGTGCTACCACTGCGGAGAGGCCGACCACATCTACCGTCGCTGCCCATACAAGAGACTCGGACTGCGTGGTTTCTCCGTCGACGCACCTCGCCCTCTCCCTGGCCAACGACCACGTGAGATCGACGAGTATCTATCTGACACCAGCCGTGGCCCAGCGCGTTTCAACCGTTCGCCATCGCCCTACCCACACCAATCGCCGAACCGCCGTAGCAACGCTGACTTCGCCCGTGGAAGATCCCCCAGCCCTCACGGGGGAAACTAAAAGCAGCAACTTCTGGAGGTGAAGTTGCTCTACGGCGAAAACCCGGAAACCCTCCAACGACGCAAGGACGCGCCGAAGACAGTGATTCACGACATGCCCTCATCCCGACGACCCGACCTGACCCTGACGAGACTCCCGAACACGACGACAGCTATACGCCGCGACGCTTACCCGACCTGACCGAGACGTCCGCTGAGAAGACGTCGACAACGACGACGCACAGTGCCCGACCGTCAACACGCACAAGCCGAGATGCGACGCCCCCACGCACCCGGAACTCGAGGAAGGCGGCATCCGACGTCAAGGTGTCCATCGACGGCTTTGATGTAGTCCCCCTCGTAGACACGGGAGCCGACTACTCCGTAATGTGCGGAACATTTGCGTCTAAGCTGAAGAAAGTTATGACCAGATGGGACGGTCCACTCATACGCACAGCAGGAGGCCGCCTCGTGATGCCAAGTGGAACGTCCACATCGCGCGTCACCATAGATGGCACGATGTACCCTGCGGTGTTCGTCGTTTTGCCCAACTGCTCCCGCGACGTAATTCTCGGAATCGACTTTTTGACGGACAACGGCGCAATATTCCATCTGCCGACGAAGTCGATAATTTTTTCCTCCGACCACTCCATGACGCCGGAATCGAACCCCGAACATCGTGCAGCTGTAAGGATCGTCGATGATCACGTCAGCCTGCCACCCCGCGCAAGCTTGATGATCACCGTCTACTGTGAAGGTGCTGCTCCCGACGTCGACGCTATCGTGGTTGCTTCTTGACGGCTGTGTGTCTGTCGCAAGAGGGATTGCGCGGTTTAAGCAGCGCAAATCCCACGTTTTGGTCACCAGTTTCACCGAGGAGTACCAGATTTAAAAAAGGGCGCTGCAATTGCGTTCGTCGAAGAAACGCAACAAGCAAGTGACGTGACCGCTGTCGCCGACTTTGAACGCGCACCCGACGATACCGTCTAGCTTCGGCACCCCTTTGACGTGAATCCGGCGCTACCGCAAGAAGAAAGGAACACGTTATTGGCTTTTCTGCGTCGCTACAGTGAGCGTTTTTCGTGAACTCAAAGTTACATCAAACACCTCTGGCGAAGCACCGCATAATACCCGAGGATGGAGCCAGACCTACCCGGCAGTCACCGTACCGCGTCTCTTCACACGAGCGCGAAGCCATCCGGACTCAAGTCGACGACATGCTCAACGACGAGATTATACAGCCATCGAAAAGTCCGTGGGCTGCGCCGGTCGTACTCGTGAAGAAAAAAGACGGCACACTGAGGTTCTGCGTTGACGGCCGGCGATTGAACAAGATCACCAAAAAGGACGTGTACCCCCTGCCACGAATCGACGACGCCCTCGACCACCTCTGCCATGTGAGGTACTTCTCATTGATGGATCTGAAGACAGGCTACTGGCAAATTGAAGTGGACCAGAGAGATCGAGGGAAGACTGCATTCATAACCCCGGACGGCCTATACGAGTTCAAGGTGATGCCGTTTGGGCTATGCACGGCACCAGCAACGTTCCAAAGAGTCATGGACACTGTGCTAGCTGGCCTGAAGTGGCACACCTGCCTCGACGACGTTGTGGTATTCTCATGGACTTTCGACGAACATCTCGCAAGGTTGCAGTCGGTACTCGAGGCCATCCGTACGTCGGGGTTAACGCTGAAGCCTGAAAAGTGCCGCTTCGCGTACGAGGAACTGAAGTTTTTGGGCCATGTCGTCAACGCCGCGGGAGTCCTGCCTGACCCGGCGAAAACTAAAGCCATAGCGAACTTCCCAAGGCCGAAAGATAAGAAGGGCGTGCGCAGATTTCTTGGACTGTGCGCGTACTACCGGCGCTTCGTCGCAAACTTCGCACGCATTGCAGAGCCGCTCAAGCGCTTGACGAAAGATAGCACCCCTTTCAGCTGGGAAGACGACCAAGAAAAGGCATTCTGCGAGCTGCAAAAACACCTGCAAAGCGCGCCTGTGCTCGCTCATTTCGACGAAAACACCGAAACGGAAATACACACGGACGCCAGTGATATAGGCTTGGTTGCCGTCCTTGTCCAAAAACAAAGCGGGTGCGAAAACGTAATCGCCTATGCCAGCCTGGGTCTGTCGAAGGAGGAGAAAAACTACTCTGCCTCCGAAAAAGAGTGCCTGGCTATTATATGGGCAATTTCAAAGTTTCGCCAATAACTGTATGGCAGACCGTTCAAGCTTGTAACAGACCACCATGCGCTGTGTTGGCTCGCCAATTTGAAGGACCCCTCTGGACGTCTTGGGCGGTGGAGTTTGCGCCTGCAAGAGTTCGACGTTACAATCGTCTACAAATCCGGCAGAAAACACTCCGACGCCGACTGCCTGTCCCGCGTCCCTGTCGACCCACCACCACAAGACTCCGATGAAGACAGCGCGTTCTTAGGGGTTGTTACGGAGAGCGACCTACCCGCCCAGCAGCGTGCCGACCCGGACTTGCGCGTAATGATCGACTACCTCGAACGACGAAGCGTCGCCGTGCCTAGAGCGTTCAAGCGGAACTTACCAGCATTCAGCCTCAAAAACTCCGTCCTCGTGAAGAAGGACTTCAGCCCCGGAACAAGAACAAATCATCTACTTGTCATCCCCGCAGACCTTCGTGACGAAATTTTGGAAGCGTCCCACGACGACCTGTCTTCCGGACATCTCGGCACAGCTCGCACTATTGCAAAAATAAAGGCGAAGTACTTCTGGCCCCGCCTTACATCCGACGTCACCCACTGCGTTCGGAGTTGCCGTGACTACCAGCGATGAAAAAGGCCGCCGACAAGACCCGCCGGACTTCTGCAACCGATCACCGTCCCGTCGAGGCCCTTTCAACCGATTGGAATGGACCTTCTAGGCCCGTTCCCGACGTCACGATCGGAGAACAAGTGGATTGTCGTAGCGAC
The DNA here is from genome assembly GCF_048455015.1 of Haemaphysalis longicornis. Classification (NCBI taxonomy): domain Eukaryota; kingdom Metazoa; phylum Arthropoda; class Arachnida; order Ixodida; family Ixodidae; genus Haemaphysalis; species Haemaphysalis longicornis. The sequence goes on from NW_027526245.1 coordinate 22,454,469, forward strand.
AGACTACATGACGCGCTACGCGCTACGCCGCTCTTCCGCGGGGGACTGCACAAGAAGTCGCCAAGTTCTTTATAAACCAAATTGTGATGCGACATGAAGCCCCTGAAGTCCTAATTGCGGACCGCGGAACGGCCTTTACCGCGGAGCTGATGCAAGGAATCTTACGCTACAGCAACACGGATCACCGAAGAACGACGGCGTACCACCCCCAAACGAACGGACTAACGGAACTTCTGAACAAGACGATTGCGGATATGCTGTCCAGGTATGTCGACGTTGAACATAAGACTTGGGACGAAGTCCTCCCGTATGTCACGTTTGCTTACAATACAGCGACGCAGGAAACTACGCAGATGACACCGTTCGAGCTTGTCTACTGAAGACGGCCGACTACGATGCTCGACGCCGTGCTTCCGCATGTAGAAGACGACGACCTCAACGCCGACGTCCAAGGATACCTTCAACGTGCGGAGGAGGCCCGCCGGCTCGCTCGAGTTCGTATAACGGACCAGCAGCTGGTGGATGCTGGCCGCTACAACCTCCGACACCGAGACGCCAAGTACCAACCAGGAGATCGTGTGTGGGTTTGGACCCCCATTCGACGACGCGGACTCAGTGAGAAGCTTCTGCGACGGTATTTCGGACCCTACCAGATTCTACGACGTGTTGGCCAATTAACCTACGAAGGGATCCCCAGTGGTGATTGCGGCACATCACGACGACGCACGCGACCCGAAGTCGTCCACGTGGTTCGCCTCAAACCGTACTTCGCAAGATGACAAACTTGTCTTGTTGTTGTATTGTTGTTGCTTGTTTGTTCGGACTGTCGTTTTATTTTAGCATCGGGTCGATGCACTCTTAGAGGGGGGGGGTAATGCCGCGAACCATGTACGGGTTTGTTTTTTTATTGTTTGTTTTTAATGCCCGGCCGCGCCCGGCTCTGTTATCTGTGTCCCATGCGAAGCGCGTGTTCCATTCTTTATTTTTATGCCGCGCGGGCTATCTCATTCAGATAAGCAGAGTGTTTCGCCCTAACGCCGCTAGCCCAGAATATTCTTCTGTGATCTACAATGTTCTGGATACGAATCGACGGTTCCATAAACTCTCGCTCGGAAAGATAAAAGCCTGCGCAGCAGGCGCCACGGCATTTGATTTTGCTACGCTCGCCGACGCACGTACGTCACTGTGTTGACCGCTGCTTCGCCGCCTCTGTATTCTTTTCAGTTGTTAGGGGAGCACAAGTTCGCTCCAATAAACTTGTTTCTTTTCCAAACAACTTCGTCGTCCTTGGCTTCGTGACAATATCATGGCGTATTGATGGTTAGTCATAGATTCGGTTAAAATTCAAGTTCATAACGCTAGGGTGTGTGGCGTATCAAATTAAACGTCTCGATGAGGGTAATCACGTGCTTCCTGATTATTATCATGACATACTGAAGGTGGGTCATAAATTAGGCTAAAATTCACAATGACGCCACTGGGTGTGCGGGGCATCGAATTGAAGATTCAGATGAGAGAAATCACGTGGTACAAAAATGCCGTATGGCTATATCATGACATAGTCATGAAATTGATTCCGCTAGGATGTGATGGGTATCAAATTAATGGGCTTGATGAGGGGAATCAAGTGGGAGAAACACAAAAATGCTCCCTGGTTATAACCATGAGATAGTCATGGCGAGTCTTAAGTCTCATATTGGGTTAACATTCGCAGTGACCCCGCTGGGGGGTGTAGGGTATCAAATTTACGGTATTGACGAAGGGAATCACGTGGTAAAATTAAAAAAAGGCTTTCTGGTTCTAATCATGAGATAGTCATTATGAGTCATAGATTGGTTTAAATTCAAGGTGAGGCCATTAAAGCATGTGGGGTGTCAAATTGAAGGTTTCAGTTAGGGGAATCACGTGGGACATTTAAATAATGCGTTCTGGTTACAGTCAGGAGAGTCATGGTTAGTTTGACTGGTATGAATTCCATATGATCCTGCTAGGGTGTCTGGGGTATCAAATTAAAGGTATCGTCGAGGGGGATCACGTGGGGCAAATATAAACATGATTTCTGGTTATAGTTATGAGGATGTAGCAAAAGGTATCTTTCTTAATTTGCTGGGTCGGGTTTGACCAAAGTTCCGTGCCAACCTGTAAGGCAGTTGTGCTATATACATGCGAAGGCTTGTCTAGAGCCCTCCATCAATGCGGTATATAGTAATGAAAATATTGGCGTCTAAATGCGGAATCATTGAGGCAGGATGGCATGGGGTAAAAACAACAGCCATGCCAAGCTCTCGAACTTAAATCACCAGACTCAAAAACTATCTGCTAATAACTGCCATTCATACGCTACATCCTCCATTTCCGCGTGTCCCAACAAACAAGCAAATCCTCCGACACATATGGTGTCGTGGAAATTGTGGACGACCACAGGTAACAGGCGGAATCAGAGCTTATCAGAAAGGCGGATTTCAAATTCGTTTATGAATAAGCCATGCGGCCGCGTTTCGTGTCAGTAATTTCCTTCCCACAGTGTACCAACATGCACTCTAATCTAGAATTGGCAAATTACATGTGAGACTCTAACTTCTTGCTAGAGTGTAGGAGATAGAGAGGCAACAGAGCCACGAAGACATAAATAGACATTGCGACAGAAGGAAAACACTTCAGAAAAGTAAGACAGCGCACTGTGTGTGTGCGCTCGAACTGATTTTATTACAATAAGAAATCAGCGCAAGATACCAAAACTAGCACATGACAACAATGTAAAGGAAAAGAATTAACTCGGGCTCTGCAGTTCTCCAAGGACTACATGTCAAACATAATGAAACAACAGATGACAGACGCAACACACACACACACACGCGCAAACGCACGCGCACTTGCACGCGCACACGCACTCGCACTCGCACACGCACACGCGTGCATGCTGGAAGTTAACAGCTGGGTACGGTGGCGGTAATTGCTTACAACGATAGCGTGGTGCTTTTCCGAGCTGCGAGAGCTCATCCCCCCTAGCAAATGCTAATAAAAACTAATACAAGTGCCTCAGCAAACAACGAGGCACTTTTCTGTTTGTCCCACGTGATTTCCCTCCTTGAGACCCTCAATTTGATACCCCACATTTTTTAGCGCCACATCTCTCTTAATTTTAAACAAATCTCAAACTATCCATGACACTCGTGTTACACGACTCGCCATTTTCGATATTTCTTCTTAGTATTTCTTTTTTCAGTTTTTTAACATTTAGTTTGATCAATTGTCTACATTTACGCTTTTATAATGATTACAGCTTGAACTTCCATGATATCTGCATTTTTGCGTAAATGCAGGGCGTTACACGATCCTGGCGGGGGTAGTAGGCAAAGAATGCTACGCATTAAAAAAGTAAAGGCATATCCATGAACGCCTCGCGCTTCAGAGTTTCGCGTGGGACAGTAAGCTTTTACACAAGGCGTTTTTTCAGGATGCAGAGCAAGAATGCACGGAACCGTAACCCTGAACAGCTTCGACGTAAATGAACGGAGCAGTGAGCGCGCGTCCCCTTGCCCAATCTGGCTTGTTTCGACCCAGGGACCCAGCACACCATCGAGTCTGGAACACCTCTGTCATAAACACGAACAGGGAGCCTACATCAAGAGTTTGATATCCAATATATACGTACAATTGCTTGCAACCAGCGCTAGTCATCTTGGGCAGCAGGTATAGCTGTATTAAATCTGCAACGAAAATTGTTTCCGACCTCACAGGAGCTACGGTGTCATGTCGTGCCGTATGCAAGAGTTTGAACTTAGGAATTTGCACCCGTAATATTTTTACCACGCGTGAATTTGAAAACACTGAATGCTAATTAAATCAGAGTCCATCTGAGCCCGAGTAAATTTCTACCACGAGAGAGTTGTTAGGCCATTTGAGTTCAGAATTCATTTTCAGTTCTCAGCCCATTTTGAGTTCTGAGTTCATTTTGTGTTTTGAGTTCATTTTGAGTTTGAGTACATTTTGAGTTTGAGTACATTGTGAGTTTTGAGTGAATTTTGAGTTTGAGTACATTTTGAGTTCTGAGTACAGTTTGAGTTTTGAGTACGTTTTGAGTCCATTTTGAGTATATTTTGAGTTCGAGTAAATTTTGAGTTTTGAGTCAATTTGGAGCTTTGAGTCCATTTTGAGTTTAAGTACATTTTGAGTTTTCAGTAAATTTTTAGTTTTAAGCCCATTTTGAGTTTGAGTACACTTTGAGTTTTGAGTCCATTTTGAGTTTTGAGTCCATTTTGAGTTTGAGTACATTTTGTGTTCTGAGTACATTTTGAGTTTGAGTCCGAGTGAGTTCTGAGTTTTGCACTCAATGTGAGTTTGAGTGAGCTCAGATGTGCTGCTCAGCATTGAGTCTGAGTTTGAGTGAGTGGTGATTCGAAAAAATAAAATTGTGAGTGAGTTTGAGTGAGCCACGCCAAATTTGCCGAGGTATGTGTCGAGCACCTGGGGCGTTCCCAAGAATCAGGTTGTATGAAGGGTTTTATAGGCATTTAGCTCGAGGGTGCTATTCGAGAAGGCCCGAGATATCGCGGAACTCGGGATATACGAGCTCTGGCGGCGTTCCCGTAACATGATGGCATTGTTTGGAGATCGAGTTAAAATTTCTTCAAAATGTGCTTCATGCTCTCACTGACTATTGACATGACGTAAGCGGTCCAGGGCAGCCCGCTCCAAGGAGGCGTGGGGGGGGGGGGGGGAGGGAGTAACGGTATTTTTCAGTGCGTTCGCTCGTTCTACTGTTGCCCTCGTGGCTTTTGGGGAATAGAAAATCCAACTATTTTATTTGTCTTTTTATTTTATGAATATGTAGTTCACTACAAAGTTAATTTATTTGGCAATTCAGACGTTCATTTGAGCTTGCGGAGGCAACCTGGCGGGAAACATATTACACAGGTTATTGGCTGCTAGGAGGTCCAGGAGGTGTTGGCTCAGGGTGCCCGATGTGAGTCCGTGTTTCACTGTTCGACCGATCTGGGTGGGAATTTTATGAAGTGGCGGCAGGGGTTCGGTTCCCGATTGTTGGGATATTTATTTAGAGAGTGATATTGTCACGTCGGCGGTGTTCGTACTTGTTGCGTTAAGGTTTTGGGCCAAGTTTTAGGGAGTTGATGTGGCGTTCTTTTGTTTGACTTGAGTCGTTAATTGACATTTTAATAGCACGCCGCAAGGACGGCAGAGAATGCTGGGAATGTAAGTTTCTAGATTGGTTGGCATTGGGTATTTCATAGTCGTATTAACAGCGGTGCTCTTTGCACGATTTTTCTCGCTTCTAAGATTTTCGCTGTTGAGGAGCCTCGCGCCATACTGTGTCTTTCTTCATTGGGCGCAAACTGTCTCTATCGAAGTTGCGGGTCGTTTCAGCCTGCATTCCCTCTTCCCACTGGACGTTCTCGGCCGTTACGTTCAAGCCTTGTGCACTCATTGTGCAGCCTTGGTGGTAGCACGGTGCTCGCACGCGGGCACGGGCGTGTGTGTGACGTAAACAGTTCTGTCCGTCGTAAAGATTAAGCGGAAGAGAGCAATACGCCTTCCTGTTGTAACGTTCGGCTTTTCCGGCACTGAAAGAACGAGGCAATATTTTTGCGCAGATTTTATAAATTTATTCTCTCCGTTGTGAAATCGATATCACAAGGCCATTGCGAACATCTTGTTGCTTCGGAGCGGCATGTTTTCAAGCAGGGGAAGAGTTCATTGCCAACGAACAACAATTGCAGAAGCCGTCGTAGAACGGTGCAGGTCTTGTGCTACCCATGATATCCATTCAGACCACCCGCAGTGCCTCAGTGGCTAAGGCGTTGCGCTGCTGAGCACGAGGTCGCGGGTTCGATTCCCGGCCGCGGCGGCCGCTTTTCTGATGGAGGCGAAAAGCAAAAACGTCCGTGTGTCCGAGATTTCGGCGCACGTTAAAGATCCTCAGGTGGTCAAAATTAATCCGGAGCCCTCCACTACGGCGCGCCTCATCGCCTGCGTTGCGTCGGCGCGTTAAACCCTACAATCAATCGGTATCCATTCAGGTTTAAAAAAAAAACCGAAAGACAAGACACCAAACACGTTGCCACTAGCTTATTGAAACGGCTTGCACACGGTAGCCAGATTTGTTAGATATACAGGCGGCTCTGTACCAGTGAGCACTGTGCAGTACAGGACTAGAACGCTGTGTCCGCTATTCTCGCTTTGTAAAACCTACAGCATTTCGAAAGCAGTTTTGGCAAATGCAGTAGCTTCGTCCGAAACCGCCGCAGCGACTATGAGGTAATGACATTGTACCTTGCATGGTAGGACTTGAACGCAGATAAACTTGGCATATTTATGTTATAGCACTATTACGGGATCAGCAAAATTAAGTACAACTAAAATACTTGTAAACAATCCTAATACTTACAGAAATATTACAAGGTTTCTCCCAACAACGACTACCTGAACAAATTTTATACAGTCAAATTTGGTTTTATGCAAGTAATTGTTCGTTGGAGTTCCGCCTCGCACGCCAACTGTAGGTTGGGGTGGCTTTGCGGTCTTCCGGGTAGCAGATCTCCTCATTGCAGACAAATGGGGCCTCGAAGACGAAGTTGAAGTAATGCAAGGAATCTTTATGTACACTTATTTACATTTGTACATTACAGTCAAAAGAGGAAAACATTGGGACTGACTTCCTCGGCAAAGCCGATGGGGCACGCACCGCACCGTAAATCAGAACGGCCGGCCGGTCTCTCGCGCTCCGTTTTTAGAACACGTAGAGTCCAGCCCACATGCAGAAAACATCCAATCATGACACACCACCAATATGATGGACACGTACACTCGCTCCCTCTATGTGGCAAGAGCGCACAGAAATATACAAGACGAAAATACACCTCTCCCCCCGTGGGGTACTCTTTGACCTGTCGCCCCGCATTCCCCACCAGGCCGTCGCCCTCATCGGCTGCGTGTTTCTCGGAAAATTAAGGGTGCGGACAGGCCGGCGGCACGTGGTACCTTGGCCTCCTGAACGGGTTGCCGCGGGCAGCCGACGCCACTGCCTGCGATGAGTCACGCATACCCACGTGCGAGCGGCTCACGCGTGTCCCTCCCGGTTTCCGTGCGCCGCGAGAAATTCCCGGATGTCCGGTTGCCATCCTGCCCGGGTGAACGGCCTTCGCGATTCTGTGCAGAACCGTCGACATCTTTACAATGCATTTTAAAATAGGTTTAAGACAGGTTAAAAGACACGCACAGGCGATGAACATAGGCGTTGCCTTCGTGTATGCTTAAGAATGCTTCATTTATTGGTGGGTTTGTAATGCTCTTAGCAGTCTTCCCCCCTTCACCTGATTTTTGTCTTCAGTCAATATGGGCACAAAGGATGCCTGTGGAACACTTTTCCACTGGCAGGAGGGAGGAAGAGGAGCACTACGTCGGGGTGGGGGGGCAGCAAGGGTGTCACTGAAACGGCGAGGAAAATTGCGGACTATCTCAAAATATAACTGCAGGCAGCTTACATTCAAGTGAACGATGGGGGGGGGGGGGGGCAGGACAGAGGGGAGGAAAAGGTGGAAAGAAGCAGAGTCAGGGGGCAATTTTAATGCCGAATCGTGGAGTGTTTGTGCGTACCTATTCACGCACAGGGGCGCCCACATCACCTTTGGAGGAATGGAGAATGCAGTTGATCAAAAGATACATGTGACAGTACCTCACGAATGCTGATGGCGTCGTACTGAATGTCCTTGGTGGTGGCTATTGTTGTTGGTGATTTTGTTTTAAAATTTTCTGGCTTGGGGTTGGCAAGTTCGTGTATCCTTAGTAGGTGGAGACGCGTCCGAAACGTGCATGATGCACTGTGATGTAATTTTAAGGTTCCTTTTTGCTTTCCTCTGCTGTGTGGTGCTGCTGATCCCAGGGTCGTGAGTTCTTTTCCCGGCCGCTGCGGCCGGTTTTTTGGCGGAGGTGAATAGCGAAACCACCCGTGTGTTCGAGATTTCGGCTCGCGTTAAAGATCCCCAGGTGGTTAAAATTCACCCGGAGCCCTCCTCTACGGCGCGCCTCATCGGCTGTGTAACGATGGCGCTTCAAATCCCGCAATAAATCCTGTGCTGTGGTTGCCTCGCGTAGCATAGAAATGGTAACCATGATTTGGATGATTCCTCAGTATCATTGTGCCGGCGCATTTGCGAACGCGTGAAACGACATTTTCTTATTAGGTCATGAGCGACGTAGTCTCATGCGAGGGGACATGGTGATTCATACAGCCTACCCAAACACAATTAGGCATTTTCCTTCAACAAGGATTGTGTAATTATGGTCGCAAAGAGACACACATAAGAGATGCCGAATAAACTGTAGTGAACTGCATCCAATGGAGAAAAAATGCGAGAGTGAGAACAGAGTCAATTTATGTGCTACTGGCTAAAAGCAACGCCGACGTTTTTTTTTTTTTCTTTTTCTGGATGTGGAATAAGTAGCAAAGAAAGTCAGGAAGTTTTCTGGTGCACAAAGAAAGTCTATGAAAGGTCTTTCTTACCAGCTGGTTTTGCCATAACATAAATTTACTGTATTTTTGCTTCTATGTATATTGTCATATCTGCAAGCCGGTTTTCTTAATTTGTTTGTACGTGCTCTTAACAGCCCACCCAATTTCTTTCGCTCCTTCAGGGAATAATTCAGATCCGACCAGAATTATTCGCGGGGTTCCATTCATCCAGTATGTATCGGGGCAAATACCGTCCCTAGTTACCAAGTACAAGACCATGCTGAACGTCACTGGAGACGACATTGAACAGGTGAGACAAGTAATCTACTGTGCTCTGGTTGAGGCGGAAATAAATGGAAGGGGAAGGTGCGGTTATATGATGCACGGGCACCACAAGCCAAAAGGACCAACACACCGTTCGTTGCAAACTCTGTCTTCATATGGCTAATGTGGAAGGCTTCGGATGGGTCGTATTATGGGTGCAGAGACCCCTCGTGTAAATGCATTTTGGGGTCTTGGTGAATATTGTTACGTGACAGCAAGGCAAACGAGACGACGCATGAAAGATGTGAAAGATGCATTTACATGTTGGTGCCACAAAGCAATGCAACCTGTTTACAAGCGGCCATGATCGCTCGAGCCACGAGTCCGTGACATTTACGTCGCCGTCGGCGATGCCTGGCTACCCTGGGCAGGAACGCTCAGTTGCGCTTCTTGTAAGAATATAAACGATAAAGGTAATGCGTGACAAATGCCTAGAAGTTAAACACGTGGTAGCCCTTCGATGCCAGATGTTTCGTACATACAAGAGAACTGTCAATACGCAGACCCCAATAATCAAGGCGGCTGATGACACGCAAACGATAAGATCGATGCGGAACACATTCTGTATGTACAGCGCGAATGTTGGGGAGGCAGATGAGCGAGCGTATGACAAGTGTTGACTATGAACCGTTGCGGGTAACGCACGTGCATGCAGTATATCCTGCAAATACGCGCCGGCGCTATAGCGAACAGAGCGGCCAATGCGAGCCATCTCGGACAATCTCCGACACCCACCCCACTTTTGAGTATGAGCAAGCCGACGCTACTGTTCGCCAGTTTTGATTCTGTGTTTGAGCTCCGAAATGTAACTTTGCCAAGGAAATAATCGTCCGCTCAATTTTCTCTATCCGCCTGTCTCCGGAGCGACTGGCGGCGCGTATTTGTTGTTATATCTAGAGGACTGATCGTTAGGGCTTAAAAAAGAGCGCCTTAGGCTCCAAAAATAGGCAGGCCAAACGAAGTATTGTATACATTTTTACACAAATGGAGATAACTTCAAACAATGGCACGCGCTACCCCTAACAACGACACGAAAACCACAAATGTTATTGTTTATGATGGCACAAAAGCGCCAACAGTTGAACATAGCGGTTCAGTTGTGCCCTACTACTGGTGGACTAAAGACAATCTATTGGCTTAATTTAACAAGCGCAGTGCTCACATTCATCTTCATCGGTCACCGTCGCGGGCTCAAGTGTCGCATACAGTGCATCAGGCATGAAAAAAAATACTCGGTAGCTGGAGTTATTGATTTAAAAGCGCTAATCTATGTCCGCCTGACGCAATTCAGTTTAGACATAACAAAATCGTACGGAAATAATAAACACAACACATTGGGCACATTAAAATACAACTGAAACAATTTTCTCATATACAGTAATATGATTCAGTTCAGGTAGGTGTTCAGGTAAGATGTCCCAACGCTACCAAATACACTGACACATTTAAAGAGAATTTTTAAGAGGTGTTTCGAAGCACGCAGCTTTTGTATGAAAAAGCCAGTCGGCAGTGGGTATTTTGAGGCGTAAGGAAATGCAGCTGCGCAGTCCTGTTTCGTTTTGGGTTTTCAATGTCGCCATTGTCTACGACCAAGGGCGTGTTCCATGCTCAACCGTTGCTTTGCAACTAGAGTTAGATTTTAGCATAATTCAAGAAAGGGGATGTGACTGCGCATACTTGAACAAATTTGTTTGCGGGGCACAGTGGAGCGTATCGTAAGGATCACTGTGAAAATTCTGGAAACAACATAAACCTACCCTCATGGCGAGATTTTTGTATTCGAAATCGTGCCTCTTGTCACTGAGAAGGAGCGTTTGATCCCATGGCTATAAGCGGTTGTTTTGCAGGAGTTGGTTCAACTAGAGGGCAGTTTGGAACCCCATAGAGTCGAACAGTCAATGCTTGCTGCCCGGTAGCATGAGAAACAATCTCAAACTGCTCTCGAAAGCGAAAGGTGAGGCAAGGCAGGGTTCATATGTGCGCCGGTATTAAATTAGGCATTTGTAGGTATCATTATGCACAAATGCCAAAGAGCCTAGGCATTCACGGGCACAGTGAAAACACCATAAAAGCCCTCCTTAACGTGTAATTCGTGCTCATACTCATATATCGCACTAGGGGCGATAGCAGCGCAAGGAAGAAAAGAGGCCTTTGCCGAAACTATGGCCTGTGATTATCACTAGAGGCCACCGCTGCCACCGATGCTGACGCTGTTGAAGGCAAGGCCAACTCGCGCATCTTACACAGTGGGAAGTTTGGAGCAGAGTGGAAAGCCGGGCTAATTGAAAATGGTTCATGACTGGAACTGCGCACACACACACAAAAAAAACTCTGCTTCCGTTCATTTTTAGCTTACTGTGTTGTGTGTGTTCTCTTCCTTGGTCCAGTTTTTTTGTGGTGCGTGCAGTTCCAGTCGTAAGCAGTATTTCTGTGAGTGCTTTCTGGGAAATTCTGGCCCAGAAAAGGGGACGCGAAGAACACCAGGACGACTGGCAACAGGAAGTGTTTTGCGTCCTGGTAGCGAATGGTAAAACGCTCGTTCGTGTGCCGAAGGTGTCCTGAGCCGCGGTGGCTCAGTGGTTAAGGCATTGCGGTGCCGACCATGAGGTCGCGGGTTCGATTCCCGGCCGCGGCGGTCGCTTTTCTGATGGAGGGGAAACGCAAAAACCCCCGTGTGTACGAGCGCACGTTAAAGATCCCCGGGTGGTCAAAATTAAGACGAAGCCCTCCACTGCGGCGAGCCTCATCGCCTGCGTTGCGTCGGTGCGTTAAACCCTACAATCAATCAAGAATGGTGTCTTGAGCTCACTGATGTGCTTGTCGGCAACTTTGTACAGTTTGTACGGTGCACCAGGGCTTCTCGCCGCACGTTGCGTCTGCGCATCTAACGCGCGCTAAGTGTTCGAGTGCGATTTGAGGTGGAATCGTTACTGCCCAAGCGACATACGGTGGCCTGGCCTGCCTGTGCTGGCTGCGTGCCGGTTGCAGTGAAGCCGCGGTGGTTGCCGGGCGGGCAGGGAGGGGCATATCTGAATCAAAGGTGACGTCACAGTTTATATAGGGCGAGACCACCTCTCCCCGCCAAAATGCACCTCGTAACGTTGTTGCCATGGCAATTTTAACTTCTCCACGCCCAACATGGCGGCGACGTTGCTATGGAAATTACAACGCGCTGTTGTTTTCCAAGGCTCACCAGGGGAGGGTGTGGCGCTAGCACTAAAACTAGCCCGGGCGCTGGCTTGAAGACTAAGAAGCCGCCGCGTGGTATACGTCCGTGAAAAACACAAATATAACGAATAAACGACAAATGCGCGTGAGAAACATTCAAAACTGTGCGTAAAAATGCCCGCTCCGGAACGCAAACACGATGGCGCACCTTATTTTTTTAAACGGAGCTCCTATAACAGCTCCTGTGTTGCATGTCATTTGCTCCGCCCTAGAATCTTTTCCCAGTAAATTGCAGCTCACTGGTTCAGGCATTGGAATGCCAAGTAACCTTTCTTGAAGCTCTGAGCCTGCTTCCTGTGCCGGTCGTGGAAACAACGTCCCGTGTGTCCTTCGTAGGACTTGCCTCGTGGCAAGGTTACCGTGTATACAATTCCTGCCACACAGCTTACAAAACGTTGTCTGCTCTGTGTTGCGGTATTTTGGGGTTTTCTGCCGCCATATAGGCGGCGGCATAGCCCATCCAGTTTGTTTGATGCGAGTGAGTGAGTGAAAATGACTTTATTAAATGCCTGCAACAGACGTAGTGTTGCCACTACGCCCGGACGGAGCCACTCGTCGGTCCTTTAGCCACTCTACTACTACCGTCTACTACTATTACTACTACTACTACCTCTACTACTACCGTCGCTATTCACTGCGGTGGTGGTCGCCCTGTTCCCCGGTGGGAGGATGACGCCCCGCAGCTTTCACTCCGGTGCTGCCGTTCGAGAGCCGACAGGATCTGCTGGACAGCTGAAAGTTGGTCGTCCTTGCTGTCTTTGCACCACTGGGGGCGGTCGGTCCTGGTTGAAGCCTCTACTAGTCTCGCCTCACAGTCCCACAAAAAATGGGCATCAGTCACTCTGGCGTTGTTGCACAACACACAGGTGTCGTCTGCGTACAGTTCTAGTGATATGTGCCGCATTATGACCGGTGGTCTCCAGTTGTCTGAATATTAATGTTTGCTCTCTAGTTAGCTCGGGGTGTGGTGGTGCCATCACCCTTCGTTGTTACTGTATTACTTGGTTACACCTTGAAAGGCGTCGAACCTATCTCTGGCCTCCATCCACCACTCGGCAGACGAATCGATTACTGTCGCGCGGCTTGCTAATTCTCGCGCTACCGTATTAGCCGTCTCGTTGTGGTTGGCCATTGTATCTGACACACCCTTTCCTGCATGGGCGGGGAACCACTTCACTGTTATCCTCGGTTTGTTAAGGTACACCGCGGTGAGCACCCGCACTGCTCCACTGCACATTCGGCCTTTAGCAAAGTTACGCACTGCACCCATTGAGTCACACAGCACTGTTGTTGTTTCCGGGTCGGCGATGGCCATGGCGATAGCCAGCTCCTCGGCATTCTGTGCTTCGCGTGTTGCGGTTCTGGCTGCTGTTGTTGTTTTGCTTGTCTTTGCATCAATGATCACAGCCGTGCAGCATCTACGGTCACTGTACTCGGCTGCGTCCACAAATCTGATGCCGGGCGCGTTCGAATGTTGTTCTAGCATTACTTTTGCTCTAGCCTCTCTTCTTTCCCTGATGTGAGTAGGGTTCATGTTGGGAGGGAAAGGATGGAGCCTTGCTGCATCCCTGATATCAGTCGGAATATCTTCCGGCTTGTTGAGGTGCCGAGAGTTTGATACCGTTTGCAGTCCTAGTTTGGCAAGGATGGATCTGCCAGTCTTGGATCCCTTGACATACGAAAAACACGACGGGCACGCTGTACCCGCCCGCCATATTTTGCATGTTGTGCGACATCTTGTAAATGTAAGGCACGTCAGACGTCCTGGCAGAGCTCTTTTGCCCCGGCATAACAATGCTTGCTCCTGCTTGCAGCCTTTGATTTATTTGAGGAGCGCTTCGACTGCAGCCATCGTGCAATTTTGAAAAAATCCCACAGAGAAGAACACCCTAGCCTCTCGATGGAAGTTCTTTCGTGTCTTGCGTACGCAAGAATTTTTGAGCACCGACTCAAGGCAAACTTCGGCCTCCCCTCTCTTTACTAACTGAAGAGTGCGGTGATTCATAAGGCGGAATAACGTTCTTTGCCCGGGCTGAAACCCCAACAAACATGCCGTCCTAAAAAAGCGTATACATTGTGCGAGACGATTAAGATTCGTCGCTCCTATTCCATTTACACCTGCAGTGATTATTTGAAATTATATTGAAACAAAACCATAGCAAGCGCTTCCCTCGTGTACCCTCTTAGTATTCGCCAGCCATCCCGCTGAAATGCCTTCAACAGCTGCGTAACAACTTGTCCAACAACGTATTCTTTTAGAAGGTGCCGTTTGAGCATCCGCATTTGTAAACGTAGTATGTATATTGTCACGAAGCCAGGGACGACGGAGTTGTCTTGAAGGAAAACACGTTTACTGGAGCGAACTTGTGCTCCCCTAACAACTCAAAGAATACAAGGCAGCGATACAGCAATCAACAAAGTGACGTGCGTAAACTGGTGTCGGCGATTCGAATGCCATGGCGTCTGCACTGCAGGCTTTTATCTCTTGGCGCAAGTGTTTCTGAGTGTTTCTGGAACCGTCAATTTACATCCAGAACATTGTAGATCAAAGAAGATCATTCTGGGTTAGTGACATTAGGGCGAGACAGTCTGCTTATCTGAATGTGATAGCCCGTGCTGCATAAAAATAAAGAATGAAAGACGCACTTCACTTGGGACGCAGGCAACACAGCCGGCCATGGCCAGGCAGCAAAAACAAACAATAAACTTATACATCGTTCGCGGCAATATAAATGCTGGAGTGCAAGCATCTGCTGGTGTCATGAGTTTCATGTTCAGGCCACGCGCTAGACTTCCGATATCCGAAGCTGTGTACTCAGGTGAAACATGCAGTGTAGAACCTTTCTGCACGCTTCTCGCATCTTGGGGGTTGTGTTCACTGATTTGGTGGAAATGCGTACGGCGATGTGCTTGTGTCGCCCAATCTCAGTCTACCGAACGGTGTGTAGTTCGGACAGTGATGTTTACCTAGATTGTACATTCCTGTGTGTCGCTCTATTCCGTGTAGATTGCTGTGTGATTCCTTATTACACGGCTGCTAGGAGTACTGGAGTAATCTCCTACTTATGGATTCTCTCTGGCTCTCAATAGGGCTTTCGTTTGGCGAATGCTACAGCGGCTGCGGCGCCCAGTTGAAAAAGCGCTTACCCTATTCACAAAGCAGGGATTGTTAATTTTCAACCATTAGGCGACATTAGAGCCTCAATTCGGATTATTGAAGAACTAGCGTTATTTATTCTACGTGGGTGAAGTGGTGAGAAAGCGCCCGCAAGGATGTGTAAACCAGTGATTTGTTCAGTTTTGGTTTATGCAATGAGGGCTACTGTTAAAGAAAGTTTCGAAGCTTCTTCAAAAGAAAGAAAAAGAAAACGGCTGTCCGTATTGTTGCTCCGTGTTGCTGTTGAGCTCCGTCTCTGCGCAGCCCAGAGTAGATAAATTGTGCCACCTTTGCAGTAGATGCAAAGATTCAGGAAACAGCGGCGCTGGTGGTCATCATTAGCTTAAACTGCGAAAGACGGACGCCAAAGTCCACTTCACCTCCGCCAAAGTGCAAAGCCAATGCCCGTGCCATGAACCCAAGGAATATGCTGAGTGCCCCAAATACGGTGATACCGCATGGATAAACGCCTGTTTCATATTGCGAAGAACCCAGGATGATTGCGACCACGGGAGGAGCTTTATTCTTGAGCCGCTACTTCACACCACTACTTCACACCACTGCTTGGGGGTTGTGTTAACTCATGTGGTGAAAATGCGTACGACGATGTGCTTGTGTCGCCCAATCTCAGTCTACCGAACGGTGTGAATATTCCTTGCTTCCTCGCCACTTTTTCTCACACTTGTTGGCCTAGCATTTCTCTCCTCTTCACATTGCCGCGCCGAGTTTTAGACGACGCCAGGGGCGCATGGCACTCAAGCTTGAACAGCTCCGTTGTTGAAAGGCGACCTCAGAATGTGTATATAAAAAAGCGGAATAGGTGTAAGCATTTTAAGCGGGAATTCGTTTATTTAAAACATTTTTAATTAGGCGAATTAGGTCTTATTTCTACTTGACTATGGTGGATTGGGTTTCCGTCGCCGAAACTACACTTGGTCTATGAGGCGCCCTGTTGTGGAAGCCTTCGCATTAATCTTTACAAGCGGGTGTTTTCGCTTTTCACCTCAATAAAAAAAGTTAGCGTCGGGATCGGAAAACGAATCCGTGTCCTTGGGCTCCGCATCACAAGGCCGTAGCCACTGAGCTACCATGGCGAGTCTCGCATATATAGAAATGACAATGTAGCTACATAAATGTGTATTTGAGATGTAGAAAAATCTAAGGTGGTAAGATAGCCATTAAAAATCGCGCAAAGTACGTTTCATTTCATTTCATTTTATTTCCTTACAGACCCCTTGCGGGGCATTAAATAATGGGTGGGTACATAAAAAACTGAGCACAAAACAATCGCTTGTCCTACGGTGAAAGGTGATTAGTTATACTGTTTGTGAAGGCGGAAGTACAAGTAATGGCAGGAATGTCGCCTGAAAGCCCATTCCAGGCAGCTGCTTTGCGAGGAAAAAATGATGTAGAAAAAGTAACGGTGCCTTCACGTGGGCGTGCGACTTGAAGGGGAAAACCAGTACGTTGAGAGATGTGCGCTGGGGGAACAAAAAAAGGTTGCATGCGCATCGATCTGTGAAAAAACTTATGAAATAAAGAAACACTGGCGATACGGCGGCGAAGGGAAAGGAGGGGTAGTTCAATTTCTGCCTTAGGTGAAGATACGCTTACGTCATGGGAGTAGGAACTTTGGATAAAGCTAGCGGCACGGTTTTGGAGAGACTCAAGGGCGTCTTGAAGATAGGCTTGTTGCGGGCTCCAGATTGGGGAAGCATATTGTCACGAAGCCAGAGACGACGCTGTTGTCTTCCAGGAAAGCACGTTTATTGGAGCGAACTTGTGCTCCCCTAACAACTCAAATAATATACGGGCGGCGAAGCAGCAGTCAGCAAAGTGACGTACTCAAGCGAGCGTCGGAGATCAAGTGCCGCGGCGTCAGCTCTGCAGGCTTTTATCTTTCGGCTCAAGTGTTTCTGGAACCGTCGATTCGCATCCACAACATCGTAGATCACAGAAGATTATTCTGGTGCTAGTGACGTTACGGCGAAACAGTCTGCCTATCTGAATGTGATAGCCCGCGCGTCATAAAAGTAAAGAATGGAAGACGCGCTTCGTTTGGAATACAAATAACACAGCCGGGCGTGGCCCGGCAGTAAAACCAAACAATAAATAAACAAACCCATACATGGTTTGTAGCATTACCCCCCCCCCCCCCATCTAAGAGTGCATCGACCCGATGCAAAAATAAGACAGTCCGAAGAAACAACAAAGGTCCGTCATCTTTCATAGTAAGGTTTCAAGCGAACCACGAGGACGACGTCGGGCCGCGTGCGTCGTCGTGATGTTCCGGAATCACCATCGGGGATCACCTTGTAGGTAAGTTGGCCGACACGTCCTAGAATCTGCTACGGTCCGAAATACCACCACAGAAGCTTCTCACTTATTCCGCGTCGACGGATGGGAGTCCAAACCCACACATGATCCCAGGGTGGTACTCCGCGTCTCGGCGTCGGAGGTTGTAGCACCCGGCATCCACCAGCTGCTGGTCCGTTGTACGAAATAGAGCCAGCTGGCGAACCTCCTCCGCACGCTGAAGGTATCCTTGGACGTCGGCGTTGAGTTCGTCGTCTTCTACGTGCGGAAGCATGGCGTCGAGCATCGTAGTCAGCCGTCTTCCGTAGACAAGCTCAAAAGGCGTCATCTGCGTAGTTTCCTGTACAGCCGTGTTGTACGCAAAGGTGACATACGGGAGCACTTCGTCGTCCCGAGTCCTATATTCAAGGTCCAGGTACATTGACAGCATATCCGCGATTGTCTAGTTCAGGCGTTCCCTTAGACCGTTAGTTTGGGGGTGGTACGCCGTCGTTCTTCGGTGATCCGTGCGGCTGTAGCGTAATATCCCTTGCATCAGCTCCGCAGTAAAGGCCGTTCCGCGGTCCGTGATTAGGACTTCCGGGGCTCCATGTCGCAGCACAAGTTGGCTTATGAAGAACTTTGCGACTTCTTGTGCAGTCCCCCTCGGAAGAGCGGCGGTCTCTGCGTAGCGGGTCATGTAGTCTGTTGCTACAACAATCCACTTGTTCTCGGATCGGAATGTAGGGAACGGGCCCAGAAGGTCCATTCCAATCTATTGGAAGGGCCTCGATGGGACGCCGATCTGCTGAAGAAGTGCGGCGGGTCTCGTCGTTGGCGTTTCGCGTCGCTGGCAGTCACGGCAGCTCCGGACGTAGTAGGTGACGTCGGATGCAAGGCGGGGCCAGTAGTACTTCATCTTGACTTTCCCAATTTTGCGAGCTGTGCCGAGATGTCCAGAAGACGGGTCGTCGTGGCACGCTTCCAAAATTTCGTCTGGAATATCTGCCGGGATGACAAGAAGATAATTCGCTCCCGTTCTGGGACTGAAATTCTTCTTCATGAGGGCGGAGTTTCTCAGGCTGAACGCAGGTAAGTTGAGCTTGAAGGCCCTGGGCACGGCGACGTTGCATCCTTGGAGGTAGTCGATCATGACGCGTAGATCAGGGTCGGCATGCTGCTGGGCGGCCACGTCGCTCTCAGTCACGACTCCGAAGAACGCGCTCTCTTCATCGGAATCTTGTGGTGGTGGGTCAACAGGGGCACGGGACAGGCAGTGGGCGTCGGAGTGTTTTCTCCCGGATTTATAGACTACTGTAACGTCGAATTCTCGCAGGCGCAAGCTCCAAGTTGGCGAGCCAACACAGCCCATGGTGGTCTGTCACAACCTTGAATGGTCTTCCATACACGTATGGGCGAAATTTTGAAATTGCCCATATAATCGCAAGGCACTCTTTCTCAGAGGCCGAGTAGTTTCTGTCTTCCTTGGACAGACCACGGCTGGCATAGGCGACTACTTTCTCGCACCCGCTTTGCTTTTGTACCAGGACGGCACCCAAGCCTATATCACTGGCGTCCGTGTGCATTTCCGTTTTGGCGTTTTCGTCGAAATTCGCGAGCACAGGCGGGCTTCGCAGGCATTGTTGCAGCTCGCAGAAGGCTAAAAGGGCTGCTATCTTTCGTCAAACGGGTGAGTGGCTCTGCAATGCGGGTGAAGTTTGCGACGGAGCGCCTGTAGTATGCGCATAGTCCGAGAAATCTCCTCACGCCCTTCTTATCTTTCGGTCTTGGGAAGTTCGCTATGTCGGAAGTTTTCGCCAGATCAGGCTGGACTCCCGCGCCCTTGACGACGTGGCCCAAAAACTTGAGTTCCTCGTACCCGAAGCGGCACTTTTCAGGCTTCAGCGTTAACCGCGACGTACGGATGGCCTCGAGTACCGACTGCAACCTTGCGAGATGTTCGTCGAAAGTCCGGGAGAATACCACAACGTCGTCGAGGTATACGAGGCAAGCGTGCCACTTCAGACCAGCTAGCACCGTGTCCATGACTCGTTGAAACGTTGCTGGCGCCGTGAACAACCCGAACGGCATCACCTCGAACTCGTATAGGCCGTCCGGGGTAGTAAATGCAGTCTTCTTGTGGTCTCTCTCGTCCACTTCAATTTGCCAGTAGCCGGTTTTCAGATCCATCGATGAGAAGTACTTCGCGTGGCAGAGGTGGTCGAGGGCGTCGTCGATTCGGTGGAGGGGGTACACGTCCCTTTTGGTGATTTCGTTCAGTCGCCGGTAGTCAACGCAAAACCTTATGTGTCATCTTTTTCTTCGCGAGTAGCTGAGTGTTCGACGAAACTTCGTCTGGTCAGGGGTCATATTTGTGAATATAAAATCGTGGTCACTGACCAAGTCAAAAGGAAAACATTTGACGTTTCGAAGCCCATACGGGTTCCTTGTTCACAATATAGCGGGCAAGATGCCGTCGTCAATTTATATGCAAGATATGGCGCAATGATTTCGTGTTGATTGCAGGCATGTTGCCATCAGTCCGGTTGACAGTATGAGGTGTGGTTTGGATGATGAGTGGCTCGAGGAAAAGATGGGAGGCCAAATTTCTTTCTTTTGCTATGATAGCGGTGTCGTCCCAACCGATGTGGTGATTGTGCTGGCAGGCGTGCTCTGCCAGCGCATTCGTCGTTCGATTTTCTTTTGCAACGTTACGTTGATGCTCCTTCATTCTTCGTGAAAACTTGCCCGTTTCGCCGATATAAACGCAATCGCAGTCAGCGCAAGGGATTTTGTATACGACTCCCGGGAACTTGTCACTTTCCATCTTGTCCTTTACGTTCACGAGCCCGCTGCGCAGCTTGCTTGAAGGCACGTGCGCTACACGTAAATCGTATGTGGAAAATACGCGGCAAAGTGCCTCACCGACTCATTTAACGTAGGGAGTGGCGGCGCGCATTGTGGCCGTGTTGTAGGCGACTCCGTTCGGTCGTAGAATCTGATTTTAGATTCGCGCCACAAAATTCCTACGGTATCCATTTGCCGACAGCTCGTGATGCACAGTCGTCAATTCTTCCTTCAATCTCTGTTGATTTGAGCATAGGCGTTTGGCTCTGGAAATCAGTGCCGAGACGACAGACTTCTTGTGGGCAATGGGGTGGCATGAGCGGTACTGCAGGTAGCGTCCGGTGTGTGTCTTGTTGCGATAAACGATGAAGGAGAGGCAGCCGTTCGAGCGACTAATGCAAACATCAAGAAACGGAAGGCACTCCCCAGTCTCCCGTTTACACGTGAATTGTATGTGAGGGTCAACCGAATTTAGGGCTTCCAAGAACCTCGGCACGTTATCCTTAGGGAGGATGCAGAAACAGTCATCAACATATCGTAGAAAGACCTTTGGGGCGGGCGTGAAGTTGTCCAGGACCTTCTGCTCGACCGCTTTCATGACAATGTTGGCTTCGGTGATAGATAAAGAGGCGCCCATAGCTGTTCCGTGGATTTGCTTGTATATTTTGTGCCCGTAGGAAAAATAAGTGTTACTGAGACAAAAGCGAAGTAGCTCACTCAGTACAGGCACGTCGAAGGGAGTCCGGTCGGCGAGTTTGGCGTCCGAACGCAGGGCTTCCGTGCAGGTTTGCACTGCAAGGTCCGTTGGAACGCTAGTGAACAATGCGGTTACGTCGAAAGATACCATAACCTCGTCCTCGCGCAAAGCCATGTCCCGTACCTTTTCTACAAAATGCGCTAAATTGGCAATATTCGTCGTTGTCCTGCCAGCTAAGGGGCTCAACACTTTGTGAAGATACCCGGATAGCCGGTAGAGCGGAGACCTGGTGAAGTCCACGATCGGCCTCAAGGGAACGCCAGGCTTGTGCAGCTTTGGAAGGCCGTAAATAGCGGGAGCGGATGCGTTTGTACACAACGGACGGTAATACAAACTTTTGTGTTGCGGAGGAACTAACTGAAACAGCCTTGAAAGCAGCTTTTGAAGCTGAGTCTGCAGACTGCCGGTCGGACCCTTCACAAGGGGGGCATAGGTATCCGCGTCGCTCAACAGGTGCAACATCTTGTCCTGGTAGTCGCGTAGTCGTGGTAGTCGTGGTAGTGCGACCGGCGCAGCCCAGGGGCTTTTCGATGGCTGTATAATGTCGTCGCTGAGCATGTCGTCGACCTGAGTCCGGATAACTTCCCGCTGGTGTGAAGAGACCCGGTACGGTGACGGTCGGGCAGGTCGGGCTCCATCTTCGGTTATTATTCGGTGCTTCGCTAGAGGTGTCTGACGTAGTTTTGAGTTCGACGAAAAACACTCTCTGTAGCGATGCAGCAAATCCAATAATTTCTTCCGTTCTTTTTGCGGTAACGCCGGATTCACGTAGAAGGGATTCGGAAGCTTGAAGGTATCTTCGGGTGCGCTTTCAAATTCGGCAACCGTGATCACGTCACTGGTTTCTTGCATTTCTTCGAGGAACGCAATTGCAGCGCCCCTGTTTAAATGCTGGTATTCCTGGGTGAAATTAGTGACCAAAACTTGGTATTGGCGTTGCGTAAACCGCGCAATGCCTCTTCAACGGAGACACCGCGGTCGAGTAGCAACCTTCGGTCACTCGCTACGATAGCGTCGACGTCAGGAACAGCACCTTCACAATAGACGGTGATCATCAAGCTTGAGCGCGGTGGCAGTGACATGATCATCGGCGATCCTTAAAGCAGCACGGTGTTCGGGGTTCGGTTCCGGCGTCATCGAGGTATCGGAGGAAAACGTTATGAACTTGCTCTGTATTTCAATTATTGCGCCGTTTTCCGCCTAAAAGTCCATTCCAAGAATTACGTCTCGGGAGCAGTTAGGCAAAATGACGAACGTCGCAGGGTACGTTGTGCCGTCTATGGTGACGCGCAATGTTCACGTTCCACTTGTCGTCACGAGGTGGCCTCCTGCTTTGCGAAAGTGCGGACCGTTCCAACTGGTCATAACTTTCTTCAGCTTAGACGCAAAAAGTCCGCTCATGACTGAGAAGTCGGCTCCCGTGTCTATGAGGGCGACTACTTCAATGCCGTCGATGGACAGCTGAACGTCGGACAATGCCTTCTTCGAGTTTCGGGTGCTTTGTGGCGTCGTATCTCGGCCTCTGTGTGTTGACGGTCGGGCACTGTGCGTCGTGGTCTTCGTTGTATTCTCATCGCAGGTTCGGTCATGTCGGTTACGCATCGCGCCGTTTTGCTGTCGTCGTGGTCGGGAGTCACGTCAGGGTTATATTGGGTTGTCGGGGTCGGGGCATGTCATGAATCGAAGTCTTCAGCGAGTCGCTGCGTCGTTGGAGGGTTTTCATTTATCCGCCGTTGTGCAACGTTACCTCCCGAAGTTGCTGCTCTTAGTTTCCCCGGCGTGGGCTGGGGGACCTTCCACGTGCGAAATCAGCATTGCTACGGCGGTTGGGCGACTGGTATGGGTAGGGCGACGGCGATCGGTTGAAGCGGGCAGGTCCTCGGTTCAAGTTGGACAGGTATTCGTCGATCTCAGTAGGGCGCTGGCCGGGTCGGGGGCGTGGGGCGTCGACGGAGAAACCACGCAGTCCGAGTCTCCTGTACGGGCAGTGACGATAGATGTGATCTGCGTCTCCGCAGGGGTGGCACAGCGGACGATTATCGGTGGTTCGCCATACGTTCGTCTTCCTCGGCGCCTGGTTTTGGCCTGCAGGGGATCGGGGGGGCGACAGTGGACGGCGGTACGGCGGGACTTCTTTATGACGGGTTGGAGCAGGGCGGGGTCGTCGAACAGCCGCGGAGTAGGTAATAGCTTGACGCTCACGTGGTACTTTGGAAGGCGTAGAAGTCCCCAAAGCGAGTTGAATTTCTTCCCGGATCACGTCGCTCATAGAGGTGAGTTGGGGTTGCGGCGTTGTTGGGAAGAGTTCTTCCCTGACGACAGCGCGGATTGTCTCACGTAGTGTGTCAGAACTAAGAGCCCCGGCATCGATCGTGTCCGCAACTAGAGCATTGATGGGACGGTCGTACTGCCTCGTGCGAATTTCCAACGTCTTCTCCATGGCGGCCGCCTTAGACGCAAATTCGGCCACCAATTTCGGGGGGGGGGGGGGGTTGCGGACAAGGCAGGCAAAAAGTTCTTGCTTTACTCCTCGCATCAGAAACCTCAGTTTCTTTTCTTCCGTCATATCCGGGTCCGCGCGACGAAATAGTCGCTTCATTTCCTCAACGAAGATCACGACTCTTTCGTTCGGGTGTTGCGTTCGAGTTTCCAGTAAAAGCGCAGCTCGTTCTTTTCTCACCATGGTCGTGAAGGTCTTGAGGAACTCGCTTTTGAACTGCGTCCAGTCGGTCAAGGTGCTCTCGTGGTTCTCGCACCAAGTTTGAGCTGCATCCTCCAAGTAAAAGAAAACATGCCGGAAGGTTTCTTAATCGTCCCACCTGTTGAAGATCTGCACGCGCTCCTGCTTTTCCAACCATTCTTCCGGGTCTTCAGCGGGGGTCCTCGGAATGTTGGAGGTTCCCGGGGCTGTTGCAGCAGGATTTCCTCTTGCACCATGGTGGTGGTTGCAGCAGTCGTTGTCTTGGGTCTTTCTGGAAGGAGGCCGAACTCGGGCGGCAATCCTTGCAGTAGGAGGCTGGCTCTAGTTAAACTGGGCTGGCGGCTTCAAGAGGTCGTCATAAAGGGTGCGTACCCCGCACCTTCACCAGATGTCACGAAGCCAGAGACGACGCCGTTGTCTTGAAGGAAAGCACGCTTATTGGAGCGAACTTGTGCTCCCCTAACAACTCAAATAATACACGGGCGGCGAAGCAGCAGTCAGCAAAGTGACGTACTCAAGCGAGCGTCGGAGATCGAATGCCGCGGCGTCTGCTCTGCAGGCTTTTATCTTTCGGCGCAAGTGTTTCTGGAACCGTCGATTCGCATCCAGAACATTGTAGATCACAGAAGATTATTCTGGGCTAATGACGTTAGGGCGAAACAGTCTGCTTATCTGAATGTGATAGCCCGTGTGGCATAAAAGTAAAGAATGGAAGACGCGCTTCGTTTGGAACGCAGATAACAGAGCCGGGCGTGGCCTGGCAGTAAAAACAAACCATAAATAAAGAAACCCATACATGGTTCGTGGCAATATTTCAGTTTAGTCCTTACAAGGCTTTT
Source organism: Haemaphysalis longicornis (assembly GCF_048455015.1). Classification (NCBI taxonomy): domain Eukaryota; kingdom Metazoa; phylum Arthropoda; class Arachnida; order Ixodida; family Ixodidae; genus Haemaphysalis; species Haemaphysalis longicornis. The sequence goes on from NW_027526245.1 coordinate 22,479,087, forward strand.
GTAAACTAATAATTTTACATTTCTAGGTGCGTTATTGAGATGACGTCGCAAGAATCTCAGCGTTTTATTTGCAGGTTATATGACGTTTGTAATATTCAAACCTGAGGAGAGATCGTTGAAGAATGTGACTCCCAGATATTTAAATGAATTAACTGTTTCAAATGGAACATTACTGATAGCATAAGGAAAAACAAGTGGAGAGCGGCGGCGGGTGAAGGATAAGGTTTTGCATTTTTGAGGGTTAAGTTCTATTAGCCAATCTTCGCACCATTGTTTTACACTGTTACGATCACTTTGTAGAGTAAATTGAACAGAAGCGTTAGAAACAGTGTGGTAAATACACAATCATCAGCAAACATTCGGATTTTACGGGATACGTGAGTTGGGAGATCGTTAATAAATATGAGAAACAAAAGTGGACCCAGAACTGACCCCTGCGGGACACCGGATGTTAGAGGAAGGGAAGTAAAAGTAACTTTGTTAATAAAGACCGCTTGAGTGCGGTTACTTAAAAATTCATGGATCCACAAATTGCGCTGGTAACATAAATTGCGCTGCGTGGGCGTTTGCTGGGTTAAGACTACTGAATACCAGAATACGGCTGACCGTATTCTGGGCTCCTATCCACTCTTGCACAGAAGCATTATGATTAAATTTGCATTCGCTCTTCCCAGGGAAACAAATGGTTTTGGGGTGACCTAGTGGCTGACAGCGTGATGCCGACCCTGCTCTGGGAGGTAAGTAAAAAATTAGTGTGGAGCCGCGCTCCAAGAGGGGCTGTGGTACCCTCTCCTGACTAGTTCAAGCGTCAGCCTGGCGTTCACGCCGAAAGTAGTTATTAGATGGTGCCGCAGCACCTGAAAGACCAATCAAGAGACACTGGAGTGTGTTTTGATAAATATGGTGGTATTATTGCGTTAATTTATCATGTTGCCCTTCTTAACGCGATAGCGTTGTATGCCTCATTTTTCAATTTTCCGGTAGCTGCTAGCCATCCCGCTATCAGCCATGCTCCTCTAGCGTTTACGGAAGTACGTCAACAGTGCTAGCAGGAAACTACAACTGAGGAAGCCAGGTACAAGTTCTCGCCGGTATCGGGAGCACAGAGCAGCGGCAACCAAATTCTGGAAATGGAAACCATGATACACTGACTGAGACGAAAGAAAACACGCGATTTGTGCAGGTACCGCGGCTGTGCAGTCAAGTTCGTTCTATGCGCCGTAGGTAGTCTCACGATCGGGAGACAGTCACCAGCCGGGCACGCATCATACGCCACCACCAAAGAACCTCCGACCAAAACTCAGGACGGCGCCACCATTGTGTCGGCTAAGTAAACAAGCGGAAAAAGATTAAAGCCAGGCTCTCATCAGCAGGTAAAAGCAAGAATCATAACCATAAACGAATTTAAATATGCGTTCATGGGAACTAAAACGTGGTATACGCGTCTGATTACAGCAATTTGGAATAATTTTTAAATTTCTCGCGGCTCGGTCACCTCCGCACGTTCTGCCCGGCAAACGGGCAATGGCGCCACGCGGCAATTTAAAGAAATAAAAATACACCATCGTCTCGTAGGGGAACCCTGAGTAGTATGCGAAACAGCCATGGGCTCGACTGAAGTTCCCATTAGTTTGCAGTTCGTCGTTTCCGTTGACGTTCAGTTTCGCGTGCCTTCGTTTTATCAGGAGCTTCTTGACGTAGCTTGAATGAGTAAAGGACATAAGGCGCGTTCGTAGCACATGCTCCCGTATCGGTTTGTAGCGCAGTGGGAAGAGCGCCACGTACCTCCCGTTACGGCCAGAGAGTAGTGGTATAGAAACAGGGCGCCGCCTAACTATTTCTTTTTTATAGTTGACTGCGCTGACGTCAGTCCAAACGCTGATGGGGCTGAAAAGACGCGCATGCGCAATAGAGTGCGGACAACGACAACGAGGGAGGTAGGGCCAGAGCCCCGAGCATGAAATGCTTCGCATCCAAAAAATAGGGAAAACCTAAAATAATTACAAAAAATGGCAAACCGTGTAACGCCCTGTGCTTCCACAATAATGCAGATTTCTGGAAAGTTCCATATGCAATCGTATTAACGTAAATGGAGATAATTGCTCGAAAGATATTTCGAAAAAAAATTCAAGAAACAATAAAATAAGTAAGAAAAATGTCAGAACGTATAACGCCAGGGATTCATACACCCCCCCCCCCCAATACCCCCCGACACCCCCCCAAAGAGGATTTCTACACCCCCCAAAAAAGATTCCACATGAGCACCCCGCCCCCATTCCCTCTGTCTAGACAGAGGAAAGGGGAGGGCAGAGTTCGCTTTTTTTGAAAATGAAAGGAGACCTAGTTTAACTATGCAATGGCTCTTCGCGTTTTATTTCGACACCCTATATTTCCCTAGCTTTGTACTAGCCATATGAATGAAGAAGGTTAAAGGCAAAACACGACAGTTTTATGCATTTCTCCTTGGACTCCTTGGACTGCTTGGCAGCTAAACGACTACTTCCTTTAGTGGTGACTAGCCTTTTAAAGGCTGCAAATTAAGGTCAAAAAATGGCTGCGGCTTTGCTCGGCCAGGCCTGGTTATGCTCACATAACCAGCTCGGTAGAGTCGGCACAGATGGACCAGCGCCCTCACTCCTTCCTTCCATCGCACAACGGCTGGACTGAAGCACGGGCCCTGCCGCAGTGAGAAACTGCCAGGTGGCAGAAAAGGTGGCGTCGTCTCTTGTAACGCACGTTCTTGCAACGTTATAGAGGACCATGAAGGACAGCTCCACACAAGAGACTGCGTCTTCAGAATGACACTCGTGCCGGCGCGAACAAAAGTCAAATAGTTGATTTAGACTACTGATGCAAGCCTTCTTTGCGTGATTAAGTAGTGCTGAGAAATAACTTAAGCAACTAAAAATACAGATAGCTGTGTTTTTGTATGCTTTGAACTCAAGCTCGTTGTGCTTAAAATAAAAAATGCGTTGTTTTGGAGGTGATAATAGAAATGAGATGTCACCGCAGGGCAAAAATGCAGGAAAAACAGCATGGGTCGGAGGCAACCGCTATAAGCGGTGAGGGTGCTGCACTATATCTTAATGGCTGCTATAACGGCGACGCAGCCGCTGAAATGGCCACATTGGGCCCGTCTTTTTCTCCGAATTCGCTCAAGTGAGCTCGAGTCATTTGAATAGGTCTTCATGCTGAATTTTTGCGCAGCGTAAGACAAGGACAGATACAACAAGCGACACGAAGACCAGCGCAGTTGGTCTTCGTGTGCTGGTCTTCGTGTGCTGGTGCTGCGCTGGTCTTCGTGTCCCTCGTTGTATCTGTCCTTGTCTTACGCTGCGCGAAAATTCAGCATGAATTCTGAGTACCAACTAGCCCGCCTAACGGTGTTATTACTGAATAGGTCGTTTAACAGGTGAGCTCAAGTCATTCAACATTATCCAGTTTCACTGTCTGAAGCCAGACAAACCCCATATTATGCCATTTTGTTGCATAAATGTTATTACATGGTAAAATGCCCTGTGAGGTTTTATGAAGCTTAATGGGGATTTCAAAGTGCCTGTTCTATCTTGACAGCGCTGAGCCAGTGTACTTGCTAACAGTTCTTCTGGAGGAGTCGATAATACCCACTCAATTTTCCAGCATGGTGGCTGATAGCTTAGCAGGTCACATAGCTGGTTTCCCATTGATCGGGTGTGTTCATTTCGAGGCATAGGGCCTGAAAAGATTAAGGGTTAGGTTTTTCTTTGATTTTTGTTTTCATTGTCATGCTGTCGATGCTTCTGAATACAGATCATTTTAGACTATCAATAATAATTCATCCAGTTGCGCAGGCAAACAAGCTTGTTGACATTTTCCGGCCGCTTGTTGACATTTTCCGGGGGTCTTTAACGAAATAAAGTGAAGTGAAGATTTTCCGGCCGCAAAGATGTTCTTTGCTTGGAAGTATTTTCAAGCTACCCTTGGAAGTATTTTCACTTCTGAGACAGCGCTGTATTTGTGTCCTTCTTACTCTCAGTGTGTTTGCGTCTTTTCGCGCTGTTTTCCCGCCCAACTTCGCCCAAGCTTCCGACCATCGACAGACAATTCATTAGGTACAAAAACACGCGACACGGAAAGCTCCAAAGAAGCACACAGTGACGCCTAAACATATGTGCGTCCCCTCTGCCTAGCGCTGTTATCGGAAAGCGTATCTCAGCTTTTCGGTTGGAGACGAGGTTCGACCCAGGCGGTCTCTTTTGAGAAACATCTTGAGGGCGAGGGTTCGGTCAGCCCACAATGGGGCCGAACAATCTGCTTAAGGACCTTGAGAGTGCACAAACAGCCGCCGGCGCCGACCGCTTTTTCGGGTGTGGGCTGTGCAATGCGGGAGCATGTGGTTTCTCTATGGAGGACGAACCCCCGAAAAGCATTTCCTGTTCGGAGCTTCGTGGAGTGCACAGTGCGGAGTCCCCCTTCGGCGGCCAAACACGATCTCGACAAAAGGAACGCGGCAGTCGAGTGTGACGGCCACTAATAGGAGGGGACGAGTGGTACGTGAAACGTAAAACAGCAGTTAACAACAACAAAAACAAAACAAAAAAAACGCCGCTTCACACGCACCGTTGAAGGCGGCAGGCCTATCTCTCTTGGCTCACTAGACTTCATTAAATTGCCTGATTAAAAAGTACTCGCGATTTCACGACTAAAGCATTAATTGATTACTCGGGAGCTTAATCGACCAATCGCCCACCCCTAGTTTTGGCATATACTTATACACGGATAATAACAGTTTTTTTTATCCGCATGAAGCTTCTGACAGTACTTGTATGACAATGTGAAACATTTGAGCATGATCAAAACTAAAACAAATTTTTTCTCCATTTATAATGGCAGAATCTGGTCAATATTCCGTCAGAGCCGAATTTTATCATTTAAAACAACGTGCTCAAGAGAAGTTAAGTTCTGGCGTGCATTTTTTACATTTACATGTATTTACATTAACCTGCCTTACTGTTTGTTTCACAAACATTCTCACACAGGCTCCACCTAGTCTGTTTCATCACTCATGACTGGTTATGCCGCAAGAAAATTGAATAAGGCAATTATATTCGTTTTTATTGCTTTGGCGTTTTCTTTTTAATAAGAAAACGTAATAAGAATGGCATATTTCTATTCAGTCTACTGTGTTCTGTGATCTACCGGGACATGCCCACTTGCGTTCGGACTTTGGTGACTCGTTGACGTACTATAATATCACGTACTTTGGTGAAAACGAAACTGCATGATGTTCAATCTATTTATTTTTCGATAAAAATATTCTGGAGGTGTCTTAGGCTAAACGTTATTATAAACCAGTTTGATTAAACCCCGTGACCCCATCGCAAAACAGTGTCTTCAGGAGCGAAAACCCAAATCACACAGTACCTGGCATTGGTACAAGCGTCGCATCTCTAATTTTGACGAGGATTTTATATACAGCTCCTTGTGCACACGGGTAAACATATTTTGTTTACCCGTTTGTTTGTTTGAAGTGCTTTTGTGGAAAAAAAATTATCTTCCTAAAAAAATCGCCAAAGTCGGCAGAGAGGCTCGCGGAAAATTTGAAATTTCTACCACAGCAAAACAAAAACGACTGCAGCTCTAGCCCTAGTTATTTTTACATGAAGACTTTGCACACTCCCAAATGATTTAACTTATTCGTGTTTGGCGTCCAGAACAAGTTTTCTAAAAAAATCCCAAATTAATTTTTTTTTTAAATTTGCCAAGTGTAGGGCCTTTTTTCCCTGCATCTAAAAAAGCTAGGTAGTTGAAATTTTTTGGTGTTATTCTTCTGCTCTTGTTCAATTTCAAAAAAGCTTTCCACTGCAGCTAGGCAACGCATTTTGGTTTCTTTTGAAATCCAATTAAACAAAAGGCCAGCTTCGATTTCTTTTTAAAACTTTCAGAAATTAAAGCCAAGGTTGCTCTTTATCACCCACATTAAAAACAGGATGCAATAATTTCGTTTTTGTTTTTTGCAGAAAGCGTCAAATATGGCCTTATTAGCAGTATTGGGGTAACACACTCAAGTGGTTGCAAGAAGCTTAGGACCGCAATGTCGGGAGAGAAATGACCGTTACACAGAGAAAATAATTTAAAAAAAACATTGCAGTGAGCATGCTTTGTTGAAATTGGGCGTGTATCAAGTACATTGCACCTAAATCTCATGTTGAAGCTCCGGCTTCCGAGCCCATGTTTGGTATATAACTTCCTCGACTGATTGCGGCTGAAGCACGAAATTGGAGACGTGCCCTATTTAAGCCGCTGTGCTTTAAATGATTGCTGTAATATTTAGGATGAAACACAATGGAGCCATAGAGTGATACAAACATGTCTCTAATGAACCAAGACTGCAAATTATGCTTTTGTTCGAACTACACGCGTTAGTTTCGGAAACAGCACCCGTGGGCTGTTCACTGAAAATGTGAATTCACACGAACTGGTTCCCGAGGATCTCTGTGGCACCATGTGCCACTTCTGAGCACTTAGCACCGAGGATATATGCCGTCCGTCATTACTGTCATTTACTTGAGCATGAAGCAGGAGTGGCTAATGGAAGGTTAGCGCCGACCAAAGAGTTTTAGATGCAAACACTCCCGGGTTGGCAACTGTTTAGTGACCTTAAATACGGGCCAAGATGTACATGCTGTTCAGTCGGCTGGACGCGATCTTTTGTTCCAGTGTCCAGATCTTTCACGCTAGGGAAGTTCCTTCTGGCGCAATTTTTTTCTTGTGCTCTCTTCAATAATCAGCACAAAGCACGTGTTCCTCACTACTCTTGGGCTATTGGAACTTCCGGGGCTCGTCGATGTGCGTGAATCGCCGAAGGCGATGATCACGCAGAAACCGTTCCGATCTGGGGCGTTTTTTTCAAGCTGTCTCCTGTTATCGCTCACGGCGTTAGCTAAGTTCATGGTTATATGTTCTGTTTGATACTTTTTATTTTGCTGGGAATCATGAGATCATATTGTACTAAAACTAGGCAGTAAGTTCAACCGCCGTCCGTCAGTACTTATTTATTTCCGCCGGAACACTTCCGCCGAAGCTACAAGTTAGCCTCAGCTCGGGCATAGTCTATGCTCCCCGGTGGCTCCCGAGAGGCCCGGTGTATATCCGAGTGGACCTACACAACGCGCACAGAAAAACAGTGAGCAGTGCATGAAGAGACGCATCCAGAAGAGCGAGTGCGTTCGCTTGAACGATCTACTTCGGGTGCCTTTCTACAACCTGTGAAAATGCGGCGTACTTTAGTCACGCTTAATTTCAACAAAGCCGCTCACGGCAATGTTTGCTTAAGGATTTTCTTATTGTAACAACCAGTTATTGACCTACATTGCGTTCATAAGCTTCTTACAAACCACTTAATTACGTCACCGCAATACTGCTAACAAGGCCATATTTGGCGCTTTGTTCTGCAAAAACAATTGCAACATGTTTTTGATGAACATGATAGAGAGCAACCTTAGCCTTATTTTGTGAAAATTTGAAGAAAATCGAAGATAGTTTTTTTAATTGGCTTTAAAAATAAACCAAAATGCGTTATTTAGCTGCAGTAGAGTGCTTTTTTTTAAATGGAAGTCTTGACCACATAAACTACAATTGGCCCGAAGATTGAACAAGAACTGAGGAATAACTCTAAAAAAATTGAACTATCTAGTTTTTTTAGATGCAGAGGGAAAAGAAAAAAACCCACATTTGGCCATTTTTCAAAAAAAAATTTCTAATTCAAAAATTTTTATTAAAAAAACATTCGTTCCACACGCCAAACACGAATATACGTTAAATCATTTGAGAGTGTGCAAAGTCTTCATATAGAAATAACTAGGACGCGAGCTGCGGTAGTTTTTGTTTTGCAGTGGTAGAAATTTCAAATTTTCCGCTAGCCGCTCAATGCGTCAGTTACCCGAGCCGACATTTGTTTAGGAAAGGAAAGTTTTTTGCACAAAAAAACTTCAGATATGTTTACCTCTGTGCACAAGGAGCTATATATAATTTTTTGTCTAAATTAAAGCTGTCGGCCAGACACGCCTGTACCATCTCTTGTGAAAAAAAAAAAAAACCGTCGAAGTTGTTTGCCTCCCAGAATGTAAAAAATGACATGTGTGCGCCCACCCATGCACGCACAAGAACACAAAGGGAGAAGCAGAACTGAAACCACATGTTAGCGCCGGAATGCAAGTGCGGAAGAAAAGCTGGATGCCTTGAAGCAAGGACAAAGGCGGAGAAGAAAAATCGGTACCAGATGAGCGCGTCAACTTGCGGAGCGTACGTGCAACGCCGAACGTACGAGCGCGTGCGTGAAAAAAAAAAGGTAGCAAAATTGAACGGAACCCGCAGCAAAAAAAAAAAAAGAAAAAAAAAACACGCGACGTCACACGTGACGCACGTTTAGTGGCCACGTGATGTCTTTCGCTCTTGCACTTCCTCGCCGTAGTGCAGAGGTGCATTTATAAGTGAGGCGTGGCCTCCTTGTGTTCGAGCTGTGCCTTCCTCATACGAGCATCGACTACTACAACAGTAGCTGCCTCGAAGAGGCATTATGAGCAGGAACTCTTCCAGCCACCCCTCAGTGTCCCGCAAGCGACAAGCGCAATCCCTGAAGCTCAGAAGTTTTTTTCCTAAAGTGTCCAAGGTAAGCGCTCCACTTTGCCATCAATCCCAGTGGTGTTGTTTGGGCGCCAGGTCTTGCTCGTGAATGAAAATCTAGGTGCATATTTGATCTTATTTTTCACATCTAAGTCAACGTACGTACGCTCGATGCGCCGACTACGCTCGATGCGTCGAAAATTTACAATTTGCCACATTGCTTTTGTTGTATTTAGACTTCGTATGAGTGGACAAAAAATTCTGGTTCTTAATCTAGAGACGAAACAAACAATAATTAAGCGTTTCGTGCTTTAGCGCTCAGCGAATTGTCACACGCAAACCTTAGGGCCCACTCGTGCATTGTGAGAAGACAGACGGTCAGCGTGTATGTACATCAATTTTGAGGAACGGTGAGCATAGAATATTTGTTCATGAACTGGGCAAAGAAATAATCCACTTCAGAGTTTTTATGCTTCCACGGAAGCATGAAATTTGCGAATTGCTCCGTATGAACATTTTCTTAGATAGACGAACGTTGCTAAAGTTGGCCGAGGCGCATGGGCAGGTAGCATGGGAGGGGGGTCCACCTTGTCGCGTTGTAAACATTTTTACAGTTCGATAAAAAATTTGCAGGGAAAATATTGGTGAATCTGGACATCACATTAATCAGGTAATGATATAAAAATTCTAAGCAAACTTCAAGCCACCCTTTGTCCATCTGATCATAAATCACCCCATATAAACAACGATTAATCGACACCCATGCAATTACGGCGATTGTCGCTGTTCCTAATTATAGAAATAGTGCGAGGGACAAACGCTATGATGAGCGTATCACCCTCATCAGCGCCATAACAATGGCGCTCACCTAAACGGGACTGTCGGTGCGACCAGGTCGAAAAGCGTATCTATGTTATTTTTCATTATTGCTATGATTATTAGAAAAATATTTTTATCTTTTCTTTTTTAACCAACTCATTTGAATAATAAATCAATGAACTTATTAAGGTGTGCCGCATAATCGGTTTAAAATTTTTTCACCGACGCCCAGCCCTATCTGTTTGATTCCATAAGAAAAGGTTTATAGACTTTCTCACGACCGCAATCAATATGTTGGGAGCCTTGCACGCTCTATAGAGGCTCAATACGGGGTCCAATAAATTGAGTGCTTTGTTTTCGCAATGAAGACTTTATTGAGTTCATGACAACCACAGTCGATAAACCTTGAGCTTTAACTGACATTTTATTAACAATATCGAAACACAACAGGGAGTTTATAAAGACTCAACGTTCACGTTCGAGAGCGATGGTAGTCTTTTGTTAAAGGAACCCGAAATATCGGGATTATTTGTTAGTGTTAAGTCTATAATGTTGGCTATGCTCGATGCGTGACGCGTAGCATTAGCAATAGGTTGAGATAGTGAAAAATAAAGAAATAATTATAGAAGAAACGCCTGGGTTCACTTTATACTAGAGAAACCAGTTTATAGTAGAAAAATAATGTCTCCAGATATAATCAGAATAGATATAGAGAAATGTGTACGTATTTCAAACGGATCTCGATTAAATTCGAAAAAAAAAATAAACTATTCATATTGGGAATACAGTAGATAACACCAATGAATACATCGATTGATAAGTATAATATAGAAATTCATACCCATTCGAGGGAGGAACTAATCGTTACTGGCATTGTTACCAAATCAACTTTTATAAACAAGAGTGAACTATCTCCTGTAAGGTTTGCTTTATAGCATCAAAAGTTTGAAACCCGTTTCGCTGACAAAAATAGTGTTATGTGGAATAATATCAGAGCCATGTTTTTATTTCTGCTGCTAATGAGGCCGAGCACATACACTGATATAGCCTAATGAGACATATTATTACTCTTAACAGGATGATCAGCCAGCACTGACTGCAACCGGACCATCACCGTGCACAGCACGCACACCCGAAGCCGGTTCACCTGACAGAGAAGATGAAAGCGCAACGCCAACATATCCACGAGACACGAGCACATGTCATAATTCTGATTTGGAGCCCCAAGAGAAGTCATCAGACTACAAGCTCTCCGGACGCGGTAAGAAAGACCCACCAAAATGCTCTTCTTGCAGTAGATTTCCCTAGATTGAGCGGACTACGGAGGGGTACAAGTGCAAATAATGTAGCGTGGCATTCAAGAAAGGCCCATGGGTGACCGAGCTGATTTCGCTGGCGTCTTCAAAAAAGCTAGGCGTCAAGGCCTCCAAACATGCAAACAGTAACCAACACAAAACGGCTCTTGAAGCATCGCAGTGCCTATCAGGAGACACTGTAGAATCAATGCTAATAATAACCCAGTCACAAAAACAAGCCGACCAGAATACTGGCTGCACGAAGAACCTCATGAAGCTCGCCTACTATCTCTTCAAATCGGAAAGTCCACACACGACTTCTAACTGGCCTGACTTGGTTGCAACAGCGGCATCTGTGGATGGATCTGGTGATTTCTTGAGAACATTGGCTACAAAGCCCCAGAACGCCCATATCCTGTCATCATATTCAATTACAGGATTTCTGGATGCCTTCGGAGAAGCCGTATCAGCGCACATAGCAAGCAAACTTAGCGAAGATCAGCCGTACTCTGTATGTGCGGATGAAGGCACGGACATGAACGGGCGTGCGGTTCTCAGCACTTTCATTCGACACATTAGTGCTTGTCACGAAAGTTTCCAAGTGGAAGAGACATTTATTTCAGCCGTATCCCTTGAGACGACGAAAGCTGAAGACATAACAAATACGCTCATTGGCGAGTTAAGAAAAGTCGGCTTGAAGCCAGAAAACATCTCCGCTGTCTCTTTTGATGGGGGTGCAAATTTCAGCGGAAACGTGAGCGGCGTGCGAGCGCGAATAAAAAAATATGCACCTGATTTGCTTTTCGTGCACTGCCGAAGCCACCTCTTCCAGCTTGCTCTCGTGCATAGTTGCAGGCAGACGCCCCCTATAAGAAGAGTAGTGAGTGCGCTGAATAAATTGTACAGTACCTTTAGGGGAAGCCACTAGCGACTGACGATTTTGAAGAACGCTCAACTAGCGATGGAAGGGTTGTCCCATAAGCTTGTTCAGCCTGGAGAAACACGATGGCTTTCTTATGAGGGCAGTGTGAAAGTAGTGGTCGAGCCCTACTCTTCTATTTGTAGCGCATTAGAGCACGTATACACGGACGCCGGAGACTATTCTTCTGACGCCGGGGGACTCCTTCTCTTGTTCCGAAAGAAGTCCACCGTTTTCATATTGGTCTTATTGTCTCGACTTCTAGGGCCTCTTGCTCATCTGAGCAAGTGCTTGCAATCATCGAAGGGTAACCTAAGTGAGGCCATGAAATTGGTGCGTGCAGTAATGTCATCCCTTGAAAAAATCCGTGTAGAAGATGTAAGGATGGAGGCTCAGAAGCTTGTCGAAGAAATTCAAGAAAACCAACTCAGAATGGATGATTACGGAACCATCACCGACGCGGATCTTCTAAAAATTGGATCAAGTTACCAGACTAAAATCCTGGAGAACATGCGCGCAAGGTTTTGCGACCAGTTTCAAGATTTGGCATTATTCCAGAACATCTTTCATGCAAAGCAGGAAACTCCTGATTTTAGGCGTGTCTCTCAACTGTGCGGAACATCAGAACAGGACATGGTAACCGAATATGCAATTTACAGACGATATCCCGGAGAACTGGCCTCGCAGCAAGCTCTATTAAGGCTTGCGTGCGAGGTCGAGAGGAAGACAATGTTCCCTGCTTTGGCATCAGCTGCAACGAGAATACTGCTTCTTCCCGTGGGAACGGCTGCCGTCGAACGAAGCTTTTCAACCGTGAACAGAATCCTAACATCAGATAGATGTCGCATGACACCGGCCCATGTTGACGCGCTGATGAAGATTTCTATTGAAGGTCCAAGTATCCCCAGTATTAGGAACGCAACAGACGAAGAAAGGGGGGGATACTTGGACTTTCTAGACAGTGCGTACATTATGTGGGACAAGAAACCGCGTAAGTCCCTGTAAACGTGCGAGGTGACGCGGTGTAACTGTAAAGTTTGTGTGCTCCAATTTAATTTCTTTAACATTAACATTTTGTGAATTTGGCAACTACTGTTGGCCTATTAGTCACAGTGTACATACTTGTTGTTCATTGTTACATTTTGCCTCTGTTGCTTAGATATATTGGCTCCATTTCTGTTGTACTTATTTTTTTCTTGTGCCATATGATATTGCACTAAGTTTGAAAACGTGTGAACTTTGTTCCATCAAGACCTGTAGGTAAAAAACCTGCCTCACCTTGTTCTGTATATAAAGAAATAATAAACAAGAATAAACTTTGTGCAACCAAATTAAAATTATACTGTTCCTTACGTTCTTGAAATTTTCAAACGTGTTGACAGCATGCTATAAGTTTTGAAATGTAGTATTGCATGATTCATCCTCCAAAACGAGGCCCACATTTTGACTCTCTATGCAGCCTTCCTTCGTGCCTTCCTGTCGCGACCTTCACCGTACACAAACAAATAAACCAACATATCGAGGCCAACCCAAAGATAGGGGTTTACGTAGTAATTATGACTTAAAGGATACAGAAATTGACGCTTACAATAGAAAAAAACAGCACAAAAACGAGCTTTCAAACTAACAGATGAAGATTCTGGTTTGTACGCTGACAAGCGTCCTAATGCAAACGCCAACTGAAGTTCGTACTTTGTCTGCAATATCCGATCAGATTGTTTAAACGCAGGGCAGTTATAGATGTTTTTGAAGAGTACTGGACTGGATGCCAGATCTTAGGCCAACCATAGTGCTGCACGATTATTGTGTATACGCGTCACTTCCGTATTTGCATCATCATGTACAGCTCATCACTTCCCCCCATTTCCCCCTCGTGTAAGCTGCGAGCCAGAGCACACCAGACCGGCCTCTTTCTCTCATCCAATAAATTTCTTTACCTATCTCTACAATATGCTTGCTTAACAGTTATTTAGTTTACCTCTCGTGATTGGTAGCTTTTCGGTCACCATTACTCTACAAAAAAACGTTAAGCCCTAATCAAATAAAACAACCGGTAAGCGCAAACCCCTTATACACACACCCATGCCCATAGTATATATATATATATATATATATATATATATATATATATATATATATATATATATATATATATATATATATATATATATATATATATATATATATATATATATATATAAACACACGGCCCACACCCCTCCGCGTTTTGGTAACACCCCCCCCAAAAAACGAAATTCTGAATAAATCTCTGGTATAACGCATGGCCTTTCCACAGTAATGCAGATATCACGAAAATTCCACCTGTAATCGTTATAATAGCGCAAATGGAGATAATTAGTCTAACGAAATTTTGAAGAACTAAAGAAATAAGACAAATCTAAAATAGTTCCGAAAACTGCGAACCATGTAATGCCCCGCGATTCCGCAATAATGCCCATTTTAGGAAAGTTCCAAATGTAATCGTTATCGGTCAGACTAAATTTTAAAAATTAAAAAATAAGAAAAATATTGAAACATTACGGAAAATACCAAGATGTATAACGCATGGCATTTCCACAAAAATGCAGATTTCGCTAAGGTTCCCCCTGTAGTCGTTATAATAGCGTTCATGAAGATAATTAGTCGAAGAAAATTTCGAAAAACAAAATGTTAAGAAAAATATAAAATGATTCCGTAAAACGGCGAACCGTGTAACGCCCTGCACCTTCGAAATAATACAGATTGGTGTAAGTTCTACCTGAAGTCCTTCTAATAGCGTAAATGGAGATAATTTGTCGAACGAAATTTTGAAAAATTAATAAATAAGAAACATATGAAAAATTACGGAAAATGGCAAATCGTATAACGACCAGCATTTCAAGTTCCACCTATAATATTTATATTATCGCAAATGAGATACGTTGTACAAAGAAATTTTAAAACACAAAAACAATAATAAAAATATAATCAGTTACGGAAAAGGGCTAGCCGTGCAAAGCCCTGCATTTCCACAATAAGGCAGATTTACCGAAACTTCCAAATGAGTCGTTATAACAGGGTAGATGGAGATAACTGGCGGTTCGTATTTTTGAAAAACTATTAAATAAGAAAAATATTAAGCAATTACGGAAAATGGCAACCGTATAACGCCCTGCATTGCTACAACTATGCAGATTTCGCGAATGTTCCACTTCGAATCGTCATAATAGCGTAAATGGAGATAATTTGTCGGACAGGATTTACAAACGCCACAAACTTTGACTGTAACAACTCACACTCAACGCAATCGCCATAAGAATGCTACGCATCAGTAGATAATTCTCTGAATTTCCGCAGAACTTGTTTGCTCGCATTTTAAAGCAACGGTTTTTACCTCTACCAGCCAACGGTTCTTTCGTGGCATGCGGGGCGACAAACTTCCAACGCGGCGGATGCGGCGGCGGAGGGTTTCACTCACGGAGCACACTGTAGATGGCGTGGCGCATTTACCCAGTGTTCCCCGCGTGCCGGAGCTGCTCACCTCGGCGGTCTCGTCGGCGGGAGCAGGGACCATTCCGTCGGCTTTCTCGTATGCTATAGCGACGGTTGTCTCGGGCCTGTTTTGGCGCACCTTCGCGTCCATTGCGCACTTCCTTCGCACAGCTCGATTAACTTGCTCGGCAGCACCTCCTGGGTAACCGTGACCCGACGTCATTGTATGGTCGTAAGGCAAAGATACGTTAAAGGGGCCCTAAATAAGCTTCTGAAGGTCGCCATTTCAATCACGCAATCGCTAGATTACCACTTCACGAAAACGTATACAAAATATTACACGTCTGCGTAAAGCAGGGGCCGCACAAACACGCAACAAAGATCTTTTCTTTCTTTCATTGCTCACCTACCACTACCTCGCCGCCACACTGCCGCGCTCTGATGTGCGACAGATTGCTTGTGACGCAGCCTATTACGCACGAAGCTCTCAACAGCACGGCTGCGCTATTCGTGGGTCCCGTTAAATGCTGTGGCCAGTCAGCTTACCCGGTTTCGCACAGCTCTCCTGCACCGGCGGCACGGCGTATTCGTCCTGCACCGGTGGCACGGAAGAATGTAGATCGTCGCCACCCGTTACAGGAGCCTAGCTGAGTGTCTAGATATAGCGCGTCGTTTACACGGAATGAATAGCGCTGAAAACACGCAGCGACTCTGCGGGCAAAAACGCCCGGTAGAGGCGCGACCGCAGCAAGCCTCTGCCTTCACGGTCGACAAGGAGCTCACTGTGCGGTGCATGCACGATACGGCGTACACCGCAGCAGCTAAAACTTGTCACCTCCCGCCAGAGCAGGACTACTGCTGAAAATCATTTTATGAATGCTTGAAACGGGGTGATAGTACAGTGAAAGATTGCGCGGGGCATTGTCGTCGGTCCGGGCTCGCAAAGCGGTGTCTGGATAATTGCGGCGATGCTAAGCCTTTTCTCCGACCACGGCCGGCGCGTGGAGCAGTTCGATGCGGGCCGACCACCGACTGGCCCCGCTGGGCGGTAGAGAGATAGAGGCGGAGCTTGGCCGTCGTCTGCTAAAAAAGAAGCCTGACGTACCGCCGCGCGAAGGCAATGACTGCGCGCATCTCAAACTAACCTGCTTATCTATGTTGGAGCGTAAGCGCGATCCCCAAACAAAGACCGCTAAGATCGTTATGATCTCGAAACCAGGGAAAAAACTACAGCTAGAGAGCTTACCCCTTGCCTGGAGAAGTTAATGGAACATGAACAGACTCAAGGTGTACATGTAAGAAAAGAAGCTTTTCCCTCATACCATGATTGGATTTCGACCACAGCTGTCAACTCAAGACGTTATGATAGGGTTAAACACGACATTATAGGCGGGGAGGGCAGCTCTCCTCTAGACACCAGGGCAGTACTTTGTTTGGTACTTTGCTTCGACAACGTTAGGCATGACGCGGTACTGGAAAACTTGGCAAAACAAGGCGTGGGTCCCCAAACCTACGACTACGTGAAATACTTTCTCACGGACCGGACAGTCACCCTAACGATCGGGGGCATGGAATCTGGTCAGTTGGAGTTGGGAAGCAGGGTTCTGTCCTTTCACCATTTCTCTTCAACGTCGCAATGATCAGCCTTCCAGATATACAGTCGAGTCCAGTTATAACGATACCGTTTATAACAATATAAATCCCATATAACGATGAACAGCTACGGCACCGTTCGCTTTTGTGTGCTTTATATGGAAAAATAAACAGCTTATTACAATGCTCTAGTGCCGCGATATCGGATATAATGATTGAATCGGGTTACAGCAAGCGCCGAAAATACGAGCTGCCGCCGGCTCTCCATGCAAACCACGCCGACACCACGCGCTGCAATGCGCGTCGCATCCCGTCTACCCCTAAAAAACGAGTCAATTGCGCCGCTTACGCGGAAGCGAGACGAGGAGGGGAGCAGTTCTCCTTCCAAACACCCCTCCCGATGCCGCCGCTTTGGCGCCGTCCCCGTGACTTCTTCGAATTTGACTTGGTGCCTTTTCAACTACGTCCGTTCTTGCGCGGATCAGACGTCAGGGCCGATGTTTTGAAAACGTCTGAGTGCCTCACTGAAGAGGCGATCGTTGCGCGGATACGTGCTGCGGACAGCGGTGGCAGTGACAACTCTGACGACGCGGTTGCACAGCCTATTTGGGTAGCACCTTCGCAGGAGGCCCAAAACATGATAGCCTCTCAGAGACTTCATTTACACCAAGGACCCTTCGCTCAGCTAGGTGAGGCACCTATGGATGCTCTTGAAAAAGATGTGCGCCAGCTTCATGTGCAGCAAACAAAGCTAACCGAGTATGGCTTCTTTTCCAGAAATAGGTAGCAGTACAACCTTGATTGCCTGCGAATAAAATGTTTTGAGCTCTGCTCCATCTTTTTATTTGGCAACCCGCATATAACAATCATGGGTTATAACGATGGGATTTCCTTGGAACTTGGATATTGTTATAAGTGCACTAGACTGTACTAGAAAAGATAGAGGGACTACAGCACAATATCTATGCGGACGATGTAACCCTTTGGGCGGCGGGAAACAGCGACGGACAGATACAACACGTCTTGCAGATGCAGTCGAAGCGTACGTTAAGCCGAGACGCTTGCATTGTTCCCCACACAAATCAGAGCTTCTACTCTACAAACCGGCCCTGAGGGGACGCAATTCGGCAACCACAACGTCACCAATCCAATTCTATGCCAACGGGGGCAGCTCATCCCAACGGTAAACAGCGTCAGGGTGCTTGGCCTCCGAATTCAGGCTAACGGACATGACATCGAAACCATACGGGCACTCGAATCGAGCCTCTCTCAAACAAGCCGATTCTTCTCGCGAGTTGCAAGCCAGCACCACCGGATGACGGAAAGTGACCGCATCCGATTAGTACAAGCATTAGTCGCAAGCCGCGTGGGCTACGTTGCCCCGTACCTGAAGCTCAGGATGGTCGAAAAGAACAAAATAGATGGCCATGATCAGGAAGGCCTTCAAACAGGCACAAGGCATACCCGTCACTACCTCGAACGAGTGGTTCGAGGCACTGGGCCTGCACAATACCCTAGACGAGCTGATCGAAGCTCAGAGGTCGCTGTGCTGCCCATCGCTACGAAGGGCACCCGGATCCTACAAACGAAACCGAAACCACCTTCCGACTGTCTGCCACCGTCTGCCGTGTTCCCCCCACTGGCACACAACACTGGGGCAAACCCTCGCCCTGCTTCGACTATTATGGAGGAAAGAATACTCAGTAGAGGCTCCCAGAATCCCAATACGTTGCGAAAAGTGTGGAGGAAGTGGCGTCATTTTTCTTGAGCCCATGGACAATGTTGCTTACTTGTTTACAACTGGGGTGGCCAAATTTTGGGCGAATAGAATGGACAAACTTTTAAGGCGTTTGGTATGTTGCTGCCTTGCTACGCTTGCAAACCAGCGCAGTCGCTACGACAAACGTTTTCAGATTAAGCCAGTTTGAAAACTCTGCCGTCAGAGGTGGCCGCTGCCGCCGCTGCCGCCGCCGTTGACCTGCCGGGAAAATCCCCTTCGCTCAGCGTTGGCGAGAGCCACATTTCGTTCTTTGCTCACTTTGCGTTTCTCCGTTGTGAAGTGAAGTGAAATTTATCGCTGCTGAGACGTAGCGCGCAATGCCCGCAGTGCTGTACGACCCCAAACAATGCTCCCGTCGTCTGCGTTGCTTTTTTTTTTTTTTTTTGGCGGACTAAGGAAACTTTGACTTCTTGAAATTGGTCACCTCTCTCCCTCCCCCTTCTCTCTTTTCATTTCTTTTTTCATGCCTGTTCGTCTTCCCTTTCTTTACACGAATGTATGTCGGAATTGTTTATGTTTTATTGTCTTAATTCTTGCTATGTGTGTGCTATTGTTTTGCCCCCCCCCCTTTTTATTCTTTTCATGCCTGTAGGTCTTCACTTTCTTTACACGAATGTATGTCGGAATTGTTCCTGTACTACTGTCTGTATTCTTGCTATGTGTGTACTATGATTTCGCCCCCCCCTTATGTAATACCCCGCAAGGGGCCTTTAAGGGTACAATAAATGATGATGATGATCGCACCGAGGAATTAGCGACGAAGCTTTTTTCGCTTCGAAGCGGGAGGGCAGGGCGACGCCATGTTAGTCAAATGAAACCGGAGACAGCAAAGGATGATGGGATAGAGTGCTGGGCTCAGTGGGCTCAAGTCATGGCGGGACTCGGCTTCACAACTGTGACGTCAGGGCCTCTCCTAACCTTTTCTTTCCTCCATGTGGACTATGAACCCGGGTGTGGCGGCCCACTTCAGAGACAATGAGCCAAGGTGTGGCAGCTGGTCGCACACCACTGCCTTTTTACGGCATGGACTGTTGATTTTAACCACCATGTGTATTCGTATTCAGTTTATCATAAAGGTTCGGTTTTAATCGTCAGTACTGTTGTCATCAATCAGGAAAGCAGGCGTTCTTGGCGCAAGTCGAGGGCTGCCTGTGCGGCCTGCATAGAAAAAGGCAAGGTTTCGTCGCCACCGGACGCCACCCCACGCTTGCTTTCGGACGCCATCGGAAGTTTACGGACGTTTAAGCAACGCTCCAGTGCTTGAGGATACGTCGTTACTGCAAGGCATCTTTCTGCTTCGCCGCGACAATCACCTACACCAAGCACGGTGCACGCTACAAGTGCTCCAACTCCCGACGGCACGCGAAACGCAAGGTGGGGTCTAATTACGTTTCTCCGCACGGCGTGCGTCCACGAGAGACTCAGGCGCTGCATGAAATACGAGCCTTCCCGCCGTTGGCATGGACGACGTTGAATCCACATGCCGGGGCGCCAGCGCGGGAGCTGCGAGTAGGGCCAGACCACGGCGAGCAGTCAAGCTCTCGTTTAAGGCGAAAGAACAGTACGAGGCCGACCGGGAAGAACACTGCACCGAACTAGATGCAGCTTGGTCAAATGTTGAACGTGTCTTACGAAAGGTGTCGAGCGCGGAGCAAAGGGACGTGGAAACTCCCTAAAGACGCAGCTGCCAAATACGAGGCTTTCTTGGTGACCACGAACTGTCCTGAAAGCTTACTACAACGCGACCAACAAAGGGAAATTGACGCCAAGCGTGAGGAGCTCGTCATGGGAGGTCTAGACAAGTTTCGTGCGGTTCGCAACAGCGTGCAGGACACAACGTCGCAGAGCTCTCGGTCCACCCGTTCCGAGCGGACTTCGTCATCCCAGCAAACCAGCTTGCCTACGATTACCGTAGCGGTGGCGCAGGCAGGCGCGGCAGCAGAAGCGGCCAAAGCGAAGGTGCTTTTCAGTCGAAAAGAAGGAGCCATGAAGGTGGAAAAAGCCAAACTCGACGCTGAGCTCCAGATTCTGCACCACGAAAAAGAAGCAGCTGCGGCAGACGCGCATGCGGGTGTTCTAGAGGCTGCCGCGGAGCAGGATGACGGGGAGAGCCTTCGTGCGCTCCCCTTGCTTGACTCAAATAAGCGCACCGAGGGCTACGTTCTGGCCCAAGCCACCACGCATGACCTAAGGCATGTCTCTTCGGAACCTCGCATGACTGAGGCCGATCACGGAGATGTCCATGATGAAGTGAATGTGCATGCACGGATTGAGGAGTACAGACTAGCCAGCAGGCGGATCAGCTATCAATGAGCGCCTTGGCCTCAGGCGGCGCCAGTTCCGAATTGACCGGCGTCGTAAAATTTCTGTGCCGCAAGGACCTCCTGTCAACTAGGATGACACGGTTTGATGACCGCCCCGATGGTTTTCGGGCATGGACATCTTCCTTCAAGGCAATGACGAGTGGCCTCGACCTTTCTGCCCAGGAAGAGCTAGACCTGCTCATCAAGTGGATTGGGCCGGAGTCGTCTGCACAATCTAGTAGGCTCCGGTCCGTGTACGTGCAAGACTACGAAGCAGGGCTAAATGCTGTCTGGAAACGGCTGAACGACACCTACGGCAGCCCTGAGGTCGTTGAAGATGCCCTCATGAAGCGTCTGGAAGACTTCCCAAGAATACCCTATAGGGACAACGTGAAGCTCCGAGAACTCGGCGACCTCCTCCTTGAACTGGAGACAGTGAAGGCTGACCCATACCTTGCTGGTTTAAAGTACTTGGGCACAGCACGAGGTGTCAACGCCATTGTTGGAAAGCTTCCACCTGGGCTTCAGGAGAAATGAATGTCGGCGGGCTCAAAGTACAAAAAAAGACAATCACACCGCATTCCCACCATTTTCATCTCAAAATTTGTTAAAGACGAACCTGAAATTAGGAATGACCCGAGCTTCATACTCCGTCAGCAGAATACTTTGTCTGACATCCAACCAAGGAGGGAGAAGCAGGCTTCAACGCCGTCAAAGGAAAGACAACAGTGTCCTCCAGAAAAACTGATGTGGATTCGAAACCAGAAAGCTGCTACGCGACAACCCTGAATGCCGACGGACAAAAAGAAAAGGAATTGAGGGACCTAAGTAAGTGGTGCCCCATCCATAAGAGACCACATTCTCTCGAAAAATGCTGTGTGTTCCTTGGGAAGACGTTCGACGACAGCATCACCTTTCTGCTAAAGCAAAGGATTTGCCTCAAGTGGCTGAAGTGTACCAGCCACTTCTCGAAGCAATGTGAGACAGCCGTTAGGTGCTCTGTGTCTGACTCTACCGAACACCATGCAGCGCTTCACCCGATGGTTACGCGCTCATACAGCCCTTCTAAAGCTGCAGACAGAGAAGACAACACTCAAGAGACAGGAGGAAGCGTAACTGCTACGCGCACCGAAGTGGGTGACAAGGGAGATCAAAGCAAGTCTTGTGCGAGGATCTGCCTAGTGAACGTAGCCCACGACTCTCAACCGCACAAGGCAGTAAAGGCTTATGCCATTTTAGGCAATCGGTCACTGGTGACGTCGGAGCTCCTAGATCTCTTCCGTGTTGATGGGGTACCCACAGACTACACTTTGAGGACATGCTCTGGAATAACGGAAGCACTGCAAGGTTGGTTAACGGCGTCTCGGTTCAAAGTGTGAGTGGTGACGTCGACCTGAAGCTTCCACCGTTGCTTGAGTGCAATGACATTCCTAACAGCAGGAGCGAAATTCTAAGACCTGAAGCTGCTCGGTGCTTCGCACATTTCCAGTCGATAGCCTGTTTCATCCCTCCGCTGGAACCAGAGGCAGAGATATCGCTTCTTCTTGGCCGGGACATCATTAGGGCCCATAAGGTGCGTCAGACATGCAACGGTCCGCACGATGCGCCTTACGCCCAGAAGCACGACTTAGGCTGGGTGATAGTTGGGAATGTTTGCATCGGCCGGACGTAGAAGCCAGGTACCATCAACGTGCTGAAGACTCAAATCTTGAGCGACGGACGTCCATCTCTACTAGAACCTTGCGACAACCATTTTGTGACGAAAGAACTCCCTGTCCTGGCGTCACCCGGCAAGCATGATCCCACGCTGGATTACGGGTTGTCAACGGAAGCGAAGAACTTTCCCTGTACGCTGTTCCAAACGACTGGTGAGGACAACGAGCTCGCTCCCTCTATAGAAGATAGAGCATTCCTTGACATAATGGAAAACGAGTGCGTCCAAGATCAGTCTAACAGCTGGGTTGGTTCTCTTCCGTTTCGCATACCGAGACCCCGGCTGCCGAACAACAGGCAACAAGCCTTGTCCCGCCTCCTCGGACTACGTCGCACTTTGCGTAGGAATCCTGAAATGAACGCGCACTTTGTGGCATTCATGAAGGAACTGTTTGTGAATGACTATGCAGAACCTGTTCCACCGCTCGCTGATGGCAAGGAGTGCTGGTACTTGCCTTTGTTCGGGGTGTACCACGCTCACAAGCCAGAGAAGATCAGGGTCGTCTTCGACTCCAGTGCTCAGTACAAGGGAGTGTCTTTGAACAGTGTCCTTCTCACAGGTCCGGATCTCACAAACAGTCTCATAGGAGTGCTGATTCGCTTCCGGAAGGAGCCAGTGGCAGAGATGGCAGACATTCAGCAAATGTTTTACAGTTTCTTTGTCCGTGAAGATCATCGCGATTTTCTTAGGTTCTTGTGGTTCGAGAACAACGACATGTCAAAAGAGATTGTTGAATACCGCATGAAAGTGCACGTCTTTGGGAATAGCCAATCGCCCGCTGTGGCTACCTATGGACTTCGGCGAACGGCTCGACAAGGCTCACTGCTGTACGGGGACGAAGCGGCGAAGTTCGTGGAAAGAGATTTCTACGTCGACGATGGCCTCAAGTCAGTTCCCACCAAGGAAGACGTCATCAACCTGCTGCAAAACACACAGGAGATGCTGGCAACGGCGAACATACGACTGCACAAGATCGCTTCAAACAGGGAGAACGTGCTAAAAGCATTTCCGGTTGAAGATCACGCAAAGGACTTAAAGGAACTCGACTTTACTGCAGAGACGATGCCCGCGCAACGCAGTCTTTGGCTCCGTTGGAATGTGCGCGAGGATACGTTCGTATACCGTACTCCACCTCAAGGCAGACCCTGTACGCGGCGTGGTGTTCTGTCCACTGTTAATGGCCTCTATGACCCGTTGGGTTTTGTGGCTCCAGTGACAGCACGGGCAAAACACTTTTTGCGTGAGATCACAGCGGAAGGCTACGACTGGGATGCTCCACTTCCAGCTCACAGAGAGCAAGATTGGGAAGACTGGAAGAGCTCGCTTGGGGCACTGGAAGACCTGCAGATCCCCCGGACTTACACAGATTCAACAATGCTTGAAGCTGAGCGAAAGGAAATTCACATCTTTTGTGATGCGTCGACAAAACCATCGCAGCTGTGGCGTACCTGAGAGTTGTTGACAAAGAGGGAACGCGACATGTGGGTTTCATAATGGGAAAAACAAAGCTGGCACCCCTGGCCGAACCTACTGTTCCAAGACTCCAGTTATGTCGAGCTGTCCTTGCAGTCGAACTGGCTGAACTCGTGCAACGCGAGCTGGACATTCAGCCGGATGCAGTGAAGTTCTACATCTACAGCAGGGTCGTTTTAGGCTACATCTACAATGAGACCAGAAGATTCTACGTTTATGTGGCAAATAGAGTGTTACGTATACGTAAGACCATACGGCCAAAACAGTGGACATACATCCACACGAGTAAGAATCCTGCAGACCACGGCACAAGAATGGTGTCAGCGATGAAGCTCAAGCACACGACCTGGGTCAGTGGCCCCCACTTTCTCCGACAAGGCGACGAACCAGCCCTACCGTCACCTGTCTTCAATCTTGTATCTCCAAGTAAGGACAAAGAATTACGCCCGGAAGTCAACACGCTGGCCACAGAAGTTACGTCATCCAGGCAACTCGGTGCGGAGCGCTTCCTTAGGTTTTCGAGCTGGAAAACACTTGTTCGCGCAGTGGTATTTCTTCTTAGAGCTGCGCAGCGTGTCAAGGGTCTGACCGCGCAGGAAAGTGCCGCCGAATGTCTTTCTACAGCGAGAACTGAAGTAATTCGTTCTGTTCAGCAAGACTGCTTCTCTCAAGAAATAAGCCTCCTCGAGGACAAAAGATCTGTTCCCAAGAAAAGTCCCCTTCGAAGCCTCGACCCATTCATTGGTGGGAACAGCCTTGTGAGAGTCGGTGGCCGCCTCAGCAGAGGGGATCTACCCGAAGTGGAAAAGCATCTTCGCATCATACCGAGCCGACACCACATCGCCACACTGCTCATACGTTACTACCACGAGCAAGTGCAGCCCCAAGGCCGACACTTTACTGAAGGAGCAGCCAGGTCGGCTGGTCTGTGAATCATCGGCGGCAAGGGACGCATCTCGTCCATCGTAGGGAAGTGCGTCACGTGGAAGAAACTGCGAGGGCGGTCACAGGAACAGAAGATGGCCGATTTACCAGTAGACCGGCTGACAACCGAGACCCTTTCACCAACGTAGCCGTCGATGTCTTCGCACCATGGCTGCTTGTTGCTCGCCGTACAAGAGGTGGAATGTCCAACACTAAACGGTGGGCGGTGTTGTTCATGTGCCTAAGTATTCGCGCAGTGCACATCGAGGTGATCGAGGCGATGGACACGTCCAGTTTCATCAATCCACTCCGAAGATTCCTGGCAATCAGGGGACCCGTCAAACAAATCCGCTCTGACTGTGGCACAAACTCTGTGGGAGCTTGGAGAGAGATGGGAATCAACCCAAATGATCTGGGAAGCTCGACACCGGGGAAGTTTCTCAACGAGAAAGGCTGTACCTGGGTATTCAACCCTCCGCGTGGGTCTCACATGGGTGGAGTTTGGGAGAGAATGATAGGTATCGCTCGTCGGATATTGGATTCCATGTTGCTTCAGACGCACCATAACCGTCTGACCCACGAGGTCCTCACGACCTTCATGGCAGAGGTCTCAGCTATCATAGACGCAAGGCCTCTCGTTCCCGTATCCTCTGACCCGGACAACCCCATCATTCTCACACCAACGGCGATCGTGACGCAGAAGCTGGGAGCTTCAACTTCAGCCTTTGGGGAAGCTCTACCAAGCAATCTGTACTGACGTCAGTGGCACCAGGTGCAAAACTTGGCCAGTGAGTTCTGGAAGAAATGGCGCATTGGGTATATGACTACCTTGCAACAGCGAAGGAAGTGGCAGATCACTCTACCTGACCTCAAGGTCGGAGACTTCGTCTTGCTCAACGTGAAACAGGCCAACCGGTGTGAATGGCCGGTCGGGGTCGTCACTCAGTGCATACTCAGCGCCGGCGGGCACAGTCGAAAGGCTGAAGTCAAGACAGCAAAAAACGGGATCGTTAAGATGTTCATCCGTCCCATATGAGACATTGTTCGTCTGATGACTACCTGATACCATTGTGGCGCCCACGAAGCGGTGCACCAGACGGGGAGTGTGCTGCCTATCGCTACGAAGGGCACCCGAATCCTACAAACGAAACCGAAACCACCTTCCGACTGTCTGCCACCGTCTGGCGTGTTCCCCCCACTGGCACACAACACTGGGGCAAACCCTCGCCCTGCTTCGACTATGAACCCGGGTGTGGCGGCCCACTTCAGAGACAATGAGCCAAGGTGTGGCAGCTGGTCGCACACCACTGCGTTTTTACGGCATGGACTGTTGATTTTAACCACCATGTGTATTCTTATTGAGTTTATCATAAAGTTTCGGTTTTAATCGTCAGTACTGTCGTCATCAATCAGGAAAGCAGGCGTTCTTGGCGCAAGTCGAGGGCTGCCTGTGAGGCCTGCATAATCACACAACTGGAAAGGCTTTCCAAGAGCCCGACTGGGCGACACAATTTACGCTCCCTTAGCATCAACTTTGAATCTCAAACTGGAGATAAATTGGACATCCCAACTGAGCTCAGGGCGAGCATATACGTCCCGCCACTGCCCAAGAACATGCACCCCGTACACAACGCAGAACGCAGACGCGCAAGAGCACAGGCACTGCAAAAGAGATTCGAGAGGTCTGAGGACGTGGTTTACGCGGACGCCGCTGACTATGACGATCGTGACAGGGCGATTCAGTCGCTTCCGGCACGATCCCCACGACGTCGCCTGATGTCGGGGAGGAGGCGGCCATTGCACTGGCAATGACTGCATCCAGCAATTACAAATTTATAGTGAGTGACTCCAAGTCGGGCATCCTCAATTTCTCGAGAGGGCGCGTGTCGTCGGAAGCACTTCAAATCCTGCTGGCCGGTTTCTGCGGCGATCGGGTCAGAGGGGTCGAAATAGTCTGGGCGCCGGCCCACTGCGGTGATCCGGGAACGAGAACGCGCACGCCTTGGCTCGAGGTCTAACCAACCGAGCCGACGCCGACGATTCCACCGTCGACGCGCACTCGTTTTGCCGGTCGGTGCGGGACAGGCTGGTATCTTATCGGGACGTGATAGATCATTACAGCCTTGAAAGATCGAGATACCCTGCACCACACAGAACTTTAAAGGAGTGGCTTGGGGTTTTCTCCAGGCCAACACGTTCCCTAATTCTTTAGCCTACATGCGCTGTTACCCGGGGCTGTACACAGCTGGATGCAAAATTTGTAAAGGCAGTGTGGACCTCCAGCACATGGTTTGGTCATGTCCCATCAATAGTGGGCCTCCTTGATTTACCGGTCCTGGACAGTCCGCAGGCACTACGAGGACTGACCTCGGACCGGAAGCCTCATAGGAATACATGGGAAAATCGAGCTCCGGATCGCGTCTCGGGCAGTCCTCGGACGATTCGGGACTGATAATCGAGTAGTCCCAGTCAAAAGCTCCAGCAGAAAGGACGCCCCTTCTTAGACGTTAAAACCGTGGAGCAGTGGGACACCGCGCTGCTCAGCTCAGATCCCGAAGTGCACGTTGAGCTCGTTCGGGTGGCTGAATATGCCGCCGGGGTCCAAGGACTCCTGGCTGCCGCCTAAAAGGGGTAGAAGACTGAGGAGGACCTCCAACCTTTTTCTCTTCCCACCGGGAACACAATTAAGTTGTTCTATCTCTCCCTGTAGGTGTTTTTGCGCCTGGTCTGTGACGACACTGCTTCCACAGCGCTTTGGGGGCGCGGTGAAAAAGTAAATGCGCCAGGCGGCATTGCGGGCCCTTTTTAATGAAAGATAATACTGAACGCTTATAAACCATTTTTGTGGCAGGACGTTCTTTGAATAGTTCTCCAACGATTGCGTACGTAAAATCGCAAACTTTGGAACCCTGTTTAGGGCCCCTTTAAGGATTGGTTTGCAGGGTGGAAAAACAGTATATACAGATCATATACAGACATCTGGCTGCTGAAGAAACGCTAGAGAAACGCACTGCTTGCCACGAATGAGACTCCGCTATTTAAATTGTTGAATACCAATCCGGTTGTGTTTTAACAGGTGTTACAAAGGGGAAAGCAGCAACTGGTTCTGATAAATAGCGATTATAAAAGCTCCCACACCTTTCTCGCACTTCTCAAACTTACTAAACTGACTTGTTTATTTCGGTATAAATGATATTTACTAAGCTCACATGCCGAATTGTTTCGGTGTCCGTGCTTGTGTACCGCGGTGGTGCAGCCCCGAGATAGCACATCAGGATGACTAGGTTCCGCTGTCTCACCCCTCAAAGCCGCTCCTCTCCCTTTTCTTTTCCCGACGCACGGCCGCACTACAGCGGTGGCTCCGCCGCTCTAGCCCGGCCGTGGGCGACGCTTCTGCATTCAGTACGCCGCCCCTGCGAATTCCAGGTAACGGCTGGCGGAATCTCGGCCACACGTCGCTCTCACACGTCGCTCTTTGTAGAGCCACGTATGTGAATTCAAGTGAGGTCGCGTGGGCAATTGTTGTGGGTGTCGTTTAAAGCTTTACTTTTCAACCACCTTCACAGCGTGGATTGGAGCCATTTTGTTTAATGTTCAGCCCCTTACCCCCCCCCCCCCGCAAGGACCGTGTAACGCCTTGCATTTCCAGAAAAATTCACAATTTGCGGAAGTAGATTAACCACGCTGTTTATTTCAGCGGCTTCCGTGAGAAATATTAGCTGGTATGCTCAAAGATTTTCGAACATGTTGAAGGGAGGAAGACAGGCCCCTAGTTTGAAAGGTATGTCGAATCACCTAATCTACGTACCGTGATTATTTTAGCACTCTTCCATTTTTTGGTACGGAACTTTACCGGGGGGATTAGGCAAAGAGAAGTTGAAGGTAGTTACTTATTAGTAACTCGATCTTCGCCCGAAAGATTGTCTTATAGAACAGTATTTGTAAAAAATGATCGTTAAAGAAAGAGCTTGTGACGAAAGAAGCCAAGCGTTCAAGTGCGACTGTTACAAATGTTTTTAACATGAATTTCCTAGGATAGGGTGTTAGGGGCAAGCACTACAAGATATTAACACAGAGTACGTTCAGCTAAAGCTGAGCCATTGAGTTAACCATAAGGAAAGTTTCTCATGAATTGAGACCGGAACTTTAGGCAAAATAAATATTTTTGAGAGTCCATATAAGGCATATTGAACTTAGAAGCACGAATAAAGGGAAGGGAATAATTTTGAGCCATAGGGTATTGTGCCTATAAGAGCATATTTTGACTATATGACCTATACAGTCTAGTCCACTTATAACAATATCCAAGTGCCAAGGAAATCCCATCGTTATAACCGCTAACTGTTATAAGCGGGTTGCGAAATAAAAAGACGGAACAGAGCTCAAAACATTTTATTCGCCTGCCAGCAAGGTCGTACTACTACTAATTTGCGGAAAAGAAGCCACCGTCGGTCACCTTTGTTTGCCCCGTGTGAAGCTAGCGCAAATATTTTCCAAGACCATCTAAAAGTTCTTCACCTAGCTAAGGTAAATGTCCGTGGCGGAAACAAGTTACGCTAGTATAAAGGTTATAGGTGAAACTTCCACAAAATCAGCAATATTGTTGAAATGCAGGTCGTTATACGGTTTGCCATTTCCCATATTTTTTCATTGTTTTTATTTATATTTTTCCAAATTTAGTCCCACAAATTATCGCTATTTACGCTAGTATGAGGAATACAGGTGGAACTTCCTCGAATCTACATTATTACGAAAATGCAGGGCGGTATACGGTTAGGCATTTTCCGCAATTATTTTATAGTTTTCTTAAAATTTAATTTTTTCAAAATTTTCTTCTACCATTATCTCAAATTACGATACTATTATAACGAGTACAGGTGGAACTTTCGCGAAATCTCCATTATTGTTATAAACGAGGGCGTTACACGTTTCGCCATTTTTCGTAATTTTTTTCCTAATTTTAGTTTTTAAAAATTTCGTTCGGCCAATTATATTCATTTACGCTATTACCGTATTTACTCGCATAATGATAGCACTCACATCATGATCGGAAGTCTGAAGTTCATCGTCAAAATACGATTTTTTAATACCCTCACAATGATCGCAAGTTTTGTTTCTCGCACAAAGAAGGCTGAATTCATCACGAAGGCGCGTAAGGCTTGTCTCCAAACCAAAGATATCGGGTTCCATGACGCAGATGCCAAGCCGGTATACGTAAACGATCATCTCCCCATGGAAAACAAGCAGCTCTTCTCTAAGGCCGTTGCTTTGAAAAAAGAACATAACTGGCAGTTCCTGTGAACCGCTGATTGCATTTGCGCACGCAAGACAGAGGATAGTCATGTCTTCCGAATTCGTGATGAAACAGACCTTCGCGTCTTCACTTCCTCGGCATAAGCTTTATCGCTCATTGAGCTATGTCGTACATTAGCACTAGAGAACTTGGAACCCTAGCATCTAATCTTCATCATTCTGTCATACATTTTAACTCCCGCAGCCCGAGAAAGCATTAAAATGACTTCGAGATCCTGATATCTTCCGTTACCCAGCCCTTTTCTTTGATTTGTATTTCCGAAACTTGGCTTGCTGACCCTGACAGAAACCTGTATACCTTTCCCTCTTATTCTGCTGAGTATTGCCACCGTGCCACACCTAGCCATGGCGGGTCTGCCATTTTTGTAAAAAATGATATTTCTTACACTCGTAGATTACACCTTTCATTCAACATTCCTGATTGCGAATCTGTTTGGGTGGAAGTTGATCCCTCAACTTTCAAAATTGACGGGAAAAACACAATCTTCGGTAGTATATACAGATCGCCTAGTTCCCCGGGATCCAACTTCTGTGCCGCTCTAGATGGTTCACTGCACTTGATCACCCGTGAAAACAAAAACATTGTTATACTAGGAGATATTAACATTAACGTTTTGGCTTTTTGAGTCGTCGCAATTTTCGGAATATAGCAGTTGTTTTCAGGGCCATGGGTTTGAATCACTCATTAATTTACCTACGCATTGTGTGGGCAACGACAATGGCTCAGCAATTGATCATGCCCTTAGCAACGTTTTTTCCCCACCAGAAGCTTTCGTTGTTTGTAATACCATTACGGATCATTACCCTGTAGCTCTTCTTTTTATTCGTACAAAATGTGCCCAAAACACCATATTCCTCAAATCCGTTTTCACCATGCAACAATTCACTAACCTCATTAACAACGCAGACTGGTCTCAAGTTATTGGCTCCAGGGGTGCTCAAGTAGCTTACAGTGAATTTTCTAACATTATCACGGAGCTCATAGAATCTAGCACCACGTGTACGTTGCAAAGAAAAAGTAACTTTTCTCCTTTGAACCCTTGGCTTACTCAAGGATTGTTAACAAGTTTAAGAAAAAAGGACCATCTATATCGCAAAACAAAAAGGCAGCCATACAACCTTCAGTTGAAAGCCCGCTACAAAGACCTTACAACCGCTACAACCTTCTAACAAACTTCCTAAAAAAGGCCAGCCCCGCCGCGGTGGCTCAGTGGCTAAGGCGTTGCGCTGCTGAGCACGAGGTCGCGGGTTCGATTCCCGGCCGCGGCGGCCGCTTTTCTGATGGAGGCGAAAAGCAAAAACGCCCGTGTGTTCGAGATTTCGGCGCACGTTAAAGATCCCCAGGTGGTCAAAATTAATCCGGAGCCCTCCACTACGGCGCGCC
Source organism: Haemaphysalis longicornis (assembly GCF_048455015.1). NCBI lineage: Eukaryota > Metazoa > Arthropoda > Arachnida > Ixodida > Ixodidae > Haemaphysalis > Haemaphysalis longicornis. Next base: position 22,510,679 of record NW_027526245.1, read on the forward strand.
TCATCGCCTGCGTTGCGTCGGCGCGTTAAACCCTACAATCAATCAATCAAAAAAGGCCAAGAGAAACTGATACGAAAACCAAATTTTACAGACTGGTAACAACACCGCTAACAAGTGGCGTATAATAAATTATTTCCTTAACAGCCAGTGCAAAAGTGAGATCAGCGAAATACGCCTTGGTTCTAGCACGTGTTCTAATTCCTCTGACATTGCAAATGCTTTCAGCACTTTCTTTTCTGAAACTTCTTCCTGATCAGCATGAACGCACATAGTCAACAACATTGCACGCGCTTCGCATTCTTTCTTCTGGTACCCGGCAACGCCTATCGAAGTCCGCACAACAATCATTAATCTTAAAAATACCAGCCCCGGACACGATAAAATTCACGCAACTTGCATCAAAGAGAACGTAGATGCCATAGGTGATATCCTCACTCATGTAGTTAACCTCATTTTCAAATCTGGAGTATTTCCCCGTGAACTAAAAAAAAGCTTGATATGTCCTGTTTTCAAAAAAGGTGATAAGGCATTAATGAATAACTACCGGCCCATTTCAATTTTACCATTTTTCAGCAAAGTCATCGAAAAAGTTGTAGAAAAGCGCCTCTCATCATATCTAAATAAATTTAATTTGCTAACACCTAGGCAATTCGGTTTTAGGCCTGGTATATCTACCAACCTTGCACTGATAGCTCTGACAGACTATATTAAACTCGAAATTGACCAGGGCAAGTTTGTGGGGGGTATTTTCATCGATTTTTCCAAGGCATTTGACACCATTAATCATGACATCTTGTTTCCAAAACTCTCCTTGTACGGTATTTATTGACCGCCGCTCCGACTATTACGAAGTTTCTTATTTAATGGTGAACGAATTATTAATATTTCTGGTACACTCTCTGACACTAAAACCACTAACTAAAGCGCCGCTCCCCTAAACAGTGGCGCTAGATTTGCCTCTAGTATATATTAGTGTGAAACTCTATGATGTAATGGCAATCCATAACGACACAGAAGGCCTTGATGTGAGCCGCATAGACGCTAGCTCCAGATTCCTCTTCAGTGTATATTGTAAGAAACTCTATGGTCGAGACGGTCCGCTCAGCGGGCCCGGCGAACGAAGCGGGGCCCCGCTCCGGTAACGTCGCTTCCATCGAGGCGCGCCACGCATGCGCAATGGCACTCCTGCTTGCTATCGCAGCAGAGCGGACTGTTAAAAATGGTTACCTACAGTTCTCTATTAGCAACGCGCTTCTATGAGATACACAAATTGGGAGCGAATGAGCCAGAGCCCCACCAAGGCTCCGTCACCAGCGCTCAAGGTTTAAATGCTTGAAAAGGACATTGTTTACCCGCGTTGGATACTGTGTTCCTGGACACGGCCTCAGGGTCCCCTGTATCGCGTACTTTCTGCGCCACGAAGGGAGCATGATTTTTATGTAGTGATAAACTAAGTGATATGAATGAGTACAGCCGTCTTAAAATCTTTGCAGGAATTCGAGAACCTGCCGCAGCTACAAAAAGAAAGGTTGTACAAGGGATTCGAGAGAAACCACCGCTCAGTACTCAAGTACCTGCTCACCGCCGAGGTGAGCAACCAGATCTTCACCCGCGCCACCTGCGTCATGTGTTCAAACTCTATTGAGAGAGCGGCGAGCCGCATGCACGCTGCCTCTCGCTCTGTTCTCTAATGCTCGCTGGAAGAGCGTGAACAACGAAGGCTGCAGTTTACGGAAAAGTACAAAGAGAATTTTTCGTGGCCACCGCCAAGCGTAGGTTGGCGTTTTACTTTCAACATATTTGCCGATGTACTGATTGCAATAAAAAAAAATTCCATCCCTTGTGAATGTTGCGCCTTGCGTCTAGAGGCATGAGGTTATATAAGGTGCAACAAGACGGCGGTGGAAAATTCAAGGACGAATAATTATTTCATTCTAGAGCTTTCATACGTAGAAATTAAGCAGACACAACAATAACAAACGTTTTTCTTGTAGCTAAAGTTCCTGTAGCCTGTTCACTGAGAGCACTCAGTGCTGACAAAGGTAGATTTCTGGGCCACTTTGTTCGTGATTTCCCAAAGTAAAAACCAGTTTCAAAGTAATTTTTACTTGCCATAAATCACTCATTCCTGGTTCAAACCAGAAAGGTTCCCGTCAATAAGGCCCTGCCCTAGACCACTCCAAAGTGGGTGTCCAAAAACCACATGATCACTCTTCGGTGAAGTGTGAGGCGTGGAACAGAGAAGCTCAGAAATAGGCCTTCGACTTACAATCGCCCCTTGTGCGGGAGAACAGCGGCAACTCGGCCGCATGCGTGCCTTTCGGTCACTGTTTGCCTCAATTCGCCGAAAAAAATAATTGTATTGCCAACAAGACGAAGTATTCTAGCATTGTCAAAGCCCAAAAAACATTGTTTGCATAATCAACCTTTGCAACCAAATTAATAATCAATAATAATCCCTAGCAGGACCAAAAAAACTAGAACTTCAGTAGTCCTTTTCAGTTCGCATCCCCTTATCCTCGTTTCAAAGTTTATCTTCTCTACTATGCCTTCCAGCGATCTTTTTCCGCCGGTCCGAGTCGATGAACCTCCAGCACTTAACAGTTACTTGCCGAGCCTGGCCACTGCATGAGATATTTCATCCACAGTTTAGCTTATTTTCTGAAAACATTTCGTTGATTGATTGATTGATTGATTGATTGATTGATTGTAGTGTTTAATGCACCGACGGAACACAGGCGATTAGGCGCGCCGTAGTGAAGAGTTCCGGATTAATTTTGACCACCTGGGGATCTTTAACGTGCGCCGAAATCTCGTACACACGGGCGTTTTTGCATTTCGCCTCCATCAGAAAAGCGGCCGCCGTGGCCAGGAATGGAACCCGCGATCTCGTGCTCAGCAGCACAACGCCTTAGCCACTGAGCCACCGCGGCGGGTGAAAAAAAAATTCTTTCCAAAGAGCGCTTCGGAAATTTTGAGCACGGTTTGTTGTTTGGTTCGTTGCTGGCTGTGGCGGCAGTTCGACAGAATCTTCATTAGATGGCGGTGAGAAAGGTCAAGGAAAATGAGGAGCAGTCGTAGTAGTCCTTTGCAAGAAAAAAGGCACTTGGAAAAATTCAAAGAGATAAGCTTCGCAATTTACGCAGTACACAAGCAGGCGCAAAATCAGGGCACGCTGAACATTTCCCGAGGTCATCTGAATAGCTTGTTCCCAGCTGCCGTAGATGTAGGTGTATATGTGAGGGGCCGTCACTTGGATTTCCAGACCTCGAAGAACCATCTACAGAAAATTTCAGAAAAAGAACAATATCCAGTGCAACCTTAAGCCCCCTCACACCAAACCACAGACGTGAGAAGTACCAAAAAATATATTGCACGGAAATGAAGACGACGGCCAGAGAATGAAATGAAAGGCCACACCAAAGATACAGTGATCTACTGCCTTTCAAATAATTTCAGATCATTTAGTAATCGTTACACAGAGTAATTTGGCCACATTGTTCAGTACAAGCGAAGCCACTATAGTAATACCGGCGAACCCTCAAGAGTTTTAATCGTGCCCTCTTCCAGTTTATCTCGCGCAATGCTCATGCATGCTCATCCTAGAACAGGTAGAAATTCTGGGCCACGAGATAAAACTGGGGTGCCGCCCATACATTGGCAAATGAGAAAACCAAAACATTTTCGCTCCTTCAAGTGGAATCCCTCGCACACGCAACACAGCGAACGTCGCCCTAAACCCACGAAACGTGCTTTCAGGATGCTGCCACCGTCTGCGTCACATTTGTGGCTGTACTTAAACATCTTCCTCCCTCCCTTCGTACTGGCAGTTTCATTTTGAATAAGGATCCCATGCGGAAGCCGAAAAGTTTTTTATTTTAGTAAAGTTTTTTGATCGTGGTTCTTTCCTCGGCTATTAGTAAAAAGGAATTGCCACCTTAATTTTTTTCTTCGTCCAGATGTGTTGTGGGAGTGGATCCATCTAGAACTTGCACCGATCTTCAAGTCGCATTTCCAGGCCTGTGCCTGTAATGACTCGAAGGGATACTGGGTTCAAATGCAGTAGGCTTGACAGCTGGGCAGTTGGTGTACATTCATAATGAAAGACCACCGCAAACTTGACAAGACGAAGAAAAGAACACAACACAAGCCGTGAAAAACAACTGGAGCTTTATTAAAGAGCTCTTACCCGCCGCGGTGGCTCAGTGGCTAAGGCGTTGCGCTGCTGAGCACGAGGTCGCGGGTTCGATTCCCGGCCGCGGCGGGCGCTTTTCTGATGGAGGCGAAAAGCAAAAACGCCCGTGTGTACGAGATTTCGGCGCACGATAAAGATCCCCAGGTGGTCAAAATTAATCCGGAGCCCTCCACTACGGCGCGCCTCATCGCCTGCGTTGCGTTGGCGCGTTAAACCCCACAATCAATCAATCATTAAAGAGCCCTTTTTCGTTATCAGAGCTCTTTTCGAAAAAGAGCTATTTTTCTTGTCGGCTCTAAAAAACTACCCATCTTATAGGATGCTAGAGTTGCTCAAAAACTACAAAGCTCTATGCTGAGGACATCGTTATGTAAATTCGTAACCTACATCCAGTAACAAACTGATAGAAAGAGTCACTAAACATGAGGCAAAATAAGGCAAAATTTAACACCATAACACCTTAACGAAGGCCTGATATTTTTACAAGTAAATCATGCTTTTGTCTGTACAGGCCCGGTTGCCATCTTTACAAAGAATATTTGAATGAATATGTTTTAGTTAGTGCATTTTCATACCGTTGTTTCCATTGAAACTAGACTTCATTTCAACTGGTGTCGTACGCAGGGGAGTCCTGGTTGTCAGCTCAAGGACAGTAGTGCTGATAAGTCATAGCATAGGTAACCAGATGCAACCACACTTTTCGAACAGCAAGGAACCGATGAGGGGGCAGAACCCATTTTTACACCTGCACCTGTCTCTGTATAACTTGGCCAGCCCATCCTGTAACCAAATTCGTTACAATTTCTGTATCATTAAAAAAATCAAACAGCTTGCATTCTGGCTCATACATACCGCAATTCTGTAAAGTCGCTTTACTGAATTACACTAGAATCACGCGAAAAAGCAATTTGCCATGCCATACCACGCGAATAAATAAACGACTGGTTTGTGTAAATAAGAATAATGACTCACTTAACATGGTGAAAATGGCCCGCTGTCTCAAGATGACTAACACAAAATTTACCCACTCAAAAAAAAATATGACAAAAATGAGGAGTGTTGTACATATCAAAACGTTTTATTGTGCGGTAGGGCCATCTTTCGCAAAATAAAAGATGCTTGTGCTGGACAAAAGCGAGTTTAGAAATTTCGGGCAGCATTTAGAGGACTACTTGTCTGCAGCATACACCTTGTGTTTAAACGGATATATTACTACAAGACCAATAAACTAGACACCATCCGAATATATGCAGCGAGAAAAATGAACATTGCCCGACGGCTGAAACAAAATGATAATACCCAGAGAATAGAGCGATACTATAAGAGTTTAATGGGAAAAACAATTTTATTATATAAACAAAGCTACCTGACAATTACATGGGCCAATAACACGTCAAGTGCGCCCGATCCAACCAACAGCGTAAAGAAAAACGCTCAACGCATTGCGAAGGCGCGCAAACAGAGCAGAAAGCAGGTCACGAGCGCCGTTATCTGTTACAATGTGCCGGCTTGCCCGATCGTGCGCTCTAATCTGACGCAACGAACGCAAGCCCGTGAACTCATTCAATTGCCGTCGCGGACAACAGAAAACATGCAGCGAAGCAACCAGTCAGGTAACGAAAATCCCTCTCGAATGCTGCAATTTCAAATTGAAAGGCCCCCAGAGAGAAGATACATGCAATGAAAACACGCATACCGTTACGGGAATATACTCACCGAGTTCGCTTTCACTGGCGCCGGGGCATTGGTCCAGCATGCGAACTTGATGCTGGTCGTAGAGGAACGGTCGGTGCAGCGCTGCCAGTCACAAAAGGGCTCGCCGCAGCCTCCGCGAGTCACGCCTACAAACAAGTCTTGTTTACAATCCTCGCTTCATCGAAGGGGTATCACAGCGGTAAAAAGGCTCGAGTGGCGCGAAAACGCGGCCACCGGGCCCGCGGGCGCCGCCATTTCTCTATATCCCGTCATGCAACTCAGAAATCAACGTCCGTCTGGACAGAAGGCGCGAGGAACATCTCTTATAGGTTACAGGGCGTTTTATAGGTTACAACGTCAAGGTTACATATCAGATTTTGTTGATGTAACCTATAAATCACTGATGTAGCCCTTACACCGCCTTTAACTTCCTGCCTGTAACCCTTGAAATGGACTGGGATGAACAAATGATAAAATTAGCTCCATTATAACCTTTATGCTATAGGCTACTTCTCTTTAGAATTTACATTATCGGTTACACGGTTTAGAGTGTACAGGGTGTTGCGACGATAATTGGAACACTTTAAAAATATTCCTGAGCGAACCACAGCTCTGTTCGCGCTCAAACTTCACGCGAAGGTCGCATTTTGTGGAATATTTTGTTTTATACCGGGTAAAACGACGGTACCTACATGTTTATCCTGAAAATAAATAAAAGCGATTTTCGCCTATGGGATAATGCCTGCTGATTTGGACGTGCGAGCCCGAAAACCGGATTTTCTGATCGTCTGCTAGCTCATTCCTAGGTGCATTTTCTGATCGTCTGCTGCCCCATTTGGCTCCTTCCTACCGTGAATCCCAAACGTGCGTTTCGCTCTGCATACCCCAGGTGGTTCCGTCGTTCCAACATCAACTTGCGCTGGCTTGCACGTCCAAATCAGCCGCCATTTTCGCATAGGCGAAAATCGTTCTTATTTATTTTCAGAATACACAGGTAAGTACCATCGTTGTTCCCGGTGTCAAATAAAAAGACCACAAAGTGCGACCTTCGTGGCAAGTTTGAGCGCGAACAGAGCGGCGGTTACTTCAGGAAAAATTTTTTGAAGTGCTCCAATTATCGTCGCAACACCCTGTACATGTTGCATGGCTGCAGCGCCCGCTTCATCGTTGTCGCTTCTCGAACAAAGGAAGCAACCGTGGGTTCTGGGCGGCGTAGAAAGCTGGCTGCCATGGAGGAAAAAAAAGTTTGGGAGGGAGCATAACGTGAATATCGTGAAGCCTAGTCATAAAAAATAAAAAGGAAAAACTGATGGGAGATGCACCCCTCACGTGACAGGCAAGCGGTAGTTCTTGGCGCATCACGCGGCCTCCCACCCGCCCACACTGCGTGCGTCGTTCCGTTCCGTTCGGTTTCCGGGACGTCCAGGTATTAGCGTCTCGGCGACGAGTCCCCGTCCGGGCGTTCCTCGCAGCGCTGCCTGCAACCCGAAACGCGCCGCGGGCTGATCGTGCAGGCAAAGCGGTCGGACGGGAGCGACAGAAAATGTCTTTATTTATTGAGCTTTGGGATCCGTCGAAGTTCATGCCGCAGTCGAGTGTTGTGTGCCGTCGCTGTGCAGAAGTGGAGATGGCAGAGTACGACATCCGTGCCTGATATTTTATTTCACAAAACACACAGCACTTTCTTGGTTCTCGTGATTGTAGTCTTTCACCGCCCAGGCGTAATTTAGCATTCGTTACCCATATACCTATCGCACGGATTGAGCAGTCCTTGGTCAACCAGCCCGCGTACTGCCTGCGACGCGAGGCGGAAAATGAACCGTTCTTCCTGCGCCCGCACACAACCTTAGTGCTTCTGACCTTTTGTTTTCTAATGCACTGAAGGAGAGAGCAACATAACATAGACGTCACCACGACAATTCTGGCACGTACAACGAGCCACCATGCCAGAGCACCGATAAGGCGAGCGTATGCAAATGTGCACGCAAGCAAAACCAAAGCTTTTCGCACAACCTCTCAGCTGACAGGGCACTCGTTACAGGGCTATGATGTAAAGGGAAGGTGGCGCGATAACTCCAAGCAGAATTCCAAACGCAATCGTCAAAGCATACCCGGCAAATACCACGCAGCCGTGAGCCGCTCCATGCTTGTGAATGTTTACAGTGGCGCGTTCGAGCAAAGCTGGTCGTGGTTCCAGCGGTAAGCGTCAAATTCGGCTCGCAGCTCGTGAAGGTGCTTCGTGGAAGTTGCTCCGACACCTCAGGGACGAAACGCAAAGCAAATCATACCAACAGCACCGGCTGTCGCAGATTATGCACGCCGCCATCAAAGAACACGGCGAGAGCGAGGTCTGCAGACGCCTCAACGACAACTATCTCCCGGCCACGGCTCAATACTGCCACCCCGAATATCAAGGACCCGACAATCTGGACCTGGACGCTGACATACAGGAGTGGGAAGTGAGGCAAGTGCTTCAGGACCTCAACTGTAAATCGGCAGCCGGACCAGACAAAATCAGTAATAAGGCGCTGCGAAACCTCAACGACACGTGGATCGCAGCGCTGACAAGGTATTACAACCGCTGCTGGAGAGAAGGATTCGTGCCCAAGCAATGGCGCACGTCCCTCATGGTTCTCATCCCCAAGCCGAACAAACCCCCGGGGATCGACAACCTCCGGCCAATCTCCCTCACCTCCTGTATAGGCAAAGTGCTGGAGCACGTACTGAACCGAAGATGGACAGAGTTCATGGAAACAAAGGAGCTATATCCCCCCACGATGCTGGGCTTCAGAGCGAAGCTCAGCACGCAGGACGCGATGCTCATGATCCACAAGGACTTGCTGGAAGCACCCAGCAAGGTGGATAACCGCGCCATCCTCGGATTAGATGTCAAGAGTGCTTTTGACAACGTCCTCCACTCAGCCATCCTCAAGCAAGTCGAAACGCTCGGTCTGGGCAAACGCACGTACGCTTACATAAGGGCCTTCCTAACTGACAGAACCGCGCGGCTACAAGTCGGCGAACTGCACCTGGAAGAACGCAAGCTAGGCAGCATGGGCACACCACAGGGAGCGGTGATCTCGCCCTTCCTGTTCAACCTAGTAATGATTCCGGTGGCCCGCGGCCTCAGTCAACTAGAGCACGTCCGCCACACGATATACGCGGACGATGTGACGATCTGGGTCAAGGGAGGTCCGACCGGTCGCATCGAGGAGTGCCTCCAAGCTGCCGTAAGGCAGGCAGAAGAAGGTCTCCGAGGCACCGGCCTCCACTGCTCTCCCCAGAAGTCAGAACTACTGATCCTCCCCCCATCGGGACGCAACCGCAATTCGGCCGAAGCGGAAGCTGCGAAGATCAGCGTCCAAACGAGCAACGGCGCAGACATCCCCCGGGTATCCGAGATCCGGGTCCTAGGTATGCACATCAACACGGGCACGGGTAACCACGCTGCCCTGACCAAGATAACCACGAAGATCGGAATCGCCTCCCGGCTAGTCAAACAAATCACCTCGAGGAGATCCGGGTTGAGGGAAGAGAACCTTCTCCGACTTCTTCAATCCTTCGTGGTCAGCCACGTTGCCTATGTGGGCGCCTTCCACAGATGGCAGCAACACGAAAAAGACAAGATCAACGCGGCCATCAGAAAAGCCTACAAGTCTGCCCTCGGCCTGCTGGGATGCACTAGAAATAGTGCCCTAGCCGGGATGGGGGTGCACAACACCTTGGACGAGATCAGCGAGGCCCAGCGCATCTCTCAGCTCGTCCGCCTGGGCACTACAACGACGGGCCGGAGCATCCTCCAGGCTGCTGGCATGAACCCGCTAGGAACCGCGGAAGACGCAGACGGCCCCCCTCAAGGGAAGATCGACCGACAGCTCCTTCAGGGACTGGTCGTTCATCCCCTACCGAAGAACATGCACCCCACCCACGACGTGGAACGACGCACAGCCAGGGCCAAGGCGCTGGCACACACCTACGGAGACGACCGCCATGCTTACTTCGTGGACGTCGCTCGAGTTCCTCGCAGACGACAGACGTACGTGACTGCTGTCGTGCGGGCCAGCAGCGGACAGCTGGTTAATGCCTGCAGCGTGGAAGCAGATTCGCCGGAGCAAGCGGAAGAAGTCGCCATTGCTCTGGCCCTCAAGAGCGCAAACGGGATAGGGACGATCCTGAGCGACTCGAAATCGGCAATCAAGAACTACGGAAGAGGGAGAGTGGGCCCGAAGGCGCTCAGACTTCTTCCCAGGGGACTACCAAGCCATGTGTACCTCCGCTGGTTCCCGGCCCATATGGGCCGTCTTCCCGGAGGAGTACCGAACCGGAACGAAGAAGCGGACGTCGCCGCCCGTGAGCTCGCACACCGAGTGGCGACACCCCCCGATCTTCAAGTACGGGACGGGCACCTCTCCCCCAATGACGAGGAAGATGCAGAAGAAGACCAAGACCCTGTGCTCAGCTACGGTGAACTATTGCGGTGGCACCGGGAACAGAGGAGGACCTTCCCCCCTCCGCACCCGAAGCTCACCAAGCAAGAAGAAGTGACGTTACGCCGGCTACAGACGGACTCCGTCGTTACCCCGGCCCTTGCGAGACACGTCGCTCCCGGGCTCTACAAGAGTGATCTGTGCAGTGTATGCAAGACGGTTCCCGCGACTCTCGGACATCTACTGAGTGAGTGTAGTGGTAGTGACACCAGCAACAGCAGTGATGGCGTGAGGCCATGTGTGCCGGATGAAATCCCGGTGGACTTCATGGGCTTGCTCCGTTCGGGTAACCACGAACTGCAACGTGCAGCCATCCAGCGGCTCGAGAGGGCCTTGGCTAGGCAAGAGCGAACGGAGGAAACTCCTAGAAGTTCGAGCCCGGCCGGCATCTCTTGAGGTCTAGCAAGACAGGGACCCCCTGCCCTGCGCGGTTTTGGGGTGCTCCCGCACGCAGGAATTATGAATAAAGTCTTTTCTCTCTCTCTCTCCTGAGAATGGGGTCTACGTCTCGTGTCCCTTTGAACAGCGACAGTACTTCCACGATACGAGGGCGGGAGCGCAACGCTGGCGAAAAATCTCGTACGGCGCCTTCGGTAAGGTCACTCACCTCCACTGCTCCGTGACATACCGCATCAGATGGCGCACCTTCTCTCATTCGCTCATAGCAGGGTCCACCCGCTAAGGCAAGCGCCACGTGCGCTCAGCGAACGGTTTCTGAGCCTCGGACTGGAGGGCGAGTTTGGCCGTTTCTTTCCGCCGCTGCTGTTGTAAGTGTAGGAATTGCTGCCGAAACTGGAGAGAGCGGGTTAGTGGCCCCTTGTTATTTCCGCAAGTTGAGTGCAGCTACGCGGTCTAAATGATCCAGGCAGCCTTCGACGTGGTCCGAGGTATCGGCGTGTGATGGCAGTGGTGTGCGCGGCCAGTGGACGCGGGGAAAGGGCTCGACGCATTGATTGGTTTGGCTAGCCGTGTTTGGTATCATGCCGGACGGTGTCCGGAGCAGGCGAAATAATATCTTAGAGCTTGAAGGCGGCGACTTTATCTGGCACCCTCAGTACCACGACGTGCAATGTACAATCCGACCATCGCGTATACTCACAGAAACTCAGCAACACCCCTAAGCCACGCGCTGTTGCTCCCACGTCTGCCCGTAGTGCACAAGAGTTCAGTCTCAACAGCGGAGCTGTATACGGCTAGCTTCCAGGAAATTTTACGTCTCCGTGTCCAAAAATGAAACTCCCAAGCGCCCTTTATGAGCAGAAAAAGGACAGTGAGCCCCCTGCCGGCACCTGGTGTATCAAACAGAGCTAAAAAGCAACCCAGTATTGTATAACGCCGCGCTTTATTAGATGTGGAGGCCAATCAGCAAAGCATATAGAGTTCTATAACAGCGTTAACAAATACGAAAGGGAGGGCGAAACAAGATTTGGGAGCTGTTATCGAACTTATCTAACTATTAGAGCTGTTTTCGAACTTTAGGTATATGCCGCAAACACCGTTTTTCAGTAAGGCATGTTATGACGCCTGCTGTGCCGGCAGGAAAGCTAGGAAGGCACTTATAATACACAGCCTTCCGCGGTGCGTGCGACGAAGGATATGTGCGCCTAGGGGTGGACATCTAAATATCATAAATATCCCGGTGCTGGGGTGCATAGCGTGTTTACATCGTTATTCAGTTTCAGCATACCAAGCAGCTTCGGTAAATGTTTCTTAAATACCGCTCGCGTAGAAAGCGGACACCAAATTCGCTCAAATATCTCATCTCTAGCGACTGCATTATTTAGACAGAAAAGCGACCGCAAATGCGTGGTCGTGCTGCTGGCCGCTGTGCAAGTTCCCGATGAGTGGGAATTTGCGCAGGTTGTGCCGTTTTCTAAAATAGGCACGCGTGCAGTCTACACCAAATATCGCCCTATTTTCCTTACAAGCGTCCCACACAAATTGCTCGCGTGTTTCATATCAAAACACATTTCCCGCAATTTGCTTTCGTGTGACACTCTGCACATTTTCGCAGGCCATCTCTAACTAAACGTATTTGGAGCGTCAGACGCCGGTGAAGCTGCGTTTGACTTTGACGTAGGTGAGGTGGCGTAAAAGGGTACACCTTTGTCTGGATGCAACCATTGGTTAAAAGCAATACCCAGTATGTCCCCATTTTTCATAAATATCCCGGTGCTGCGATGTGCTTTAAAGTAGAGAGCGGTCAAAGAAAAGCTATCTTTGTGCCCAATATTGCCGCGAACCATGTGTGGGTTTGTTTATTTATTGTTTGTTTTACTTCCCAGCCACGCCCACCTCTGTTATGAGTGTCTTCCATTATTTATGTTTATGCCGCACGGGCTATCTCATTGAGATAAGCAGACTGTTTCCCCATGACGTCACTAAGCCCAGAATAATCTTCTGACCTACAAGGTTCCGGATGTAAATCGACGGTATTAGAAACACTTGCGCCGAAAGATAAAAGCCTGCAGAGTAGACGCCGCGGCATTCCATTCGACGACAATCGCCTGCGCAAGTCACTTTTTTGACCGCTGCTTCACCGCCTGTGTATTCTTTTGAGTTGTTATGGGAGTACAAGCTCGCTCCAATAAACGTGTTGTTTCTTCAAGACAACTGCGTCGTCTTTGGCTACGCGACATGTGCTGGAGGCGCTGGGTACGCACCCTTTATGCTACCAGCAACAGCTGGAAGACACCAAACCAGTCCAACTAGAGCCAACCGCCGCCTGAAACGCTTCCCGCCCGAGTTTGGTTTCCTCAGCAACACCACCAGCAACATCACCAATCGTCGTGAAGCAGGCACGGGAACGGCCATCCTTCCGAGGAGCCCCCGCAGAAGACCGCGAAGAATGGTTGGAGAAACTGGACCGCGTTCGGATCTTCAACAGGTGGGACGACGCAGAAACGTTCCGGCATGTTTTCTTTTACTTGGAAGATTCCGCTCGCACTTGGTTCGAGAATTACGAGGGGCTCCTTGACCAACTGGGCTCACTTCAAAAGCGAGTTCCTTCAGAACTTTACTACTGTGGTCAGAAAAGAACGCGCAGCACTTTTGCTTGAAGCTCGAACGCAGCACCCCAACGAAGGGGTCATGATCTTAGTCGAGGAGATGAAGCGACTTTTTCGCCGTGCGGACCCAGAAATGACGGATGAAAAGAAACTAAGTTTTCTGATGCAAGGAGCAAAGCAAGAACTCTTTGCTTGCCTTGTCCGCAACCCCCTAAAACAGAGGCCGAATTCGCGCCTGAAGATGGAGCGATGGAGAAGACGCTAGAAATTCGAACGAGGCAGTACCACCGCCCTGTCAACGCGATGTTCGCGAAGAGCAGCGGTGCCGCAACTGGAAGCTCCGATACATTGCGCGAGACCATCCGAGCAGTAGTCAGGGAGCAGTTTCGGAAGCTTTTGACAACGACGCCGCAGCCTCAAGTGGCTTCCCCGACCGACGTAATCCGAGAAGTCCAAAACTCACCGGGAACTTAAACGCCGTCGGAAGCACCCCGCGAACCACAAGCCATCACCTACTCCGCGGCCGTTCGTCGGAGTAGGCCGGACCACCATCCACTGTCACCCGCACAACCCCCTGCAGCCCAAAACCAGAACCCGAGGAAGACGGACGTCTGGCGAACCCCCGATAATCGTCCGCTGTGCTACCACTGCGGAGAGGCCGACCACATCTACGGTCGCTTCCCCTACAAGAGGCTCGGTTTGCGAGGGTTCTCCGTCGACGCGCCCCGCCCCCGACCTGCCAGCGCCAATCGGAGATCGAAGAATACCTGTCCACCACCAGCCGTGGACCAGCCCGTTTCAACCGATCGCCGCCGCCCTACCCATACCAGTCGCCCAACCACCGTAGCAATGCTGATTTCGCACGTGGAAGGTCACCCAGCCCACGCGGGGGAAACTAAAAAGAGCCCCTTCTGGAGGTTAAGTTGCACGACCGCGGAAAAATAAAAAAACCCTCAAACGACGCAACGACTCGCGGAAGACAATGATGCCGGACATGCACTCAGCCCGATGATCCGATCTAACCCGCACGTGACTCCTGAACACGACTACAACCACACGGCGCGATGCGTACCCAACCTGACCGAACCTGCCGCTGAGAAGACGACGACCGCGACGCACAGTGCCCGACCGTCACCACGCAGCAGCCATGACGCACCCGGGACTCGAAGAAGGCAGCGTCCGACGTTAAGCTGTCCATCGACGGCTTTGAAGTAGTCGTCCTCTTAGACACGGGAGCTGACTACTCAGTCATGAGCGGGCCATTTGAGTCTAAGCTGAATATAGTTATGACCAGACGGGACGGTCCACACATTCGCACAGCAGGAGGCCACCTCGTGACGCCAAGTGGAACGTGCACATCGCGCGTTACCATAGTCGGCACAACGTACGCTGCGGGGTTCGTCATTTTGCCTAACTGCTCCCACGACCTAATTCTTGGAATGTACTTTTTGAAGGACAACGGTGCAATAATTGATCTACAGACCAAGTCCATAACTTTTTCCTCCGATAACTCGATGAAGCCGGAACCTAAACTCGAACACCGTGCTTCTTTGAGGGTTGCCGATGATCATGTCACCCTGCCACCCCGCGCAAACTTGATGATCACCGTCTACTGTGAAGATGCTGTTTCTGACGTCGACGCTATCGTAGAGAGTGACCAAAGGTTGCTGCTCGACCGCAGTGTCTCCGTCGCAAGAGGCATTGCGCGCTTTACGCAACGCCAATCCCAAGTTTTGGTCACTAATTTCAGTGAGGAATACCAGTATTTAAACAGGGGCGCTGCAATTGCGTTCCTCGAGGAAACGCAAGACGCAAGTGGCATGATCGTGGTTGCCGACTTTGAACGCGCACTGGAGGATACCTTCAAGCTTCCTCATCCCTTCAACGTGAATCCGGCGTTACCGCAAGAAGAATGGAAGGAATTATTGGATTTGCTGCGTCGCTACAGAGAATATTTTTCGTCGAACTCAAAACTACGCCAGACACCTCTAGCGAAGCACCGAAGAATAACCGAAGATGGAGCCCGACCTACCGGACAGTCACCGTACCGCGTCTCTTCACACGAGCGGGGAGCCATCCGGACTTAAGTAGACTACATGCTCAGTGACGACATTATACAGCCATCAAAAAGTCCCTGGGCTGCAGCGGTCATACTGGTGAAGAAAAAAGACGCCACATTAAGGTTTTGCGTTGACTACTGGCGAATGAACAAAATCACCAAAAAGGACGTGTACCCCCTTTCCCGAATCGACGACGCCCTCGACCACATCTGCCACGCCAAGTAATTCTCATCGATGAATGTGAAGACTGGCTACATGGTAAAAGAAGTGGACGAGAGAGAGCGAGAGAAGACTGCATTTATAACCACGGACGCCTATACGAGTTCAAGGTGATGCCGTTTGGGTCATTCACGGCGCCAGCAACGTTTCAACGAGTCATGAACACGGTGCTAGCTGGCCTGAAGTAGCACACATGCCTCGTATACATCGACGATGTTGTGGTATTCTCCCGGACTTTCAACGAATACCTTGCAATGTTGCAGTCTGTACTCGAGGCCATCCGTACGTCGGGGTTAACGCTGAAGCTTGAAAAGTGCCGCTTCGCGTACGAGGAACTGAAGTTTTTGGGCCATGTCGTCAACGCCGCGGGAGTCAGGGCTGACGCGGTGAAGCGTTTCGCCAAAGCGAATTTCCCTAGACCAAAAGATAAGAAGGGCGTTCGGAGATTTCTCGGACTATGCCCATACTACCGGCGCTTCGTCGCAAACATCGCCCGCATTGCAGAGCCACTCACGCGCTTGACGAACGATGGCACCCCTTTCCGCTGGAAAAACGCCCAAGAAAAAGCATTCTGCGAGCTGCAACAACGGCTGGAAAACCCGCCCGTGCTCGTTTATTTCGACGAAAACGCCGAAGCTGAAATGCACACGTACGCCAGTGATGTAGGCTTGGGTGCCGTCCTCGTCCAAAAGCAATGAGGTTGCGAGAAAATAATCGCCTATGCCAGCCGTGATCTGTCCAAGGAAGAAAGAAACTACTGAGCCTCTGAGAAAGAGTGCCTCGCGATTATATGGGCCATTTTGAAATTTTCCCCATACGTGTATGGAAGACCGTTCGAAGTTGTTACAGACCACAATGCGCTGTGTTGGCTAGCAAATTTGAAGGACCCTTCTGGCCGTCTTTGTAGGCGCAGCTTGCGCCTGCAAGAATTCGACGTTACAGTAGTCTATAAATTATAAATCCGGCAAGAAACATTCCGACGCCGATGGCTTGTCCCGCGCCCCCGTCGACCCGCCACCACAAGACTCTGATGACGACAGCGCGTTCTTCGGAGTCGTGACTGAGAGCGACCTGGCCGCCCAGCAGCGTGCTGACCCCGATCTACGCGTCATGATCGACTACCTCCAAGTAAGCAACGTCGCCGTTTCCTGGGCCTTCAAACGCAATTTACCTGCATTCAGCCTGGGAAACTCCGCCCTCATGAAGAAGAATTTCAATCCCAGAACGAGTTGTCATCCCGGCAGACTTTCGAGACGAAATTTCGGAAGCGTGCCCCGACGACCCGTCTTCTGGACATCTCGGCACCGCTCGCAAAATTGGGAAAATCAAGATGAAGTACTACTGGCCCCGCCTTGCATCCGACGTAGACGACTGCGTCCGGAGCTGCCGTGACTGGCAGCGACAAAAAACGCCACCGACGAGACCCGCCGCACTTCTGCAGCAGATCGCCGTCCCATCTAGGCCCTTCCAACAGATTGGAATGGACCTTCTGGGCCTGTTCCCTACATCCCGATCTGAGAACAAGTGGATTGTTGTACCGACATACTACATGACGCGCTACGCAGAGAACGCCGCAATTGCGAGAGGGACTGCACAAGAAGTCGCAAAGTTCTTCATAATCCAAGTTGTGCTGCGACATGGAGCCCCGGAAGTCCTAATCACGAACCGCGGAACGGCCTGTACTGCGGAGCTGATGCAAGGACTATTACGCTACAGCAACACGGATCTCCCAAGAACGTCGGCGTACCACCCCCAAACGAACGGACTAACAGAACATCTGAGCGAGACAATCGCGGATATGTTGTCAATGTATGTCGACGTTGAACATAAGACTTGGGACGAAGTGCTCCCGTATGTCACCTTTGCGTACAACCCGGCTATCCAAGAAACTACGCAGATGACGCCGTTCGAGCTTGTCTACGGAACACGGCTGACTACAATGCTTGATGCCATGCTTCCGCATGTAGAAGACGACGAACGTAACCCCCACGTCCAAAGATACCGTCAGCGTGCGGAGAAGGCCCGCCTGCTCGCTCGAGTTCGTACAACGGACCAGCACCTGGTGCATGCCGGGCGTTACAACCTCCGACGCCGAGACGCCGATTACCACCCAGGGAATTGTGTTTCGGTTGGGACTCCCAACCGTCGATGCGGAGTAAGTAAGAAGCGTCTGCGACGGTATTTCGGACCCTACCAAATTCTACGAAGTGTCGTCGAACTTGCCTACGAGGTGATTCCCGATGGTGATTCCGGAACATCAAGACGACGCACCCAGGCCGAATTCGTCCACGTGGTTCGCTTGAAACCTTACTATGCTAGATGACAGAGTTTTTTTGTTTGTTGGGACTGTCTTTTATTTTTGCATCTGGTCGATTCACTCTTAGAGGGGGGGGTATTGCCGCGAACCTTGTGTGGGTTTATTTATTGTTTGTTTTACCGCCCGGCCACGCCCGGCTCTGTTATGTGTGTCCAGAGCGAAGCACGTCTTCCATTTTTCATGTTTATGCCGCACGGGCTATCTCATTCAGATAAGCACACTGTTTCACCATGATGTCATTAAGCCCAGAATAATCTTCTTTGATCTACAAGGTTCAGGCTGTAAATAGACGGTTCCAGAAACACTCGCGCCGAAAGATGAAATCCTGCAGAGCAGACGCCGCGGCACTCCATTCGACGACACTCGCCTGCGCAAGTCACTCTGGGGACCGCTGCTTCGCCGTCTCTGCATTCTTTGTAGTTGTTAGAGGAGCACAAGTTCGCTCTAATAAACCTGTTTTCCTTGAACACAACTGCGTCGTCTTCGGCTACGCGACAATATAGCCCCATCGTTCGCGGTGTTCAGTTTACCAGTTTTTTTTTGTAAACAGCACATGATTGCACAAAGCAGCGATACATTTTTATTTTTTATTTCTTTTCTTGGCCCAAAGTCCTCCGCCCTCCTCTCTATATCCCGTAGTTTTCAGGGCCCAAAAAGCTCTAAATGCGCCGTAAATACACCGTCAAGGTGTTGCCTCAGCAGACGTCGCCCGCTTTCCGACCGTCTCATGGGGAGAATATCGCCCTACTGTTTTCTAGGAGCGGTCGCGAACGTTGCACCAATGCACACTGAGCCTCTCCCTCGCGCCCCTGTTGTTTAGGAAAAGCGGTTAAAAACACGTAGACATGCGCACACAAAGTAAGTCCACTGGTATCAAAAACTTGTGCGCTGTACGCACGTTTTTACGTGCATTCCGATGCCGCCGTCTAGTTTATAATCTTGTAGTTAAATTTAAATTTTTTTCTTCGGCCTTCGTGGTATTTTTACTATTCGTCATGTGTGAATGCCAGCTATTCTTTTTTCTTTTGGTGAGTCCTTGGAATTTTTTGTATTGGAGACGTCGTATGCGGGTGCAGTGGCTATCCCGAAGCTGTTTTAACTGAAGTAGCTAGTCGTAGCATTCCTATCAACTGTGTTACAAACCTAGGAATAATTGTACCGGGTAAATGTGGTGCTGATTTGATATTTGATCTCTGTTTTAGATAAACAACGTAATTTAGACAGGGTACTTACTAATTTCCGCATTACATCGTCTAGTCATTTTATTTGGAATTTGCGATAATGGATCAGCAGAATAGGTTATGATTATATTGGCTTATTTTGGAGGCGCATACAAAATATAATTTTTAGAGGGGGCGGGGGGGTGGGGGGGGGGGGGTTAGCGACTATGACTATAAGACGCGCCGTGATGGGTGGATTTCGACCAGCTTGGAGATCTATAACGTTCGCGGGAATCGATATTCCCGGGGACGCGCGAAGCAAGAATGTTCATGCATGACCATTCTTGTTTCGCGAGTCCATCGGAAACGGTTCGCCACGACCGCAATCGAGACAGCATCCGCGGGCTCAGTAGCACAACCCCACGAAGGCACCACGCGGCTGGTAGCGGCATCTGTGTTCTACGATAGTTCATGTGTGTTCCACTGATCGATGTTTGATTTAGGTTTGATGTGATTTACTTCTCTATGTGACTTAGCGTCTGCTCTCGTATTTATTTGTGTCCCACTAATAAGTTTGAATGCCAAAGGACTTATTCTTGACCGCAAATATTTTCTACTGT
Source organism: Haemaphysalis longicornis (assembly GCF_048455015.1). Classification (NCBI taxonomy): domain Eukaryota; kingdom Metazoa; phylum Arthropoda; class Arachnida; order Ixodida; family Ixodidae; genus Haemaphysalis; species Haemaphysalis longicornis. The sequence continues at coordinate 22,530,440 of NW_027526245.1, forward strand.
CAAGTTGACGTGCCCCTACTGCGACGATAAATAAACTTTGCAGGTCTCGATACTGCCCTGCCGAGCGGGGTTCTTGAAAAGACAAAATACTTCAGTAGACACGTGAAAACTCTTCTCCGTAGCGGAGCTTAGCGTCAAATGAAGCGCTCCACAAGTTGGTTAAATACCCCCTGGATCAAATATAATGTTGATGATGATGATGATGATTTTTATTGGTTTCCCCTTTGTATCGGGGTGATGACATGTCATCTTACCAAAAAGACTAATATACCTATGTTTTACACTTTTGGTTCAATACTAGCGCTGTTTAGGGCAGGCATAAAAAGCTTATTAGGCACAAAATACTTTTGTTTTCCTGTTACAAGTGGTAACTGTCCTAGGCAATATTCCCCTCTCTGCTTTTCGTCCACCAGCATTCTAATCTTCTTTTCGTCCCCTCGACAGCCTTGAAGTTAACTTCCTCTGTGATACCTTTAAATCCTAGGGCTTCTGACAGCCCAATATTCCCTTCATGTAGATTTGGATGGATACCCTCATATTCTAGCACGATGTGCCGCATAGTTTCTGTTTCTTTTCCGCAGACCACGCATACCCCATCATTTTGTGAATACTTCCCCACAAAACTCTTAGTTCGCAGGCAACCTGCTCTAGCCTCAAAAAGCAAATGCCCCGCCAAATAATGCCCCGCCAAATCCCCCTCCTTTTCCCAGCCCCCCCCCCCCCCCCCAAAAGATTGCCCTCCTTGGTGGTTGAGGGATACCACAAAATACTCCGGCAAATCTTAAACTTGCGGAGTGCGCTGTCTGACACGAGAGCGTGCGACGAACAAGAAAAAAGCGACACAGGAACAGACAGGGTGAGGCGAAACTAACGACTGTTCATTATCATAAGAAGGGGGTATACATGAAAGACCTAAAAGACACCCATGGACTCTAAACACATACAACTTGTTGATAACCGCGAGACGCGACATGCTCTCTATTCCATATGCATGAAACATATTTCAAGCGTTGAAAGCCGGATCGAAGGAGGACTAACGCAATCTCCTTCCGCTCCTGACAACATTGCAAATGCTTGAAAGACTTTACGAGTAATATCGTCTTTGGAGCGGAACATGATTGTTGTTCCCTCAAAATCTGGCGAGCAACCCTTATCACAACTCCTAACATGCGCGGCCAAATGTCCATTTAACGCCATTTGCTGGCAAGCTAACTCCGATAAATGCCCGAAAAAACTATTTTTTCGGCGGGGTGGGGGGGAAGAAGTGGGGGGTTGAGTTTTTAAAATATTCCCCTTTGTTGAGTAAATAAAACTTCTTAAACGGACGGCGCTAGAGACCAAGCCATTTCCTCTATATCCGGAGTATTTCAGTTTAGTGTGTATCGAGTACATTAGTTGATGCCCACATTGCCTCTATATTGTCTTTCAGCCTTCTATGGAAAGGCAGTAATTAGAAGAAAGTGTAGGTAAAAATAAATATAGGCAGAAAATATGGTACCTAACAAAACTCCCACCGGCTCACAGCGAAAACGTGGAAAGTTGTTAGTGAAGTTGACGTTCGGAATCCCAAGTGGTTCAACGTTCGTGCCAGTGCCATTCATAATTTCTTCTAATCGAAAATGGCGGCGGTCCAGAGAGCGAAGTACAATGCGGAAAATTCTCTGTCAGTAGAGGGCGAATAAACTGCAGATTACACGTCATGCAAAAATCAGTTATAAACTCAGGCAGAAAGCGTCGAGTAGCAGCAATCTCTATTTCCTTTGTGAAATTTCCAATTTTTAGGTTTAACGCGCAGAATAGGGACATGGGCTTTGCGGCGCGCCATAGTAGAAGGCGTAGTAGAAGCCACACTGTACTTCACTTGCGAAAACAGCGAACAAAGAAGACAGGAGACAGGAGCGCTGCGTGTCGTGTCGTCTATCTTTAGCCTTCGTTCCTTTTTTGCTCATGGATTGCCAACTGGCCCAAACCTACAGCCTACTTAGAAGGCAAAGTAGCGGAATATTTGTTGTTAAAACAAGTCCGCATCTGCACCCGCTATCGAAGAGTGATGATCTAGTTGCTGCTACGAATACTTACGAAGTTCGAGGGAAAAAGAATAACTTCTGTTTCAGTCGAAGCATCTCGTTGGCCAGGACGCATGAAGGGCAGGTAGCGCAGATCCGCACAATGGAGTAGTTCGCACCTTGCCCAAACATAGTTTTACCCCTATGAAGGCTGGGCGGGCACTTTTTACTGTAAGGAAATGCAGCCACGCAGGCGTGTGGTACCACCAAGCGGCGCGCAGACGCGCTTTGATGCAGGATTTTGTTTTATTGCAAGGATACATAAGGAGGTGGGCGTCAATAGTGACTTTCAAACACAGCTGCCGCTTTATGATCCTGGGATATAATTGAACGCACAAAAATATGTGTCGCAAATTAATCAGTGCCAGTCGCAATTACCAATAACTTGTTTATCTCGTAAGTTCACGGAGGTTGAGGCTTTGCTGCGCGTGGTTTCCACTTTCCAGGCGGCGTGCCGATTTTACAAGGAGACGCCGGTTACGTGGCGGGTAATGTACGAGTACGGAATTCCACCGGATGCAGCGTACGTCCCGTCCCGTCTTGCTTTTTGTGCGGGGCTAGAGCAACTTTTTTTTTAGCGTGTACCTTATTTGTCCAGAAGGTACATCTTAGCCAAGCAGGCGGAATGCGGTAGTTTGCATGCCATTTTCCTATCTTTCGTCACTGCGACGACGTTACAACAATGGGGACTGAGGCCACTGTGTACGCATCGGCGCTATGAGTATGTAAACTGGTTTGCAAGGACAACAAGCAAGAAGTATATTCTTGTTTTTAAACGTCTTCTACATCGCCTCACACCCATGCATCTCTTGCGTGCCTGGCCTGAGAAAAATTAACGCCATAAGCTCTTGCACCTAAAACAGATAATTCGGATCAGTTACAAAATTTAAAACTCCACGTCTTTTTTGGCTTCAATGGATGTGCGTTTACAATGAAAAAAAAAGCATATGCGACATCTAAATTACTGAAAAAACTGGTTAGCATGTTTTCAATTATAGCTCGGCTGCAACGGATGTGCTTGGAGCATTAAAAATGTGTATACAATATCCAAAGAGTGGCAAAAATGTTTTTAATGGTAGATTGGCTTCAGCGCGTGTGCTTGGAGAATGTAAAATATATATTCCACCCAAATATATAGACCGCCCAACTCGCCGCGGTGGTGGTGTAGCAATATTAGCGAAAAACGAGTTTCGCTGTGAAGTTCTTAAAGCCTTCACTTGCACACATAACGACTATGAAGTGTTGTCACAGAACATGAACAAATACGTCATTTCTACTGTATATCGCCCGCCCACTTGATCACACGCAGCTTTTCTTTCGTGTGTGAAAAATCTATCCCGGTTTTTCGCTCAGAATAAGCTTGAAATCGTAGGTTCCCACACCTACGACCTCACTTGATGCGAAGCAGGCGCAGCAAGTTTCTTGTTTCTTCCGGTGTAGGCAGTTCTCGAGGCTCCTCATCGTCTGCGCGATCAGCTGCGTCATCCACAGCTCCGCGATGTGCGCGTCTGTCAGAATTCTCGTAACGGAGACATCGGCGTCGTACTACGCGTGTTCCGCCTAAATTTACCATTCACGGCTGCGTACTTCGCTTAGTGGGAGCACAGCTTTCGAATGACCACCTTATCTCCAGGGGAATTTGCCAACATTTTGAGATACGCGTGGTCCCCCGAAGGAACGTTTCCAGAAAAAGGGTGCAAATATGGAAGGGAAATGCACGGGGAGAATGTGTTTGCATCTAACCAATATTTCCAGATATCCGAGTTCGTGTTAATGAAGGATTACTGCATGTACAGCATCCAAACTAGCGAAGAAAGCTGCTCAACGTGCTTTCAGTTGTTCAACATGTTTTCATGCTCGGCTTCAACGGGCATGCTTTGAGAAGGTAAAATATATTTCCAATATCCGAATTAGCCAAGAAATCTGGTCATCATATTTTAAATGGTAGCTCGGCAAACAAAGCGCCGAATGTGACTGGCGCTTGAGCCGTCACTCTCGCATTTAGGCAATACAAATGGGAAACGCTAGTCACGCCAGATGGACACACAATGACTGCAGCTTGCGCTCACCGTCATGGTATTGAAAAGGGGCAGCTTTTCGTTGCGTGTCCTGTTTTTTTTGTGGCATTGAAGCGCTCCCGAAAACGTCATTAAAGACAATTCGACCGTGTTCAGTCACCTCGCAAACTCACGAAGTTTCCTTGTGATGCACATGAAGGCTTGGTGCCCCTCTACTGGCTGGACTAAAGCGCTCACAGCTACGTTGGCGTGTTTACAGCATTTTGCCAACTTGTTTATAATAGACGCCTACCTTCGAGCGGCTGTTTCGTAGTCATACATGTTTAAAAGAACACTATCGCGGCTATTTTTTTTCGGGCAGGTTCTGTAAAGGAAAATAGAAGTTTTTGCATCACCCACTGTACTCATGATAATTATCACCTCTCGCAGCGTGTCTGCGTGCCCTAATTTGCGTGAAAGAATTTATTTTATTGTCGAAACTTGTTACCGCTTGTTTCACGTGCATGCTTGTTACTTGTAACACGTGCATGCAAGTTTTGTAAGGAATTTGTACGGCCGCTGAAGTCCGCATCATAGGAAATATCGCCTTGAACATGTTCTACCGGAGCTTGGGATAAACCGCCTTTCCGCCACATGCTCATCGTCCACCATGATGTGGTGGTGGTGGTGGTAAAAACCAGGGTGTCGAACCGGAACCGGAACCGAACCGAAAACCGGAACCGAACCCGAATTTTTGCCCGGAACCGGAACTGAACCGGAACCGTAATTTTTCCGCCATTTTGGAACTGAACCCGAACCGGAACGAATCGAAGGAACCGTTCCGAACCGGTTCCGGGGCCTCAAAACTGTGATTTGTAGTTTTCCATTTCGGTACCCTACCTTGCGCCTGAGGATATTTTTACCATTCGCCAGATGGCACCACGAAATATTTTTCATAGTCTACAGTTCCCAATGCCCGTAAGGTTCTCATCAACGATTCTAGTAACGTTGGTTATCATCTTATTATTACCGTGCATAATATAATGTATATATAATGTAAATATAATGTAAAGTACGTATACACTATTAGTTTGCTTTAGGTATTGCCCATCTCCTCCCATTATCTTTTTACAATTAGGATAACTAAAGTTAGAACGCATATTCTGCGGCAACATATCATGGTGTATTCTGTATGGTTTCTCTCTGCAGTGTGTTTAAAATCGTGTAAAGTTTTCAATGTGCTGGTAATTCGAATGCATCCGTGTCCGCTTGTGAAGGCCTTCAGGGACACCATCAACAATAAATACACATCTTCCACTTATTTTAGTTTGAGTGGGCGCTTATATAAAAACAGCACTGAGACACAAACACTCACAGTTCTCTACGTCAGGTGTTGCCCCCGCTCCACCATCTCCATCGAACTTGGGGAACGAGGCACCCCTCAGGGAGCAGTCCTGTCACCACTCCTTTTCAACCTGGCTCTGCTACCCCTCCCACGCCTGTTGGATCAAATTGAAGGGATCGGTCACGCGCTCTACGCTGACGATATTACAATATGGACACAACAAGCGGGTTCCGATGGTTGGATAGAGGAGACCCTCCAAGCGGCGGCACTGACCGTGCACGAGTACGCGAGGACCTGCGGACTCAGCTGCGCGCCACAGAAATCGGAGCTCCTCGTGGTCCAACCCGGCAAACCCCGCCAACAGCTCCCGCCTGACATCGCTATCCAAATCGAAGGCATCAAGATCACGCCGACGGACAAATGCCGAATCCTCGGGCTTACCCTACAAGATAACGGAAAGGCACACGCCGCCGTCGATAAAATTAAGAACAGTGCTGAGAAGATCCTTGCGATGCTGCGAAGAGTCACCACCCGGAACAGAGGCCTGAAGGAGGACGACGCCCTCAGGCTAGTACAAGCGTTCATAATATCAAGAATTACATATTCGGCACCGTATCTCAATCTCAACAAGACCCAGAAGACCACACTCGACACCATCATCCGAAAGGCCACTAAGCAGGCCCTCGGCTTACCGATATACTCGTCAACCCAGCACTTACAAGCCATGGGCGTACATAACACGGTTGACGAGCTCATCGAGGCCCACCTATCCAGCCAGCGTCTCCGCCTGAGCCAGACAATTCCCGGCCGCGCGGTGCTGGACAAGATAGGATGGCGCAAAGAACAGGCAACAATCAAGACCACCATACCAACAGAATGGACGAGGACCTTAAAAACCAAGCCCCTACCCCGGAACATGGCCCCGGGCAAGGACGACGGTAGGAGGCAGGCTCGAGCCAAAGCAGTGTCCCAGCAACTACAACAAGAAAATGGAGTGCTCTACGTAGACGCCTCTCTTGTGAAAGGAAGCAATCGCGCAGCGGTGGTGGTCACCGATGCAGAACGACTCATCAACAGCGCGGCGGTAAAGACTAAGGAGCCTACGACAGCGGAGGAAGTGGCCATAGCCCTGGCGCTCGTTCAACCGGGCGTCGAGGTGGTGGTCACTGACTCAAAGAGAGCCTACAGCGGTTTCAGAAAGGGGGTGATCTCCTCAGAGGCAGCCACAATACTATCGAAAAAGAGGGCACCGGGCCGAGCCATAGAGCTCACATGGGTGCCTGCCCATACAAAGGTAGCCGGCAACGTCATCGCTGACTACCACGCCCGAGCAATGACCCTCCGGGCAGGGCAGGACACGGACACCCTAACTCCGGCACTCACATATAAAGAAATTACGAACGAATACAAAGACGAGCGGCGTACCCTCCCCGAGCCACACCGCACCCTGACCAGGGAGCAACAGACAATACTCAGGCGCATCCAGGCGGGGTCACTAGCCCACCCCGTCCTGTTGCATACATTTTACCCTGAACACGAGGGGGACCGCTGCCCATTCTGTAAAACAAACAGCGGCACGCTCGCACACATACTGGCGGAGTACACTAAACTCAAGGCCCCTATACCCCCCCACCCTCCCTCCACCCCCCCCTACCCCACTCCACGAGCGATGGGAGACCTTGCGGTCCAGCCCCGCCCTGCCGACCCAGCTCGCGCTGACGGCCAGGGGCCAGGAGCTGCTGGCCCAATACGGTTCCCGCGACCTGGGAACCGCTCCGTCTGGCGTCTGAAAACGCCTCCAGCTCAAATAAAGTTATTACTACTACTACTACTACTCTCTACGTCATCATCACTTTTTCTTGTACAGTGCCGTTGTGTCCTTTGATTACTGCCCTAGGAGAACATGAGAATTGAAAAAAAATTTGGGGCCTCTCATTTGCACTTTTAAAGTAGATGCGATAGCATTTTGATGCATGAATCTAAGTTGATTAACGCGGATTAGCGGGTAGACTGGGGGGTTTAGTGAGATAACTGAATGATATAATGTGAATTAGTGGGACTGCGGTGTTGATTAATATTAATTAGAGGAATTAACGGGTCAGTTAAGGCGGATTAGAGGGTCGGACCAAACATGATAGCATTGCGGTCCTTGGTATTCGAAAAGTTCGCAGCGTTCTCTTTCTCGACCAATCAGGAAATGTAGTTACGCACAAAATAGCCGGAAAGGTATGTGTCGACCACCTGAATGCTATAAAAGGCCTTTTTTATGCAGGTATTACGCTCTTATGTTGTTTCTCGCGTAAGATTTACATCTCGCACTGAAGTTGAAAACTAATTGTCTAACACATGTCTTATATTCATCAAAAGGTTCTCAAAATGTGTATATATATGAGGTAAGACTAGGAAGCAACTAAACTGAAAGAAAAAAAAATAGGACCGATCAACTGGTTTGATGCGAAAGACACCTGATAGCCAATACCTTCTCTTTCTTTGTGCTACCGTTCTGCAGCCTTCCACCGGTGTAGCATCTCAACCCCCGAACACAGCCCCCTCCAAGCTGAGGAAGCGGCGATCACGTGCGCTTAGCCAAAGCGGCGCCAAAAGTCTCAAAACAGACTCTTATCAGGCGTGGCGCAACTTTGCCAACGGTCTATCGCATGTTACAACAATTCCACCGAGACCAGCCAGGATTGTATAGCCACCAGCTCATACTGCCATCGCTGGCAGACCAGATTACCAACGTCGTGGCTCGACATTTGACCCGCTTAGCCAGCGCTGATGAAGCCGAGCCCGAGCGCATGCATCCTGTGTGCATACCAGGAAATTAATTAGCACTATAGGCTCTCCCGTTGAACGTATTCCTTCCCGCACAAATCGCTACCGAATAACAAGGAAAGATTATTCCGCGCCGTGCGAATTAACACCTTCCCTCACATCACCACTCTTCACCTCTTTGACCGGACACAATTCTCTCATTCCGTCGCTTCTGTGGAGAGCCTGGGAACCTCATACACACAGTAGGCGGATGCGACAAGTCCACCCTAGATCCACCCAACCTCCACGTTTCCATAGAGATTTGGGAGAGAGCCTTGGCCAGCTCCGGCCTGGAAGATCAGTTTCTCTTGATGGAAAGGACTGTTGACTCGACCCCTTGAATGAGGACGCCTCTCTGAAACTTTTCCTCGATTTATTTAAAGATCATTTTCCCTCTCTCTATGAGGGATAATTACTGCTGCTTGTGACTTCACTCAGCTATTATCTTTCCTAGAGCCCAACCGCTCTCACCTGTCGCTGAAGTGCCATTTAGCAAGTTCCTATCTCCGGTGGTTCCGTATACAATGCCGTCCTGTACACGACGTCCAATTAGTTATTAAAGCCGTTCTTTCTTTCTAACTGGTAGGTCAGCAAATGAAAGATTAGCAGAAGGAAATTGCTTTAAACACCACCTGCCACGTTTGACAGTCGGAGGTTGACGCCGACGCCGGACTGTTTTCGACTTCTAGCAGTGCTAATGATTTCGTGTTAAATCTAAAGCGCACTTGAAACAAGGGGTACATGAAAAGTGTAGCAGACCAACCAATTTATTTACGATGCAAATTTTTTTGCCTCATAGTGCGAAAGCAGGGGTGCATGCGCGCGTGCGTGCGTAGACATTTGGTGGAACCAAAAAAGATGTTGGGCGCTCAGGCTCTCCTGCCCGCCAAAAAGACTGCCAGCATGCCAGTAAACTACCTGCCGGCCTGGCTGCCTGCCAGGCAGACGATTCCTACGAGGATGCGTGATCTGGGGACGAGGGGTGGCCCGCCACGAGGCGCCCGGGCGGAGGGGGCGGAGACGGAAAATGCTGCACCATGGCGACACTCCACGGTACTAAAAAAATTCTGCAGAAATTATCTACTAATCCGTATCATTCCTATGCCGCTTGTCCTGAGTGTGAGTTTCTACTTGCCAATTTTTTTTTTTTTATAAATCCTGTCCGACCAATTATCTCAATTGACGCTGCTATAATTACAAATGGAATATTCGCGAAATCTCCATTATTGTAGAAAAGCAAGCAGTTATATGGTTTGTAATTTTTCTTAATTGCCTAATATTTTTCTTATTTTATATATTTTCAAAATTTCGTTCAACCTATTATTTCCATTCGCGATACTATAACGATTACATTTGTAACTCACGAAATCTGCCTTATTGTGGAAAGTCAGGGTGTTACGGTTCGCCAGTTTCTGCAGTTATTTTACATTTTTCCTATTTTTTACATTTCTAAATTTTGTTCGACTAAATATCTCCATTTGCACTATCATAATGATTACAGGTGGAAATTTCCCGAAATCCTCATTATTGTGGAAATGCAGGGTGTCACACGGTTCGCCAGTTTCGGTAATTACTTTTTTATCTTTTAGATTTTCAGAAATTTCGTGCGACCAGTTATCGCCATTTACGCTGTTATAGCGATTACAGGTGGACCTTCCGCTATATCAGCATTTTTGTGGAAATGAAGGGTGTTACACGGTCCGGGCTGTCGGCAAGGAATGCTACGCGTTAAAACGATTGTGGACGGACGGGTCGTCTGCTTATAGTGGGACGGGGCAATAGGCAGTCTGCAGGGAGGCTGCCCATTACTAGAAGATGTTGGCGAAGATGCACCGAGGGGGAGGCGTCGGAGGCACCCGTACTGCTGCCCACTGGTCAGGAGGCTACCTGTTTGCCTTCCAGAAGACTGTGGCGAGAACGCACTATTTGGAGACGATGTGCGGCCCATCACTTGTCGGCGAAGGGAGTGGATCACATGGCTGCACAGCGGCTACGTAGAGCCATGCGTTAGAGCGCAGCTCTTAAGCACCCGCTCCTGTGGTTTCGCGTAGTCCCTCAGCGTCGGACTCGTTGTAACCGAGAGAACGAAGACTCCACCGAAGATAGAGCTAGCAGGAAAACGGAGGTTGAAAGTATGACAAAAGTGTAAGGGGGAGGGCGTAATTCCGTGACCGCGCGAGACGGGCTTCACAGTGGCGACGCCTAACGAGATAACGACAGAGTCTACCGCGTGCCGTCGGGCATTAGCTGATGACGCGATCACTTCCTGAGATACAGCATCTATGCGCCGTCGCCGAGAAAACTACAGTTAGCGCTGCACTCAAATTTCGCATGAGTGTCGTAATCGTCCGCCACTTTCTTCCTCAAGAAAACAACTGCGGGGTATAAAACTGCAGCGTTATTATCCAAGAATAAATTAAATTAAATTATAAAATTGAAAAAAGAACCTAAATCAATAAAAATAAACTTGCGGCCATAAAGAGCAGGGCTTTCAAATTCATGCAAATACGCAGTCTTATGTGTCCGAGCGAATTTTTCATTTCGCTTCAGTTTATGTGTAATCGTGGACCTACTATAGAAAACCTTTTTCAGTACATTTTACAGTTAAAGGAACTCTTCGACACTTTAGATCAATGCTTTCACTCTTATTTTCGCATCTGAAAGCACTGCGAAAGTTATAGCTAATGCCAGCACAGAGCAGCAGTGCGTGATTTGCTCGTCCGAGCAGATACGCCTTCCGTTTCTGCTTCGCTTTCGTGGGTTTCATTTTAATGTCGCAACTTAAGGAAAGCTCGAAAATAGCCGCTACATCGCTGTAATGACGTCATTCCAGCGGTAGAAGAACGCCAAGACTGGGGAAAAGAGAAAAAAATATTTCAAGCAAGTTTGTAAGTTATCTGATGGGGACAGAGCAGTACTTTTTGTCGGAGGGACCTTCTGACTCCCTGATCTAAGTACTGGATGTGTTAGTTAATACTTTCTGCAAGCATTCAATATTTCAAACAAAGTTGAAAAAAGTGTTGCAGGGTTGCTTTAATTTGGCCAAAACAAAACGTTTGCACAAAAAAACCTACATTACGGCTTCGTTTTTGACAAGGGAACCTGATAAGGAAACGAAAACCGAACACACGAAAAATTAACAGAAAAAAACACGCCTGCTTTTTTTTCTCCGAACCCGTTCGAACCCGTTTGAACCGGTTCGAACAGGTTCGAACCGGAACGGAATGGTGCTTCGGAACTGAACCCGAACCGAACCCGAAAGGCTTGAACCCGAACCCGAACCGAACCTGAAAAAAGTCCGGTTCGACACCCTGGTAAAAACATTTATTCAAGAGATTTGCGCTTGAAAGCGGGAGAAGCCCTCAGTCCAGGGCCCCTGCGGCGGCTGCGGTCCTGCGTGCCCGGTCCACCAACTGTCGCTGGTCCTCAGGGTCCGAACTGCACAGCGCGGCCTCCCACTGCTCGAGGGTGGGGGTGCGAATAATGGGGGCTGCTGGTGTGTTCTGGCAAGCCCACGTGGTGTGGTACAGTGTTGAATGTTCGCTGCAGTGTGGGCATGTTGGTGTATATATTGTGGGGTGTATGATGTGCAGGAAGCTAAGGTGGGGGTATGTGTTGGTCGGTAGTTGCCGCCAGGCTACAGCCTCTTCTCGGGTAAGCTTCTGGTGCGGTGGTGGGTAGGCACATCTGGCAAGGCGGTGGTGTTGCAGAAGTGCACGGAACTGCTGCTGGACAGGCTCTGGGTCACGGAGCGACTGGTGCGGTGCCTGGAGGGTGCATGCTCGGGCTGTAGCGTGTGCTCGCTCGTTTCCGTCGAGCCCTGCGTGACCTGGTGTCCATATCAGTATGGTAGGGTTCAGGGTATCCTTGTGCTTTTTTAGTAATCGGAGGGCGGATGTTGAGATGCGACCGTTGCCGTAGTTCCTGCATGCCTGTTGGCAGTCCGTAATTACGTGAAGCGGTTTATTCGAAGTTGCAGACGTCATTGCCAGTGCGATGGCCGTTTCTTCGGCTTCAACGATGGTTTTGGTTTGTACGGTCGCAGTGCAAACGACATCGCCTGAGCCGTCGATGACGCTTACTGCTGTGGCTGGATGGGTTGCATAGTGGGCCGCGTCCGTGAATCGCACATGGGGGTGGGCAGAGTACTTCCTTAGTAGGAATTGTACTCGCGCTTGTCTGCGCTGTACGTGATGCTCAGGGTGCATGTTTCGTGGGAGCGGAGCAACTCTGATCAGCGTACGGATGTCCTGTGGCACAGTTTCCGGTCGAGGGTGGCTGGCGTCCGCTATCTGGTAGCCTAGTTGCCTCAGCACCGTGCGACCAGTCGACGTTTGCCTTAGCCGCTCTAGTTGGCTGACAAGGTGGGCATCAATTATCTCCCGCACCTTGTTGTGCACCCCGAGCGCTTCCAGCTTACTAGTGGCGGTGTGAGGAGGGAGGCCTAGCGCTTGCTTGTACGCCTTCCGCAGTAGTATGTCAAGTTGGTCCATTTCCCTCGGTTTCAGCGGGAGGTAAGGCGTAGAGTAAACCACGCGGCTGACAACCAGTGCTTGCACCAACTTGATGACATGATGTGCAGAACACATTTTGCGGCAAATCTGCTATAGGCGAGCTTCTGAAGAAAGCTACAAGCATCGAAAGGATGTTCAGAAAATTTTCGCGGCGACACAAATTAATCCTGCGGTAAAGGCGAACTTTCTTAGGAATGCTCTGTTCATCTCAATCTAAAGTGGGCGCCTCAAACAAACACCACACTAAAATCGGCCGCTAGGACGACTTTAGAGTTACTCAGGTCGTAAGAGTCGTAAGAGTATTGCACGTTGAAGTTCTGAGCGCAAGCCAATTCCCGTCTGCTATCAATCCATTCCCGTCTACGGAGGGAGTGTAATTACAGAAGTTGGGTGTAAGTCTTGTTTTGTGCGAACGTTCCCCAAATATTTACGCAATATTACACAATAAGACGAGTGTAATACTAGATGGAGTTTTACCTGATTTTCTTAATTCCGTAGTGGACAAGGAAGATATATATTGTGGATTGTTGAGTGTTCTGTCAACACTTAGTTCTGCGGAACTGAAACAGACAGCCCCACGGTTGTCCGCTAAAGAAAGCACTATAGTCCTCGCAAGTGGGAATATAATTAGCCGTAAATTACAAATAACGAGTTTGTTTGTTTCGTGCTGTTCTTAGACTGCGCCGAACGCCACTTGTCATTCTCTTTCGGAGAGTGTAAAAGCGGGGTGATTTATTACCTTTTTTCCGTTTAAGGTTCAATAAGCGGGGTAACAACGACGTGACAAAAACACCAGACATGCAGGCGGAAAATTTCCAATTACAATGGGGTAATCGCTGGAGCTACGCAAGCACCGGCTGCAAGCTTCTGCAGCAAGAACGACGGCAAATGGCACGCAGATCTTAAATTTCTGCGGAAGAATTAGCAAAGTTGGTATCCTAAACGTTCAAAATTTACTGAAAAGTCAGGTACCTCCCGCATTCAGCGTTGTTTCACCTTAAGCGCGATCTTAAACATCCCAAGCATGTCCCGTCTTGTTGACGGAACGCCTGATTTACCAAGTGAGGGCCTGATTTTAAAAAAGGCTGATTGGAAGCACGCAACCGTGCTATCATTCTTAACAAGTCTCTAATGGTCAGATGTCTAAGTCAAAAGAAGTTTTCGACTCCGCAGTGAGTAGAAAAACCAGTCACCCAGTCAACCGGTTGCCCGTTCGGGATTGCAGCCACCTTTGAACTGTGTTGCGGGACTCGTGTGAAGGCTTATGTTCCAGCTTGAGCGTTAACGGCACCCATAGCGCAAGAAGACATGCAGACCGAATGGGACTCCAACGTTCCGGTTATTCCAGGTGTGCTGGCCTCCCCCACCGACTGAAACCATGGACTTAGTAAAGGTGGTGTTGCAAGAAAACAGCTCAAAAAATACAAGGACTGAAAGAGGGGGAAGAGGACTGCTATGACTTCCAAATGGTTCTATTGCGAACGAAACACAATATATAGATACGCTGCTCACCCCGCAGCAGTGCATGCACAGAAATTTAAGTTGTTTTTAAGAGTGCGTGGTAGAGGCCATGCTGACGCACGCCTCACCAGGCGTTAAAATTATTTCCCGATTCAACGACCTACGCAAATGCGCGTTTACCGCTTCCTAACGACGGAAGTATTTTGAAAATCTTGCGCACGGTGTTCACAAGTCAGACAAAGGCTTGAGAGGAAGCCTTCTACATGTTTCTGCTACAAGCGCAGTCCTCGCACCCTGTCTCTGACCTTGTCATTTTGCGCTGTTTTCTTGGATTATGTACCAACGCATCCCGTTTTCAACGCAGGAAGTGGTGTTTTTGCGGTAAAGCGAAATTGCCGGTGTTTGTGACCGGGGAAACCGAAAATTGAGCGCAAGGAGAAAGTAGAAATCGCTGCACTTTTTACGTTACAAATATGAATAATTAGAGAGAACGTGCTGTAAGACGCCTTCGACATGTGAACACGTTGTCCGTCGGACAAACCGGCGACGTGCTAATACAAGAGTAACAGAAGATATGTCTAGTACCAATGGACGGCAGTTTAAACACTTCGCGATGCATTGCAGCGCGTGTGGGTACACACCGAACTTTGTAAATACAGTCCTATTGTGCAAACATTATATTGAAACGTTGAGCGAAGTTGTATAAGCATTCTACATTTCCCAGCGTAACGAAGGTTCCGAGAATCATCCATCCTTGGCCTTGGTGGGTAATGGGATGTCGCTGTTGTCCTCATATATATACCGGTAAATACCCCAGTACTGTGTGTTTGCTGCTTGCGCCTCAGTGTTTTCTGAGGTGATGACTACCAGTTCTGTGGGGTATATGTCGACCTTTTCTGAATAAGAAAGCCCGTTGGTTACAGAGCGCTTGATCGTTTACCCTTCTCTGTCCCCCTTTATTGAGCCGAATTTTCGCCATGAATCAACGCCAACTAGTCCAGCTTGCTGGCATGCTTCAGCAACAATGCTTCAGCCAGAACACTTGCAAGAATATTTTTACGAGGCCAGGATGCCGCAGAGAAAAATCTATTTAAAATATTTACACTAATTACAGAAGGAAAGGCTGGCTGCCGCTAACATTCAGAATGACCCACCGAAAGATGGCCCCGTCTTCCTCTACCAAGACCCGTCTCTGAACGTATTGGCCTTTGATTGTGCATCAATCCCTCAAAACTACATCGTTCGTCGTCTGCTAGTTTGCGCAGTGGCAATACCCCTCGGCTGAACGAGCGCCGTCGCGGCGCTACGGCGAATCCATGAGAGACGGTTGATACGGCTTCAGCCGGACAACGTGGACAATGTCCGTAGGAGGTACACGAGTTAACGAGGGTCGAGAAACGGGGGAGATCTCATACGTGACATCGGACACTTCACGCAGTACGCGATGCTGGCCACATAGCGCGGCAGACGTTTTTAAGAGAGCCTGACTTTGCGAGTAGGTGTCCAGTAGACGGCGCGGTGTTTGCGGTCTTCTGAAAAGCTTGCGAAGAATAAAGTCGGTGGCGGACTATCTGCCCCGCATGATCAGCGCGAGCAGTGGCTTCACTGGCGTAATCCGACCGCCGTAGCGGTAGGTCGCCCCACGTGGGGAGGAGAGTGTTCATTGGTAGAGTAGGATTACGGCCATATAGAAGGTAGAATGGGGAATATCCTACGGTATCATGCCGGGATGAATTAAAGCGAAAGTCACATAGGGCAGCATGACGTCCCAGCCGCGATGATCTGCAGAAATATAGCACGGGAGCATATATGTCACGGTTCGATTGATGCATTCCGTAAGGTCGTTAGTTTGGGTTGGGATGCTGTAGATAGCTTGTGTTTAGCAGCGCACGAGTGAAGAATATCGAGAAATTCTTGTGAGAGGAAGCAACGTCCGCGGTAAGTGAGCAACTCTAGAAGTTCCCCATGCTGGACAATTATATCCCGAAGAAGAAAATCGGCTACATCTGTAGCGCAGCTGCTCGGCAACGCACGCGCGGTGGCGTAGCGCGTGGCGTAATCGGTCGCGACAGCAATACACTTATTTCGCGATGAAGACAAGGGAAAAGGGCCAAGCAGATCCACACCTACACGGAAGAAAGGTTCTGCCGGGAAGTCAAGAGGCTAGAGCTGGCCCGCTCGAAGCGACGTTGGTGCTTTTCTGCGTTGGCATTGGTTGCAAGCCCTTACTTAGCGGCGTACGGAACGGTATAGGCCAGGCCAGAAGAAACTACGGTGGGCTCAATCATTAGTGCGACAGATGCCGAGATGCCCAGCAGTCGGCATGTCGTGAAGCTTCTGTAGCACAGTGGAGCGTAGGCGCTGGGGAACAACGAGCAACACCTCAGAACCATCGGGACGAACATTGCGACGGTATAGGATGTTGTTACGGAACAGAAACATTGCCGTTGAAGTGTCGGATGTGGCCGCGTTAAGGTTCTCTATAATATATCGTAGTGCCGAGTATTGACACTGCTATTCCACAATATGAAGAAGGCCAGATATAGTGCACAGAAAAGCTTCACCGTTATCTTCATTGTCGTCGGGTGGATCTACAGGATGGCGGGACACGCAATCAGCGTCTTGATGCGAACGTCCAGATTTGTATTTTACATCAAATGTATACTCCTGGAGCCGCAGTGCCCAGCGACCTAGCCGCTCTACGGGCTCCTTTATCGAAGACAGCCAGCAGAGCGCGTGATGGTCTGTCCCGGCCGTAAACGAGCGGCCGTGCTGGTAAGGATGGAACTTGGTCACTCACCACACAAGAGCGAGACATTCCCTTTCAGTGATTGAGTAGTTGCGGTCTGGGGTGGAAAAAGGCGGCTGGCATACGCACACGCTCCAGACCACCTTGTCGTTGCGCCAAGACCGCCCCGATACCATTACCACTGGCAACCGTGCGGACTTCTGCGGGAGCATGAGGATCAATGTGAGCCAGAAGTGGTGCATTGGTGAGCACGGAAATTAGGGTGGTAAAAGCGGCCACTTGTTTGGAGCCCCAGGAAAAGGGAATGTTTTTCTTCACCAGGCCGGTAAGGGGTCGGGCAATGTGCGAAAGGCCTTGATAACGCGGCGGAAGTATGAATAGAGTCCTAGAAAGCTTCTAACGTCTTTTGTTGAGCGCGGTGCCGGGAAGTTGTGGACTGCGCGAACTTTATACGGGTCGGGTTGAACTCCCTTGGCGTCAACGAGGTGTCCCAGGATTGGAATTTGTCTAAGGCCGAAATGACATTTTGAGGAATTTAGCTGGAGACTCGCCCAACAGAAAAGTGCCAGAATCTCAGAAACGTGCTCCAGATGGGTGCTAAACGAAGGCGAGAAAATGATAACATCATCCAGGTAACAGAGGCATGTGGACCACATCAAGCCCTCGAGCAGTGGGTCCATCATGCGTTCAAATGTTGCTGGAGCGTTGCAGAGGCCAAAGGGCATCACCTTGAACTGATAAAGACTGATAAAGGTTTTATGAAGGCGGTTCTCACAGTCCATTTCATCCACGGCAATTTGCCAATATCCCGACCGAAGTTGGAGGTATGAAAAATACCTCGCTCCGTGGAGGCAGTCAAGGGCGTCGTCTATCCGCGGAAAGGGATAACCGTCCTTCTTCGTGACGGCATTAAGCTGTCGATAGTCCACGCGAAACCGTCCGGTGCTGTCTTTTTTCTTGACTAGCACTAATGGGGAAGCCCATTGGCTGCAGGAAAGCACAATGATGTCCTTCGCCAGCATCTAATCCACGTCTTGTTGGATAACTCGCTTCTCAGCGCGGGAAACTCTGCACGGGAGTGTGTGAATGGAGCTTGCGCTCCCTGTATTAATTCAATGCGTTAACGACGAAGCTTTGCCTAAAGGGCGATCTTTGAGATCGAAAATGGCCCAATAGGAAGCCAGCAGGCGGCGGAGCTCATCGGACTGTGCAGGGAAGTGATCGGGAGCCAGCATCGTTGAGTATTGTTCGGTCGGGGAAGGCGCGCAAGGAAAGTCATTGGCGGGATGTTTTTGGGCATCGGCCGTTAAAACAGAAAGGTTGTATTCTACTAAAGGGGACAGAACACCAGGTGTGATGCCTTTGGGCAGCGATTGCACGTAAAAGCAAAAATTTAGAAACGGAAGAGATGTTCTGCTCTGCTTGATTCTGACAACTGTGTGTGTTAGTTTCACTCTGGTCTCCAGTGAAACGACTGTGGTTGGCGAGACGACGGAATCCCCGTCTGGTACAGGGGAAGAGCTGAACAGCGAGACATCAGTGAATGCTTGAGGAGGTAAACGAACATGTTGGAGACAGCACAGATGCGGCAAGGGTTCTTCTATGGTGATTGGTGACACTGGAAGGTCGAGGTGGACGAGGCCGCCAGAAGAATCGATGAGCGCTGAATGATCCTACAAGAAATCTTGGCATGGAATAAGGTCATGGGTGCAGGGGTCTAAAACGGTGAACAGGGCTTGTGTCATGGCCAGCAATGGTGAGGCGTGCGGTGCACATAACAGCGACCACCGGAATTCCTCCGTCAATGACCCGGAGGCACGAAGTGGCTGGCGTAAAAACCTTTCACAGACGACACCGACACTTAGCACTCATGACCGATACTTGGGCCCCGGTGTCAATGAGTGCACTCACATCGACACCATCAACTTTAACGTCGAACAAGTTTATTTCGGCCCGCAGTGTTATCGGAGGATTTTCAGGTCGGTCGGGAAACGCTGCGTCACCTCCGGGGGCTGCATCCTGGTTTTCCTGGGAGGGTTCTCGAGTAGCTCGTCCGCGGGGTCGGCGAGGAAAAGCGGCGAGTGGAACGGGAATGGCGACGCTGTGGCGATGGGGAACCAACAGAGCAGCGATTGTTGGCGGAATCGGCGGTGCTCGACTGGGGCTGACGGCGGGAGTAGAAGCGTCGAGGATGGTCGTCAGGGTATCGGTAGAAGTTGTTCTGGTGGGGCGGAAATGGACGACTCCGGCAGTATCGAGCCACGTGGCCTACACGTCTGCAGGTGAAACAGACCGGCCGGTCGTCAGGAGTCCGCCATCCATCAGCGAGACGGCTATGGAAACATGGCGGGATATTGTCGCGCCGAATTAGGGTTGACGGGAGGACCATAAAGAGCACATGGGTGACTCACGGAGCATATTCACTGCACCCCTAGGTTCTGCAGCTCTTCGCGCACAACTGCCTGTATGAGAGGTTCAGGGACCGCGGAGGAGTTCTGGGCGTCGTGCGGGAAGCAAGTTGAGGCAATGGCCTCAATCTTGCTACGTACAATTCTTGTGATACTCTCCTGAGTTGGCGCGATCCCGGTGGAAGTGCGCTGTCCTGCTGACGGCTGGAGGTTATCTTCGCAGGAAGGTATCGCAGCCATGTTAGGGAGCCGGGTGAATTCTTGAGCGATTCGGCGGCTTTTCGCCTGCTCAAATCGATGACATTCGGCGATAAGGGCGTCAACTTTATCGCAGTTTTTGAAAACCAGAAGGTTAAAGCATCGTCGGCTATACCTCTTACATGTGGCCCACTTTTTCTTCCTCCGACATCTGACGGTCGACTTTGTAGCAAAGGGATAGCACGTTCTGAATATAGGTAACGTACGATTCAGTGGGGCTTTGCAATGTGGGAGGCAAAGTCATTTTTGGCTGCCAGCTGCCGACTCTCAGGCCGTCTGAACAATGCCTTCAGCTCTTCTTTACAAACGTCGCAACTGTTTAGGCGGGCCTCATTTGTTTCAAACCAATCTTTTAAGGTAGAGGTCCAGGTTGGCGAGCATGAGTGTGGGGTCCCAGCGGTTGTGGCTACTGACGTGCTCGTACTTAAGGATCCAGTCTTCTACGTCGACGTCATCCGTGCCGCTGAATTCACAGGGTTCGCGCGCGTTGGTAAGGACGATTGTCTGGCCTGTCGCGGCCTGGCTAGGCGCAGTCATAGTGAGGGTTGTCCCCGAGCGGTCCTTGCGAAAGAAAGGCTGCCGGACGTGGCGTCCGCTACGCAGCTCCGTCTTCGCAGAAGGCCCCGCAGCTCCACCACAACATGTTACGAGGCGAGGATGCGGTTGAGAAAAATGTATTTAAAGTATTTACACTATTTACAGGAGGAAAGGCGCGGCTACCGCTAACATTCGAAATGGCCCACCAAAAGAGCAACACCTGTCGCTGAACGTATTGTTTTTGATGGTGCATCGATCCCTCCAAACTACATTGTTCGTCGTCTGCTAGTTTGCGCCATGGCAATATTATAAATGTACAGTCCGGCATTCTTGAACTACCGCCCTTTTACGACGCCTCCACTAACTTGAAACCCTTCTAGCTATGTTCATATTTTTGTCCACGCTCGGTATTCTTTTTACGTCAGCTTGTCATCACGGAAAGCGGGATCTGATGCACCATCTCTCATGTTGCCGTCACCATCATTATCATCAACAACAACATTTTTTATACCGTTAAGTAACACCTGTATTTCATTAAGGGGCAAATCAATAACAGAAAAAAATTGTATATCATGGTCATGTAAAAAATCAAGAACGGCTGAAAAAGACACCAAAAATACACCTCTACAAAACAAACGCACTGTTGCATGATCGGCGTTTAGTAAGTCACGAGAATTTCACGGGTTTAGTTCTGGAACGACCGATTCTGGTAACAAGTTCCGTCGTTGTATCGCAACGGGAAGGAAAGATTTGTTTGCGGTTTGTTTAAAGTTTTGTTGACAGATTTTTTGAAGGTTTTCGGATAAAGAGAGAAGATGACATGGTAGCAATGTGACCTGAATGTAAAGGCTTATATTAGAAACAAATCTCGTGCACACCACGCAGCCCACTCTCACCCATTTCACGCTTCGGACTCGTACCCATTGTTTACCTGGCCGAACATGTTTAAGACCACTTAAAGGAGCTATGAAGAGAAAATACAACTTCGTTTAATTTGAAAGAACTGGGATTCAGTATCTCACTCAGCTCCATTACAGCCACAAAAGATGTCTTTTTAACGAAAAAAAAGCAAGAAGTAATTAAAAACTTTCAAATTTTGCGCCACAATGAAGTGTTATGAGCAAGAATGACGTCATGCGGGCCAACAATAAAACATAATTTTTAGTGCCTTAATTGTACGTTAGCATTCAAGTGATGCGGTCAAATGAAACTAGAGGCCCCATTACAGACGTCCAGTCATGTGTCGTCGCGACAGGTCAGTTAGGCGGTCGGCAATCGCACAAACAAGTTCTGTGACGTCATAGAAAAGTTGCGGAAAATCGGCTAGGGGGTCGCGACTGCTTCACACGTTTTCTTTAATATCTCCGTTATTTGGTCGAAGATTGCGATGATATTGGTATCATTGTTATCGGGACTAAGCAGTCTTTCTAGTAAACCTAACTTTTATTTTGTGTTCATGGCTCCTTTAACACTACTCGCCACTTGAGGCGGAGTGCCAAATGAACTAGCATCCAAAGACTGCTCTGGCAGGGCGACTTCGTTACAAAATAGTTTCTTTATAACTGCAAACGGATTGCGAAAGCTGGGATGACATAGCGCCGTAAAACCACGACACTCATCGCCAAATCGGTCATAGAATTGTTGGGAGGTGGGCGGGGGTGACCGGGTAAAAAACTTCGTATGCGAGGGTATGTCCTCCATTTTAAAGTCGAACAAGGCACCTAGACGACATTATGTGCTTACGACACCACGAAGTAGAAACCCCTTATTGTTTTGCAACGCCTAGCAACAGTGCAGCTGCCTTTGCACAATGTTTTCCTTTGGTTGGTGTACTTAGAGTCTAGGCTACCTCCGAGGAAGCAAGTCGGGTGGCCAGTTGGGGAAGTGTCCCTCCATAAGGCGGCCTAATATTTTATCTTTGGGTATATTGAGACCTGGGAGGGGTTATACTAGAGCCGTCATCGACAATGACGTGTTTAAACCCTTGATTCACCACGAAAAGGGCTGTGAGCATTCGTCTCAGTCGCACCGTTAATGCGGAGATGCACCACACAGCCCCGAAGTGCCCTCTGGTGATAAAGCCGCTTTATTTGAGAGAGTTTCCGGAAGTCTTCTGACGGACGGCGTCGAGTCAGTACTAATACCTGGTAGTGATGGGTGTAAACAGGCTTTCTAATAATAAAGAGTACTGGCACAAAATGTTTGCGTTAAGTTTTTTTTCGCTGCTATAGGTGCTACCCACCCACTAATTATAAAATCGCACATTACACGGTCGATGGCAGCGTAAATTATTATTTGCAGCCCTGTTTATTGGTGTAAGTTTCGGTTTCGACAAAACGAACATCAATGGTGGTCTCCACCATCTCCATGATACCGGGCACGATGACGCCGGTCCCAAAGCCATGACGTCGCACACACGTTAAAGGGACACTGAAGTGAATGTGTCAAGCTCCCGTTTTTGCTCGCACTGCGTAGACTGGCTCAAATTAGCACACTTTTCGTCGTTTATCCGGTTGACAAATCGGTAATTATTTTACAAAGCGCGACAGAAGAAAAACTACCATGCGCGGTTTGCGGCGGCCGCACCAACTAAAGCTGTGACGTTGGGAGGAGCGGGCACCGTGATTGGACGATGCCCAAGGTGAGCAACCAAACAAGTTTCGGTTTCGGTTCTGTAAAACACAACCGGTGGCGTTGTTGGATGGGCATTCTCAATAACTCAGTAATCATCGTACCACGCTTCTGCCATGTTGTCAGCTGTAAAAATGGATAAAGGTAAGCCTCCCAGGACGGCTTGGAATCGTAGCATTGACTAGCCGAGGCCTACGCAGTGCATGGACGCCCTCCGCGTACCCGCAGACGCCCAAATGTCATGCGCTTTTCCCCCATATTTGGAGCTTGCCTCACTCATGCCTATACCGTAAAAAGCGTGTTCGCACCAGGCCAAGGGTCTGTTTATTCTGGCCTGTGCCCACTGCCCGCAAGCAGTCGGTGCTTATGGCAACAGCACGCCAACGAGAACTCGCCAGCACGCCAGTGCCAGCCTGCGCGCGTTCTGTGAACTAGTTCGTTGAGTCATGAACGTTGCGGTCCAAAAAAAGGTGAACTCAATGTAGAAAACATCGGCAGAAAACGGAAAAGTTAAATTACAAAAAAAAGCACGTACCCGCGGGGACTCGAACTTGTGACTTGCAAAACACTTGCGGCGGCATACCTAGCGCCCCAGGCCACTCGGCCACGGGACTTTTTTTTTCTTTTCTTTATTGCCGGTAATTTATAAATAAACACTCACTGTACAGACAAGAAAAGGTAATAACAACGAAACCTGGTACAAAACATACAATGCATAAGGCGGCCAACCGTAATTCCGGCTTGGCCTTGTCCTTGTTTTCACAACTGCGTGTAGTAACGGTCGTACACAACCCTTACTCCCACATTTTCTTTCTGAGCCTGGTTTTGTCTCACACACCGTAAAAACTCTTTACGTTGGCCTAACAACGCTGCCGAACCTATAGTTGGTAGTTAATATTTGTGGGCCTTAATTACGCTTAATGCACTCATAAGCGACAAAACCTCATCATCATATTCTTGTTTGGCGTACACTTCTTTCACCGGGCTCCGCCGACCTTGCTAATGTCAGGTACATTTATTACAACAAGTTTACACTTTTATTTAATTTTGGCATTTCAAGCAGCTTAGGTGACTATTTGTTGTATTGCGCTCGTGCAGCAAGCGTCCCCCGAGTTTCCACAATAGCTCGCGTCTAGCAATTGCATTTCGTAGACGGAAAAGCGTTCGCAGATGCGTAGTGGTGCTGCTGACCGGTGTGCTTGTTCGCCCAGCGCAAAAAAGTGCTTCCCGCACCCTATTTTTACGCTGTACGGTAAAAATATCAGTTGATTTTATTTCCTTAGTACCTATATTGACTTCGCTGGCTCTTCTCCCGCCTTCAAGAGGCCTTATATTTTCCTACTGGCGTACCAGTCAGCGAAGCGTCGCATGTGCGCTTGTGCAGCGCTTGTGTGAAGCGACCTTGACTTCGAGTTAGATTTAGTGTACAAACTAACCAAGTAAAGAAAGGCCCATTCTTCCATTCACAAACGTGTCCTGGCTTCGTTTCAACTGAGCGAACGAATTGCGACGACCCGTCGGCGTCCGGCGGACGAAACGCTGGGCCGACTGACTCTGTCTGAAGGCCGGGGAGCCGTGCAGTAGCACAGCCAATTGCGAGCTCGGCTCCTCGCGACGTCACACGAAAACGCCGCAGAAAATGGGCGAGCGTAAAGAGAGGAGGACAGCAGTTTCGAATTAATTTTTCTACTAAATAAAATCGCGTAAACGCGCCCAGAGTGGTCGTAACATGGCCTGGGGACTCCGGACTACAATTTGCGCTAGTAATCCCGCAATGTTTACATATCACTTCAGTGTCCCTTTAAAGCCGCGTGCGGTAACCGTAGTCAGCGCTTTAGCCATGTCACCGGGGCCCTGAATCCGGCAGTTTGGGGCCAGGAGCAGGTGACTTCAAGCTGATGCCGGTGATGAAAGGGCATTCGTTCTGAGCTTTCTGGTGCGCGCAAAGATTAAAATGGATTTAAATTATGTTGTTATACTAAACCGTTGCGTTTGAAACTTGCTGTGACATATCTCCATATACAAAAGACGCCCTTTACGTTGTCGTGTTAGCATTGAAATTTCGTGTCAGCACTACTCTAAAGAACACCCTAAACTCTGGATCCACCACATTCGTGCTTTAGGATAGCCATTGTTTATATTAGTAATTTCTTAATATTTCATCATTTTGATTATTTGACCAAGAACAACAGTAATGTATTTAATACTTATGGCTTCTTGCCACAAAGCTGTTTTGACGCTCTCACTGATTTGGAGCTTTCGGTCTGTTGAGAGATCACAAAAGCCAAAATACTGAAAACCACCCTCTTTACGGAACAAAATAATTTGCACTTTAAATCTGGTGTTTTCTTCGAGCGTGGTTTTAATAACATTCTAATTTTTTTCGCTTTCAGAATGAACATGGAAATAAAATCTAACACGAAATTCAGGGACGCCTTTGATTGTGACAAACAAGACTCAGATTCAGTATTTTGAGAACTAACGAGCAGAGCACATAGCAACTGCGATTATTAGGCGGCTCGGTAATAATAAAACAGCTAATTTTCTGTTAAGATGGCCAATTGCCCCTCTTGTTAATAAAAACCCACTTGTATTGCTTCTGCTGCAATGACGTTACTCTATTGTTTTGGTTGCATCATCACAACCATCATGACCATCGTCATTAGGGCACGACGACAACGTCTTGGACGAAAGGCGTCTGGCGTACGCCACCACCGAATGCCCAAGTCAGCTAACTCAACTTTGAACAATGAATGAACAGTGAACAATTAACTTTAGTGACCTCTTGTACATAGAACAAAATGCCGGGGGCCGGAAGCTTCGGCCCCCGGCATTTTGTACTATGCTGCCGGGGGCCGGCAGCTTAAGGACAGCTTCGTATTAAAACACATTTCCTTATCGACATAATATCATGAGCACAATTTTTTTTGTATTTGCATTTTTATTTATTAGGACGCACTTGAAACAATGAAACTTAAAACATATTTCAAAGGTGAGAAAAGCATGTAATAAAGAAACACTGTAGCATGAAGTTGACGCACACGGAAAAGTCAAAATAAGAAGAATAAAGCTTGTGTCAGAAAGGTTAGAAATTGTAAGAGTACACTGTTGAATATTTAAAAAAATACACGTGAAAGAAACTACTGTGCTGTCCAAAAAAGCACAGAACAATAAGAAGTGCACTGTAAATCAAAAAGTCTCAAGCTTTGCGGGCAAACAACAAAATGGACGCCAAAGAATTTTCGGAGCCTCAGTACCTCTTTCACAATTGGTTTACGCTACTGCGCAAATCTCGCCAGTATTTCTTGCCATAAAACGCATCGTAAAACTAGGATGGAAATGATGAAGCGAGAAAATAAAAGATACTTTGTACACTGGATGTAACTATGAAAAAAAAACAGTATATATATTGTTAACGTCAATATTGTTAACACTTCCTGTCAATACCTTAAAGGGGTATTGACACTAATTTTCGGTGTTAACATTATTGTGCAGTTCGCTTCATTTACTCAACAGAATACCCTGGTCGAAAGATGAGCGGCCTGCGACGCCAATAACATACTTTAATTGGATCTGATTTATTGCGCAGACGCAACATCACATCACGCGCAGCGGCACTCAGCAAATGGACATCAGCGTGACATCATCCCGTGGTAGCGAATGAAAGTGACGCAGCAACGCGCGTCAAAAACTCGTGCCGCCACTTCACGCGCGCGGCCCGGCGAGCGCGCATTCAAAATGGGGTACACGTAGCCAGAGCTAAGGCATAACCGCTGCCCAGAAAGGCACTGTTGGCAAAAATAAAGTTCCACACATGGGAAAGGAAGCGATAATACAGCCCAAAATCGCCATAGCAGTCGCCATCGGGACTTCTATTGAAAGCGGTCATCGAATTTCCGCCGCAATGGTAGGCATCGCCCATTCAGGCAGCTCAGCCGACCAGCTCCGGCGGCCGCGCGGTCGAAACAACGCCCCTCCAGCCTCCGCAGTGTTTTGACGTCCGCACAAAGCAGTGAGGTCATGCCGGGATCCTGTCATATGCGCCTTTCGGGATGAAAGCGCGGGAATTTGAAAGGAGCAATTTTCAGGCCGTTTAATGAAAAAAATTATCGCGCGCAGAAGCATTTCAGGTGCTATTTCGGGTTCGCCAGACCAGTAAGCACCGATAAAAGCAATAAAAGTGGAACATAAAATTTTCGTGTCAGTACTCGTTTAAGTATACCTTTAGTGATGTAATAAACAGATTGGGCGAGTTTATGATTCTTGAGAAATTAAAAGAGCACAAGAGTGACCACACACAGACAGACAGTCTAATTACAACTGTTGTTCTTTTTAAGAAACATCGTTAGTAAAAAGTCATGCCAAACGACGCAAACTTAAAGATTACTGTTCATCATTTATCCGGACGATAAGGCGGTAGTTATTTTATAAAGCCCGAAAGAAAAAAACCTGCCATGCGCTGTTTGTTACGGCCGCACCAACTAACAGCAGTGACGTAAGTAAAAGGTTCTACATAATTGGTCGAAGTCCAAGATTAGAATTCAAATAAGTTTCGAAAGGCATGTCTCCTCTTTTGTTCTCACCTCTCATAATGTTCCTTTCCCGTCTCGTCCCTCCCAAGATAACACGCTAGAGGTTCGCGCAAGCCAATTTAAATTTACCGCGTTCTACGGCTCCAAGTCGGGTGTCTCGATACCAGAGCTGCCGTACAGCAGGTGAGTTGAGGCACCCTACTACAACATTTACAGAACCACGGTGCCCTACTGCACGAGCGTTCCAAGTGGCACGTGGATTGCATCTGGTTGAACCTTCGTTTCTATGGCTGTTTGATTTCTTAAATGCCGCAAGGAGGTAGCGCTTGCAACAGCAGGCGAACGTTTTGTGCCGTTGATTTAGTATTTCTTTTACTATCGCAAAAACCAAGCATCCATAAATTTATTAATGAAGGACCACTCCAAATATCAATTATGAATTTATTTTCAGCCTTATATTTGCGTAATGTCTTCTTCTTGTCCTACAATTCTGACACATATGAACACTGACAGCGTACTTAGATTTGGCTGTCAGTATAATTCTACTGCGAATACTTTATTTCGCTTTGGCCGGGTGGCTGAATCGAGTCACAGACAGGCAGAAACAGTCGGACAGATAAAACCAATATTACTGCGTTTTAGTAGCCCAATAAAGACTCTCCTCTTTATTAAATGTACTAATTATTGAAATGACGAATTATATAATGAATGTCAAAAATGGAACATGTACAATTATTTTATTTATATTTAATTAAATGCTCTCAAAGCGCGAACGCATTACAGAGGGGAGGGGTTAACAATTCATACATTAGTCACAAGCGTTTTGAATGATGTAGGATGCGGAATGCTGGCGATGGAGGCGGGGAGATGGCTCTAGTCATGGCAGGTATTGGGCATGAACGAGTAAAAGTAGGGGTTTGCGCGGCAGTTAAGAACCCATACCTTGTACCCGTGTGTAGTGTTGCAGTTTCGGTTTGGATTCGGTTTATGTTGTCTTTACTTGCCACCAGATGACTTCTGTATATATATGCATACCTCTGAACAACAGTTGTTTTTGATTGGTGATCGTGGACGACAGTGGTCGCTTCGTCGTTCTTCTGCGGCTTCCGCAGCGATATAACAATGGCGACAAGGATGCATCTTTTTTGGGGGGGCGTAACCACGCCTGCACCTTTTCGACGCCATGTGCTGAATCGGGCTTGCTCCGCCGCCCCCGTTCCTGCCTGAACCCGGCCGCCCTCCTATTCCGTGGAGGCAATGGCACCAAATTTTCGAAAACTACCTACTGGCATCCGGAGCGTCCGAATTTCCGCACGAACGTCGCAAGGCCCTGCTGTTACACAGCCTCGGCGTTGATGGTCAACGTGTCTTCTCCAGTCTACCGCTTCCAACGGATGCCTCTCAGATCGGTTAGTCAACCGCCGACGACAAACTTACTGAAGCTAGCAAGGCCGCCGCCGTTCCGCCTTCTGTTTACGACGAAGCTGTAGCGACTTTAACGCAACATTTCACAAGCTCAAGCAATGTCGTCGTAGAAAGGCGCCGCTTTCGCCGTCGCATTCAGCACCCAGGGGAAGTCCAGGAGTACGTTGCCGCACTGCGTGCGCTCGCCGGTGCATGTTCTTTTGCTTCCCCTGAAGACTCGCTTCGTGACCAGTTCGTGGAAGGGGTCTCGTCCGAGCACATTCGCGAACGCCTTCTTCTTGAGGGCTCCACCCTCTAGTTCTTCCGAGCAATAAAATTAGCGTCACAAATCGAACAGGCTAGTGAGGACCTTCGAGAAATTGCTTCAGGCACCGTGCAACGTATATCAAGAAGCTCTCGCTCAACGCCGCACGTCCGCAGTCGAAATGAACACTGCCCCCGTCCTTCGCGTAGCAACACGCCTCTGTCTGCACCTCGTACCGAAACGCGCCCGCATCCCGACACCCACCAACCTGCTTCCTGAACGCGCCCACCCACCTCTTCCTCTTACTGCTACCGTTGTGGTTCGCGCCAGCACCGTCCCGTGTCATCCCGCTGCCTAGCGAAAGGTCACCGTTGCTATAATTGTGGGCTCATTGGGCACTTTAGGTCAGTACGCAAAAAGAAGCAACAGGGCGTTCGTGTTCACGAGCTGAGCGACCAGGATTTGTCCGACGAAGCTATGAGCATTCTGTCGGTGACCTCATCCAGCCGCGCCGGAATTCACATTGAGGTAACAGTTGGGCATGCGCCGTTAGCATTTCTTATCGACTCGGGCTCCTCGGCTTCCATTCTGGCGGGTGATCTTTTCGATAGGCATTTTGCCGGGCATGCGCTGCTGCTCGCGCCCCATGTGAAGCTGCTAAATTACTCGAAACAGCCTATCCCCGTGCGAGGATGCTTTTTATCGAAGGTCGTATACAAGGAACGCGAAATTTCCATTCTGTTCTACGTTGTTTCCCAAGGCACATCGCTGCTAGGTATTGACGCCATTAAGGCCCTTCAGCTCCACATTGACGGCTCGTCCCTCCGCTGCCTTGAGACAACCGCGTCAACTACCAGTGCTACCAACGTACAAGCCCCAGGCCAGGAACCAGTTTCAACTGCATGCCTTCCAGCAGAGTTGCGCAATGAGTTTGCGTGTCTTTTCGACTCCAGCCTCTGCCTAGCATTCACGCCGAGGCTCCTCGCTCTTGTTGCTCGCCTACCTATCCCTCTGTCACCCCCTCTCTCCTCTCTAATCTCTATATCCCCCTCCTCCTTCTCCCCACCGCACTGGGTTGTATGCAGGTGAGCCCCCAGCTGGGCTCAATAATATCCCCAGTGCACTTCCTTTTCCTTTTTCACCCGAATCACCTAAGAAGAAGAAGAAGCCTCTGCCTAGCCAAGGGTTTTGTGCATGGTGTCAAAGTTCCGCTCTCAGTTCCATCTACTGTAGCAAAACTTCGCCGCCTTCCCCTTTCACTCCGAGCTCCGGTATCGGAAGAACTTCGTCGGCTCGAGCAGTTGGATGTGATAGAGCGCATTAATGCGTCAGAATGGGTCTCTCCGATTGTTGTTGTTCAGAAGAAAGATGGATGCATTCGTGTTTGTGTCGACTTACGGGAGCCTAATAAGGCCGTAGTGACGGATAGCTTTCCTCTTCTACATACCGTAGAACTCCTCCACAGTCTCGTTGGGGCAACTCTTTTTTCGAAGCTTGACCTCGCATCAGCCTACCACCAGGTTTTGCTCGATCCTGAAAGCCGTGATTTGACCGCTTTCATTACTCACGATGGTCTCTTTCTCTTTAAACGCGTGTGCTTCGGGTTGGCGTCTGCCCCCGCTGCATTTCAACAAATGATGTCCAAAATCCTCCAAGGATGCTCTGGTGTTCTTTGAAATGTGGGTAAATCGTTGAACGCGATGCACCAGTATAGGTGTATGTTGAGTGAAGGTCAGCAGTATCGGCCCATTCAGATGTTAGATACTTTACATAACCTAAATAATACCGTCACTGTAATGGGTAGGCCCAGTACCCATTGGTTCCTGCGTAGGACTCACACAACATGCAGTGAAGGTAAACTTTTGGCTGCGACCTGTCTGGTTTGGAGGCTACAAATGAAAAGCTATAATTACACTGCAAACAAGTGTACAATAAATGGAGAAGCCAACGTTTCACAACCAGCTTTCTTTCTCAGGGGTGACTGGGGTGACCGCGTTCGATAGCCTTTCAACACGTTAGGTACCTCACAAAGCCCTTCTCTGTCTAGTGCAGACCATGCGTGTACACAAAAGTGAGAGTCCCAAGGTAGCGATTAAGGTATTGTGAATGAAGTTCGCTGAATGGGCCACCACTCAAGTAGAAGCCTCTTCCCCCCTTTTCGTTCTCGACGATGGCCGTCCCGACGAAATCGATTCTGTAGCCAGGTGCATGGCAGTGTTATAGCTATACATGCCCTACGAGTTGACACAATTTCTTTTGTCCGCAACAAAAGCCACCGAAGAAGCCCCCGAGGACACAATGACCAGTCTCGTTCGCCCCAGTGTCCCCAATCTCAAGGAACAGGCTTGCTCCCTGCACCCTTCCGCGCGTCGCCGTCATACCTAAGGGCCTTAGTCATACCGATAGCGCCCCCCTCCAGGAATCGCTCCTTATTCGCCCCGTTGGCCCCAGCGGCGATTAACTCTTCAAGCCGGGTATATTAACACTATGCAGACGTCTCCTCGCCTTCTGCCATTATAATAGGAAGGAACTTTTAATCGGCTGGTGTGGCGAGAGCGCACAACAGTCGTCGCCCACTTTGCACAGTGGAAAAGCATAAATGGCACCGACCGCCATAGGAGGCTGGTTCTCCAGCAAACCCCCCCCCCCCCTCCCCCCCCCCCCTCCCCCGGTCGATCCCCTTAGCAACGCCCCTGTAAGTGAGATCGCTGATTATTTTTGAGTAGAACCTACACCGAATGCAACGACGACAGGGTGATAGAGAAAATCAGGAAAAGCGAATGCACACGTGCTTTAAATAAAAGGCACTTTGGTTTCTTTCCTTTTAATTTTTTTTCGTGACGGTTGAGGGGCCGGGGAGGACAGGTGAGGGGCCGAGAGGGGCTGGCAGGATGGATCAATTGAAATCAAAGCGCTTCAGTAACACTGGAGAATAAAGAATTGGGACTGTTCATTTGTATATTAAATTTTAAAATTTTGCACGAAAGTAAAATTTG
Source organism: Haemaphysalis longicornis (assembly GCF_048455015.1). Taxonomy (NCBI): domain Eukaryota; kingdom Metazoa; phylum Arthropoda; class Arachnida; order Ixodida; family Ixodidae; genus Haemaphysalis; species Haemaphysalis longicornis. The sequence continues at coordinate 22,562,417 of NW_027526245.1, forward strand.
AAAGGTACTCAAATTTCGAACGTTTAACCGTTTCTGCCTGAACCATTTTTTCCGTTGCCGGTTTCACGTAAGCGCTTCATTTCTATTACCGGCTCACGTCAAAATAATTTCGAAGGGCTTTAATATCGTCGTAATGAGCTCGGCCCCTTGGCCAGAAAGTACGGGGACTTAATCCCCTCACCACGAGCCCTATAAAAAAAGAACAAGACACTGAGGTTGCTTAAAAAGCGTTTGCTAGCTTTTTTCGACTTCAGCGAAATTTCTGGTCATCCTTGTAGCCATTGTGGTTTATGCATGGTTCACGAACCCGATTACGTACAGCCTCGGCTCCCCGTTTTGCCTCACGAGGGCAGAATGGAAGGGGGCAGGTGCAAGGTACCTGGACTGGGATGTTTAGGTGACACCAGAGGCACGACACACGACACCAGGAGGTGACACCAGGAGACGCCAGGTGACACCAGGAGACGCGACACACGACCCGCTGGAGGCGAACCACGTGCCTAGCGTGGAATTACCGCGCTCCTGGAAACAATTTCAACTGCCAGAGCTGCTTACGCAGCGCGGTTGGACAGCGAGATATGACTCTCCCCCCGCTGTTTCTAGCAGCCGCCTCGGCATCTCCCTCTCTTCCGCAAGCGTGTCAGCTCAATAATAGCGTTTCGGTTCCTTTGCGACCAATCGATTATGGGCATATCATGAAAGATTCATTCACTAGTGCTCCTTTCTTATCCGCCAACCTCTCCCCTTCCTGCCTCTTTTTGCCAGTTAGAGCCTCCCTTTCTGCTTCGTGACCCAAGACAAAAAGGTCGCGTCGCTTTTACCGCCTTGTACCGAATAAACTAAATTGAATAATCCTGACCGCTCAAATTTTTATTGACATTGAGCACTGCTCTAAGTTTTGTGTAAAGGGTTTCTCAGTTTCTAATTTGAAAAACAAACGTGGAAATGATGTTTTTGTCCACCCATTGCAGAAACAGCAGGGGTACCAGTAACGTAATAAAAAAATCTAATAAAACAAAGGTGATAAAAAACACGGCAAAGATTCATTGATTGTAGGGTTTAACGCGCCGACGCAACGCAGGTGATGAGGCCAGGCGCAGGCCCTCCACTACGGTAGTAGAGGGCTCCGTATTAATTTCGACCACATGGGGATCTTAAACGTGCGTGAAATCTCGTACACATTGGCGTTTTTGCTTTTCGCCTCCATCAGAAAAGCGGCCGCCGCGGCTGGGAATCGAACCCGCGCCCTCGTGCTAAGCAGCACAACGCCTTAGCTGCTGAGCCACCGCGGCGGGTAACACGGGTGAAGACGTGTCAACATATACAAGCTGAGTTTTTATTGTAATGTATGTCAGAGACAATGTAGAATGAAGCTAAGTGCAGGTTAGGTTAATGCGATGGCCAGTTAAGCAAAATAAACCCCGAAAACTACAATGAAAGCCGCAAACTACACTTTCGATAAAACGGACATAGGTGGTTGGGTGTAGCACGCCGGGATACGGCCCGTTCGTCACATGGCGTTTCGTCATAGGCCGGTTCCTAATATGCCGTTTGGTTACATAGGATAATTCGTCATAGGCCGGTATGTAATATGCCGTTTGGTCACATAGGGTCATTCGTCATAGGCCGGTTTGTCACTTGGGAAAGTTCGTCACAGGTGCACAAAATGAATGTCCACCTGTTTTTTTTTTCGACTCGAAAGAGAGAAGCGAGGCACAGGTTTGGTTTTTTTTTGTTACTTTGGGCCGTACATATATCTAAAAACGTCTATCTAGCCAGAAAATGTATAGCTCGTTCATTACTTCGTTTCTTTAGCGGTCTACCCTGACCAGCATTTTATAAAACAGATAAACGACAGCAACTTTTTTTTTTTTCACTTTACAGAAACTACAATAACAGCTGCGTAATTAAGTGTAACCGCAGGGGCAAAGGAACCTGTGTGTTCCTCACGTAATGAAGAAAGTTGTGGGCATTGCTTTCTCCTGATAACACAATGCACACACCGCGTCATTATCAATTCATTACCGAAGGCACCTGTTGTACATTGTCGCACGCTTCTGTGCCGGCCTCATCGTCGTTAACAGTTTCTATGCTGGATTTACTGAGTTTGTGAATTGGTGGTTGAAAAGGCTCTTGTATAATATTCAAAGCTATATTTTTGCCAGGGCTGCTCTCTTGTGACTTTCAGCGTTCTGCAAGAAATATACGTATCATAATTTGGGGGACGAAGGTGGTTGTTTCTTTCAGAGATAAATGGCACCTGCAGCTCCAACCTGCAGTATTTCTTAAAGACGATAGTCTTTCTTGGGCTCATTAAGCGCGGAAAGTTTGGTCTCTCTCTTGGTCTGTTTGCCAGCCTGTCTTTCTGTCCTTCGATTCAGCCGCCCGGCCAAAGTTAATGCAGAGGATAATTCTAAACAATTAAGTCCGGGGGCAATGTCAATACTTGTGATTATTGTTGAGCCGAAACAAAACATTAAGCATATTTGAAATAAAACACCAATACATAACAGATATTTGCATTGTTCCTCAGAAAAATTCCAAATGACTAGTCCTTGAGAAGTTGATTATCTGTACGTATGCTGCAGAAAACATTATTACACAGCATTTCCAACTTCTGATAAAACAAACACTGCAAACCCGCCGCAGCCCCTGCTAACAACGAAGCCGGGACGGAAGCGTGCGGCAATAAAAAAAGAGAGAGAGAGTAATTTATTGCATGGAAAGAAAACACAGAGAGGTCGGCCTGATCGTATAGTCTCTGACCTGCTACTTTGTGTGGGGGTGGGCAAGGGGGAAAGAGCATAGATGGAGAGGGTGACAGGTATGACGAATATAATAGGTGCCTTGCGTAATGCATTTCTAACAACGCCTTATTAAGCACTTGCGTTATCAAAAAAAAGCAACGCATACAAATGCGGAATGCCCACAAATTGCCCTTCATCATTTGGTGGTCTAAAAAGGCACAGGTTCCTTTTCCCGCGCAGTGGCCCTCATTTCCGCAGCCTTTGTCGTAGGGGATCCGCAAAGTAATAAAATAGTTACTCTCTAATAGTTACTTAATAAAATAGTTACTCTCACTGATTTTTTAAAAAAAAGCGATAATAAGTCGTCAAAACATGACCGAGGAAATACGGTGATACTGTCACTGATTTGTTATATAAAATCCTTAATAAGTCGCTACAAAAAGAATAATGAACAATTAGGTTTTATAAATGCTACAAATATCCCAGCTAATATTCAACAAATAAACAGTTTTTTCTGACAAGGCCGCACAACCAACTGCTGGCCTAAAATAACACAGAACTGCGAACAAGAACATCTACAATTATTAGGTACGAATTGCGTGCTCGCAACCACCACGTAAACAACGCGTGCAGCCTACAGCGCATGCCGGAATTAGCCTTCGTACCGAAACACCCGTGTCCCGAAAGGTCCGTGTCCCGAAACGCCCGTGTCCCGAAAGGTCTGTGCACCGAAAAGACCGTATCGAAACGCACTGTATCGAAACGTCCTGCACCGAAAAGACCGGAGGCTATGGGGGCTGTAGAGGATGCCGACCACTACGAGAGAGGGCACCACACGTTCCCACTCTCTAACCTGGAATCAGACTCTAGACAAAAAGTGCCCAGTAACATTTTTCTGTAAACCAATCACGTGGAATTTTATGGCGTCTTAAAGTTAACATACTGTAGTACTCAAATCCGGGAGAGCAAATGGATATCTGATCTTGCAGCGACACAGTGCTCGATTTAGGAGAGCCAAGTGGTCCATTTTTCAGAGACTGCCCATAGACGCCATTGACAAAAAGTTCTATGCCCAGGTACCATGCATCGTTCGAGTTACATGATTGAAAATATACAGTAATGGAGGGTGAAAGCTGTTCTGCATACAACCGGGAGTGCAATTAGCTCACTGGTTTGGGTGAGGAGTTATTGATTTTTCATTTCTCGCTCCCTTCAGTTACGGAGCGTCGCGCCGCCACACGCCGAGAGAGGCGCTGCTCTCCGCGGAGGCGCTTGGGCAGGAATCCTGGGTTCGCCTATGCGAGCTCTTCTCCGAAAAAACCAACCATTCATTTGGGCTGATGCGGTAGATGCCAGTTTCACCAATATAAAGTTTCTGCTCTCGTCCAGCCAAGTTCTGCAGATGTTCGATGCGTCCCTTCCGGTCGTATGTCCACTGATGCGTCCGACTGTGGACTGGGTGCTGTTCTATAGCAGGTCGATGGCCACAGGTTGCGAACTGTTTCCTTTGCTTCGCGAACGCTTTCACCTGCGGAGAGGAAATACGGAGTGGGAGAGCGTGAAGCGCTTGCGTGCGTTTGGGCATGCGAGCACTGCCATACGTACTTGTGGGCACCGCATTTCACGTTGCGCACAGACCACCAAGCCTTGGTCTCTCTCCTCTCTTCGGAAGGCACTGGCCGCCGCCCCCTTCGCATCGCACGCTGGTCAGAACGGCTGCTTCGCTACAACTACACTGTAGAGTATCGGAAAGGGTCCGAAAACCAGGTGACGGATGCCCTTTCCCGCCTTCCAGTTCCGTCTCCGCAGGAAGATGCGTCATTCGAGGAGGTTGTGTCCTTTGTTGAATTACCTTGCCTCACCAAGGAGCAGTTTCAACAGGCCCTTCGTGAAGACTGCAAGTTGGAGCAAGTCGCGACTTATGTCGCCACATCTTGGCCTGCACATAAGACGCTCTCAAGTGAACTTCAGCTTTGCTTCTTGGTTCGCGGAGAGTTGTCGGTCGTTGACAACTCCCTTTTGCGCGGAGAACGAATCGTCGTTCCTGTGTCTCTCACGCCGCAATTATTCGCTGCTGCCCACGAAGCTCACCCGGGTATAGTTCGGACAAAACCTCGACTACGAGAAAGGCTCCGGTGGCCAGGCATGAATAGACAGGTGGAACTTTCCATCCAGAACTGCAGAATATGTCAGATGGTTGACTAAAGTGCGAAGACTGCTGCTACTCCTTTGCAGCCAGTACCCTTGCCAGAACGCCCATGGGAGAAGCTGGCCGTTGACATCGTCGGCCCTCTGCAGAGAGCACCGCACGACTGTAGATACGCCATTACCCTCATCGACTACTTTTCGAAATGACCAGAAGTTCAATTCTGCAGTGAAGTGTCATTTCGCACCGTCATAAACTTTTTGCTTTCGGTGTTCTCCCGTGAGGGTTACCCGGACGTGATAGTATGCGACGATGGGCCCCAGTTTGCCTCTGTGGAGTTCACAAATTTCCTCAATGATCGCGCAATGCGTTTCGTGTACTCTTCCGTTTACTACCCTCAAGCGAACGGACTTGGAGAGCGGTTCAACGGTGTCTTCAAGGATTTAGTGCAGGTTGCAATGTTAGAGCAGCGTCCGCTTCGTCAAGCGGTAACAGACTCATAACAACTGGGATTAGCGCTTTAAAGAACAGGACACACGTAAGAGAAAATGGACACGACTGGCGCTACTTCAACTGATTTATTCACAAGCTACATCATCGAATTTATACAATGACAGACTCGATCATGCGCCGCGTGAACCATTTGAAGGAAAAGTCCCAACTAATCATCGCAACAAATACATAGATAACCGCAGCCGTAAACACTAACTCATACAAGATAAAAACTCCAACTCAGAGGAAAAAAGGGCAACGGATGTGTCACTGACACAATCAGTACCAAATTTCTTGATGTAAAACGCCTCCAATATTTCACGCGCGTTTGCATCCTGGCTTCTGCCCAAAATCTTAATCTCACTAAGCCGTGCGACACAATCCTTACACTTAGCGCAATGCGCAGGCAATTGCGCAGTCCCCCCATTCTTAATTGCCAATTCATGTTCCCGTGCTCGATCATTAATACACCGGCCCGTCTGGCCGATATAGGCCTTCCAGCACGACAGCGGAATCTCGTACACCACGCCGGTGCAGCACTTCACAAAAGGCCTAGCGTGCTTCTTGTTGCAAGCTCGCTTCTGCGCGGCAGAAATGCGAGGGCAGAGAGCTTCTTGGGAGCGGAAAAGACTACAGGGATGCCGTGTTTCGTTGCCACCTTCTTCATGTGGTGGGAAACCTTGTGCACGTAAGGCACCACTTCAGGCCTTACTGTCTTGCGCACCGCATCCGCCCTTTCCTTTCTTCCGCCCCTTTTTATCTTCTGAAACAAGGACTCAGCAACCGCTGTAATGACCGAGCACGGAAAACCTGCTAAAATCAATCTTTCCACCTGTTTTTGGAAGGATTGGTGCATTTTGTGAAAACACGACCTCGTGAGTGCAGACTCTAGGCATAAACCTGCAATTGCGCGCTTAACTGTCTTGGAGTGTGACGAGCTGAACGGCATCAGAGCTTTTTTGCCCTAGGCGAAAAACACCAACAGGTGTGGCCCTTCTGAAATGCTAAGTTAAGATCTAAAAACTGTAACACACCGTTTAACGGTAGTTCGTGTGTGAACTTTAAGCCTTTTCCATGTATTCGAAAGGTGGATAAAACTAGGTTAATAGCTTGTGCAGGCGCTGTTAATTCTAAATCGTTAAATAAGACCAAAAAGTCGTCGACATATCTAAAAACTTTACAGACAATTCCTCCTTCAAAGGCGCTTTCCAACGCCCTATCAACAAAAGCTAAAAATATTACATAAAACAGGAGCAATACACGAACCTATGCAAATGCCTTGTCGCTGAAGGTAAAAGTCGTCGTCAAAAGTGATGAAGGTATTCTTAAGATAAAATTTCAACAATGAAATGAAGCCATCGACCGACACACCGGCTGCGTTCTGAAATTTAACTGCACCGTTCTCGTCAATAATTTCCCTTACCCAGGCACACAACTCTCCCTGAGGCACAGAATAAAACGAATCTTCTACATCCACTGAAAACCCATAGCTTAGAGAGGGATCACTTTGAAAGAAACGAGTGACCACTTCCGAATTCTTTGTGGCGTACGGATCCTTGACAGCTAACTGATTCAAATATTTTACAAGAAAGCCGCTTACACATTTCTGCCAAGTGCCCCTCTCGCTAACAATCGTACGGAATGGCACATCTACTTTGTGTGTTTTTGCTGAGAAGAAGACTTTTAGGGCACTACTTTTACTGTCAGTAACACACTTCGCTAACCTGGTAAGCTGAAGCTCCTTGCACATAGCAGACGCCTTGCTTTTCTTCCTCGTCGCACTTGCTTTCACAGGAACAAAGTTCTTCTTTACGGCCTGTGACGCTTTTTCTGAGAACGTCCCACTCGGCACGACAACAAAACCTCCCTCTTTGTCGGCTCGCATCAGCTGCAGGTTGTTGTCCTTAAAGAAGGCGACCACCTTCCTAGTGGGGTCAGGTTTTTGGCTGGGAGGCCCACCCTTCACGCACCTGGCAATCACGTCACCACCCTCCAACACACACCGTTCTTTGTCCTCCTGTGGCGCCTTTCTTGCGATGCGGCGGTTCAGGGCTAGCAGTTCGTGTGCAGGTATGCGGTGCTCATAGCTGAACTTGGGTCCATTATTTAAAACCTTGGAAACCTCTTCTGGCACCTCCAGGCTATCATCCAGCACAACCAGACCACCTGCCTGGCTTCCGTTGCAGCGTTCTTTGAGATTACTGAGCACTTCCCGAATGTGTATGGGCAATCAAATGGCCCGTCAAATGGGCAATCAACCGGCGAAACGAGGAGAGCTTCATAACGGCCAACCAGGGGGGATCCAGGCTAAAGCACAAAATGCGGAGGCAATCTTGAAAAAATCGCACCTGTCGTATCATCTCTGATCTCAAAATTAAATTTAAAGCGCTAATCCCAGTTGTTATGATCATGAACCAACTAGCCCAGCAACACGTTTTACTAAATGGTAACAGACTATTTGGCTATATATCGCTGCACGCCACATGCCACTACGGGTGTTGCACCATCCGTTCTCCTACACGGGCGGCTACCGAGAACACGTCTTGACGTTGTGGGCCACCCATCACCAACCTTCTTCAGCGATCCTGCTTCCGAACTCTGTCGTCTACGCCAACGCTTGAAGAGCAAGCAAGGGTACAGCAAAGAGTACACTGACCGTCGCAGGGCCGCGAAGAAGACAACAGTGTCAGTTGGTGATTTAGTGCGAATTAAGACACCTGGAATATCTGCTAAGGGCGACCTCGCGTTTAGCCACTCACAGAAGGTTGTCCACCAACAAGGCCCATCAATGTTCCGGCTTGACGATAACGAACTTGGAACGCTTCGAAGTTATCTAAGGTACCTGCGCCATCAGCCGCGTGGAATCCGCATCATAACGCTGCCTCCGAACCTGCAACCCCGCCTTTGGCGCCTGAGCGACCCGATGATCGCTCCTCAATAGCGCAGTCCGAAGCTTCACCAGCTACGCCCACGCTACAAGCTTCAGCGCCAGCTGCGTCGAAGGACCCAGTACCTCAACGTCGGGTCCAGCCACCGAGGAACAGAAGACCTCCGGATCGATACGGGGACCGTGTGTAGCTGGTACGTTTGTGTGTAGACTGGTGCTGTGACAACTTGAGTGCTACGTGGACTTTGTGGAGACGTTTGAGTGGTTCTGCAAGTGTTTTTTTTTTGTTCCTGAATTGGTTTGTTACGTAGCAGTCGTCGAATGTATGCTGCATAGTTGTACATCAGACATTATTTTGAAGCGCACATGCCATGTGTGGTTGTAAATATTTGTAAATATTATGTATTTTCGTACTAATACTAATTCACTAACAATTACTAACATTGGTCTTTTAAGGAGGGGAATATGTAGTGTTTCAGTTTCGGTTCCGATTCGGTTTATGTTGTCTTTACTCGACACCAGGTGACTTCTGTATATATATGCATACCTCTGAATAAAAGTTCAGTTTTTGGTTGGTGATCGTGGACGACAGTGGTCGCTTCGTCGTTCTTCTGCGGCTTCCGCCGCGATATAACACCGTGATCGTTACGTGCGGCGTTGTAGGATGGAGCAGAAATGAGAGCCTGTTATAGAATCGGGCTAGTAAAGTAAATTTTATGAAAAAGGCACAAGCGCTAAATTTTTATTCTAGCGGCAAGTTCACTCAGTTAGAGAAGATTTAATTGACGTCATGCTAGCGGTTCGTGAGTAGTTTGTAACAATGAATCGAGCAGCCGGGTTCTGAATTGCTTCCCAAGATGAAGACAACGCCACCGCATGAGAAACCCAAATCGATGAAGCATATTCCAATTTTGATCTAACAAGAATTTTATATAATAAGCGCTTTAAAGACACCGGAGTAAAAGCAAAGGCTTGCGATTACCATTATTAGTAATATAAATAATATGTTCATGCAATTTCAGATTAGTGTTAATGTTGACGCAAGATACTTATAAGAAGAGACAGACGATAAGCGCACATTGTTAATTTCGAACGGAAATAGGTCACGCCAGAAGAAACTCTGTCTATTTTACATTTGTTAGCATAAATTTGCATCAGCTAATTATTGCAAAGAAGACACGGTATTAATGTAGAATTAGAGGGAGACACAATCCTCCGGGTTCGTTATTTCACGGGAAATGACGCAGTTATCACCAAATAGTCTAATTGTATAAGAAATGTTGTTAGGAAGGTCATCGATATAAACTAGGAAGAGCAAGGGACCTAACACAGTACGTTGCGGTACTCCAAAAGAAGACGCCGTGAAAACCACTATGATCAATGCAGGCACCATGACCAGCGCTCCCAGTCCTACCCTCGTTCTTCAGCAACCCAGGGAGCCCTCATCATACCATGGGTCGCCTTCAGAGGACCCCGAAGATTGGTTGGAGCAAGTCGAACAAGTAGAAGGGGTCAGGCTGTTCAACCAATGGGACTACGCGTCGACACTGAGGCAAGTGTTCTTCTACCTTGAGGACTCAGCACGGATCTTGTTAGCAACCATTAAAGCTCCCTAGAGTCTTGGGACGAGTTTCCAACGCAATTTTTAGCGACGTTCAGCACGGTTGTCCGAAAATAGCGGGCCGAAGTCTTGCTGCAGACGCGGACCCAACACCCTAATGAAAGTGTTGTTGTGTTCGTCGAAGAAATGAAGAGGCTCTTCAGGCGTGCTGACCCTGGCATGGCCGAAGAAAAAAAGTTACGCTTCTTAATGCGCGGTGTGACGGAGGAATTGTTTGCTGTACTTGTCCGCAACCCGCCCAAAACCGTCGCCGAATTTGTGACTGAAGCCAGCACAATTAAGAAGGCTCTCGAAATGCGTGCTAAGCAATATGACCGCAACATCGTCGGTGCGGCCAATGCGAACTACGTCGACAGCATGCGCATTCCGCAAACAGCCTACGTCAGTCTATCCGCGCAATAGTGAGAGAGGAGCTGCGGAAACCTCTCCCCACGCCGCCGCAGCCCCAAGTCGCTTCCCTTACCGATGTGATCAGGGGAGAAGTGCAGCAAGCGCTGGGAACTTCAACGACGTCAGAAGCACCCCGCGAGCCGCACGTCATGTCCTACGCGGCTGCTGTTCGCCGGCCTTGCCCACCTGCGCCCTATCGTCACGAGGCTCCGTACCGTCGCCCCCTGCCGCCGTACCGACCACCTGCGGTGCAACCCCCACCCCGAGGAAGACAGAGGTGTGGCGAACGCCCGATAATCGTCCGCTGTGCTACCACTGCGGAGAGGCCAACCACATCTACCGTCGCTGCCCCTACAAGAGGTTCGGTTTGCAAGGCTGCTCCTTCGACGCACCACACCCCCAACCCGGCCAGCGCGCTACTGAGATCGAAGACTACCTGTCCAACACCAAGACCCCCGCTTCAACCGTTCATCACCGTCCTACCCGTACCCAACCACCACAGCTCTGCTGACTACTCACGTGGAAGGACCCCCAGCCCACTCGGAGGAAACTAAAAGCAGCAACTTCTGGAGGTAAAGTTGCAGGACCGCAGAAAAAGAAAAACCCTTCAACGACGCAGCGACTCGCTGAAGACCATGATTCACGACATGCCCTCAGCACGAAGACCCTAACTAACCCTGACGTGTCTTCCGAACACGACGACCGAAAAACGGCGCGAGGCGTTCCCGACATGACGGAACCTGCCGGTGAGAATACGACGAAGACGACGACGCATAGTGCGCGACCGTCAACACATACAAGCAGAGATACGATGCCCCGACGAACCCGGAACTCGAGGAAGGCGGCGTCCGACGTTCAGCTGTCCATCGATGGCTTTGGAGTAGTCACCCTCATAGAAACGGGAGCCGTCTACTCACTAATGAGCGGGACATTTGCGTCTAAGCTGAAGAAAGTTATGACCAGATGGGATGGTCCGCACATTCGCAGAGCAGGAGGCCACCTCGTGACGCCAAGTGGAACGTGCACATCGCGCGTCACCATGGTCGGCACAACTTACGCTGCGGCGTTCATCATTTTGCCTAACTGTTCCCGCGACGTAATTCTTGGAATGGACTTTTTGACGGACAACGGTGCAATAATTGATCTACAGATTAAGTCTAACTTTTTCCTCCGATAACTCCATGACGCCGGAACCGAACCCCGAACACCGTGCTCCTTAAAGGATTGCCGATGTTTATGTCACCCTGCCACCCCGCGCAAGCTGGATGATCACCGTCTACTGTGAAGATGCCGTTCCTGACGTCGACGCTATCGTAGATAGTGACCAAAGGTTGCTCCTCGACCGCGGTGACTCCGTTGCAAGAGGCATTGCGCGCTTTACGCAACGCCAATCCCAAGTTTTGGTCACTAATTTCAGCGAAGAATATCAGCATTTAAACAGGAGCGCTGCAATTGCGCTCCTGGAAGAAATGCAAGAAGCAAGTGACGTGATCGCAGTTGCCGATTTTGAACGGGCACCCGAAGATACCTTCAAGCTTCCGAATCCCTTCGACGGGAATCCGGCGTTTCCGCAAGAAGAACGGCAGAAATTGTTAGATTTGCTGCGTCGCTACAGAGAGTGTTTTTCGTCGACCTCAAAACTACGCCAGACACCTCTAGCGAAGCACCGAAGAATAACCGAACATGGAGCCCGACCTACCCGACAGTCACCGGCCGCGTCTCTTCACATGAGCGGGAAGCCATCAGGACTTAAGTCGACGACATGCTCAGTGACGACATTATACAGCCATCGAAAAGTCCCTGGGCTACGGCGGTCGTACTGGTGAAAAAAAAAAGACGGCACATAAAGGTGTTGCGTTGACAACTGGTGACTGAACAAAAAACTCCCACCTCCGTTCGCGGGAACCCCTGTGTAGATGCGACGCATAGGAGGTTCACGTTGCAGCGTTGGACAGCGGAGGAACGGCGCTGGAACGATGGAGCGGAGCGCCGCAGACACCGCGTTTTATAGCGCGCATAACGGTGAGGGGACGCGCTGGCGCCAGTGCGTCTGCCGCGGCTATGACGCAACACAATCCACTTTAATCCAATCCAAATCCAATCCATTCGAATCCAATCCAATGCCCCTCGCGAGAGAGTGTTCGCTATCGGAGAGGAGACGGGGTGAGCGGCGAAGAGCGCAGCTCGCGCGGCGAATAGAATGGGGGAGGGCACGGATGCCGACGACGACAACGCCGACGACGCCGGATGCAGGGACAAGGCGAGTGAATGAGATGTAGTCGCATCTAAAATCATCAAAAAGGACGTGCACCCCTCCCCCGAATCGACGACGCCCTGGACCACCTCTGCCACGCGAAATACTTCTCATCGATGGATCTGAAGACCGCCCACTGGCAAATTTAGGTGGACGAGAGAGACTGAGAGAAGGCTGCATTTATAACCCGGTACGGCCTATACGAGTTCAACGTGATGCTGTTTGGGTGATCCAGGTCGCCAGCAACGTTTTAACAAGTCATGGACACGGTGCTAGCTGGCCTGAAGTCGCACACCTGCCTCGTATACCTCGACGATGTGGTGGTATTCTCCCGGACTTTCGACGAAAACCTTGCAATGTTGGAGTCTGTACTCGAGGCCATCCGTACGTCGGGGTTAACGCCGAAGTCTGAAAAGTGCGCTTCGCGTACGAGGAACTCAAGTTTTTGGGCCATGTCGTCAATGCTGCGGGAGTCCGGCCTGATCCGGCGAAAACTTCCGCCATGGGCGAACTTCCCAAGACCGAAAGATAAGAAGGGCGTGCGGAGATGTCTCGGATTATGCGCATACTACCGGCGCTTCGTCACAAACTTCGCCCGCATTGCAGAGCCGCTCACGCGCTTTACGAAGGATAGCACCGCTTTCAGCTCGGAAAATGCCCAAAAAAAAACAGTCTGAGAGCTGCAACAACGGCTGCAAAACCCACCCGTGCTCGTTTATTTCGACGAAAACGCCGAAACGGAAATGCACACGGACTCCAGTGAAATAGGCTTGGGTGCCATCCTCGTACAAAAGCATAGCGGGTGCGAAAAATTAATCGCCTATGCAAGCCGTGGTCTGAAAGAAAAAACTACTCAGCTTCTGAGAAAGAGTGCCTCGCGATTATATGGGCAATTTCAAAATTTCGCCCATGCGTGTATGGAAGACCGTTCATGGTTGTGACAGACCACCATGCGCTGTGTTGGCTCGCAAATTTGAAGGACCCCTCTGGCCGTTTTGGTAGGTGGAGCTTGCGCGTACAAGAATTCGACGTTGCAGTTGTCTATAAATCCGGCAGGAAACACTCCGACACCGACTGCCTGTCCCGCGCCCCCGTCGACCCACCACCACAAGACTCTGATGAAGACAGCGCGTTCTTCGGAACCGTGACGGAGAGCGACATAGCCGCCCAGCAGCGTGCAGACCCCGAGTTACTCGTCATAATGGACTACCTCGAGGGGTGCAACATCGCCGTTCCTACTACCTTCAAAAGCAACTTACCAGCAGTCAGCCTGAGAAACTCCGTCCTCGTGAAGAGGAATTTCAGCCCCAGAACGAGAGCGAATTATCTTCTTGTCATCCCGGCAGATCTTCGTGACGAAACTTTGGAAGCGTGCCACGACGACCCGTCTTCCAGACACTTCGGTACAGCTCGCAGTATTGGAAAAGTCAAGAAGAAGTACTACTGGCCCCGCCTTGTATCCGACGTCACCGACAGCGACGAAAAACGCCACCGATGACACCCACCGGACTTCTGGAGCCGATCGGCGTCCCATCTAGGCCCTTCCAACAGATTGGAATGGACCTTCTTGGCTTGTTCCCTACATCCCGATCCAAGAAAAAGTGGATTGTTGTAGGGACAGACTACATGACGCGCTACTCAGAGAGCGCCGCTCTTCCGGGGGGAATTGCACAAGAAGTCGCAAAGTTCTTCATAAGCCAATTTGTGCTGTGACATGGAGCCCCGGAAGTCCTAATCACGGACCGCGGAACGGCCTTTACTGCTGAGCTGATGCAAGGGGTATTACGCTACAGCAACACGGATCACCGAAGAACGACGGCGTACCACCCGCAAACTAACGGAACGCCTGAACGAGGCAATCGCGGATATGCTGTCAATGTACGTCGACGTTGAATATAAAACTTGGGACGAAGTGCTCCCGTATGTCACCTTTGCGTTGTTTCGACCGGGCGGGGGCACCCGATCCTTTCTTCGTGGCCTCCAACATAAGATGGGTAGCGTGTATGATGCGAGCGGCCAGCCGGTATTGCAGCCGTGAAGAGAAGTCCAGAGCAGTAGGATAACGTAACTGTTTACTTCATGGCGAGAGGTGATGAGCCGAAGCCAAAAAAACATACAATGCCCTGACGGGCGAGGTTACAATACAGGACACGAGCAGAGCGACCGCATGGATTCGCTGCTCCGACAGGAATGATCTTCAGCGGTTGTGCTGCTTCTATTTATACCCAAAAAAACGCCGCCAAGAGTAACACGCCACGAAATCACAGACGCACACACACTCTTTCCATAGTTCGTGAGTCACCCATGGCTTCGTCCCACATGGCGTCCGAGAGGGGGGGGGGGGGGAGAGTGTCCTTGAAAGGTGCCGGGGTCGCGCTATCTAAAGGTTGATCGTGCCGATAGCGAAACGTCTGAGCCGGGTATGTCGGGGCGTGACTCACCGACGCGCAGGTGCTTGAAGGGTGTGGCGAACGTCGTGGCTTTGCACGTGGAAGCTGACAGCCGCCGGAGGTGCGTTGCAAAGCGAGGTGACTGACCCGGCATGTCGAGGCACGAAAGTACGATTCACCGACACGCGGGCGTACATGGTCGATTCCCACGTGGTCGCTGATGCGGGAAAACACGTGGCGCTGACCGATTCGTAACAGCTTCTCCGCCGGGGGTCCGAGATCCCGATGGATAAGGGTCTTCAACCGTTGTCCGGAGGGATGCTTTCGCAGTGAAGTGCTCAGCAGACGCTCGACTCCAGGCCTGGGCTGTACGACACCGTGCTGGAGCTTCACATGGCCGATCACTTGACGAGTAGTGGCTCCCCAAGAACGTATCTGGATTGGTCAGACAAGCAAGAGAACAACACAGCAAGACACAACCGCATCGCCGGCAAGTGCGAAGACAAATCCTCACTGAAGATCTACCAGGCTTTTATATGCGATAAAATACGCTAATAACCAACTACACTAGTTATATTTTAGCCCAGCAGTACTTTAGACAAGTGCACAAACTTGAAAGGTGACATTTCGCGTGATTGGAAATGTCCATACAAAAAAAACGTAATCATAAAGGGCGAAACCTGCTTCAGGAAAACAAAGAAATTGAGAAATTCAGGCGTCAACAGGCCACTTCTCGCGCCGAGAGCTGCGATTGGAGCTCTCGTCAATGCCCTGAGATTTTCCCTTTCTGTACCGCACTTTAGTTGCAGCCGTTCTCTCAACGCTGCTGTGACCGCATGAAATTACACCGGTCGTCTTGTTTGACAAAGGTCGAGCGCGCGGAGGAGCGAGCGGGATTTTCCCCCATTCATACGTTAGGCGTGTACTGCTTCTAGGCGGCGTTCCCTCGACGCGATGCGAGCTCACAGCTTTGCTCGCACTGAAACACGCGCCACAATTACGCGCTGAAGTTTTTGCTACCTCCTTGTTGCTCGCCTTTTTACGAACGCGTTTGGCAAACGAACCTCGGAACGCGTTTACGTTCACTCCTCTAGGCTGGTCGATTCCAGACTTCGGTTCAGCCACAGGCGACACCGGAACCCTAACTAGCTCAGCTGATGTTGGCCTATCGACGGGAGCATCAGCTGGGAGTGAAACGGGCACGACGAGCCCATTAGACACCTTGCAGTTCCCAACAGTCACTACCTCGTCGCCCCTTGCGCTTTCCGCGACAGCCTGGGCACGCGAAGCCTGAAGCGTGTTCCCGTTCTTTATCACTGCCAGAACTACACTACATCCAGGCTGCCCTGTCTCAAAAGACGGCTCAGTTGCCCGCGAACTGCGCGGGTTCGGGTCGACAGCCGTTTTCAAGGGTTCCCGTGATCTAGTGCACTTCCAACATGGCGATGAAACATCTCCGCTCAGCGTAGGGGCTTTACACACAGTGTACTTACGCTGACGCTGCCCTCCGTCGGGAGCCTCTGGAAATGCCCAATCATCACTTTCTGTCTGAGTTTCGCCATTCCTCACAGAGGTGGCGTCCCTATCGTTACTCGAGCTCTTCGCAGCGAGCCCAGCTGGTTCTTTCCTCGGCAGTTTCTCAAAATGGTACCCCTTTTCCCTTAACAGCTGATCCGACCTGTTCGAGAATAGGTACTTGTACTCCGGAAGTAGTTGTGGGGATACTGCTGCCTGCGTCACAAGTTCACCAAACGGACCTCCGATGCTGACCTTAGCAATCGGCAGACGAACGTTTCGTGCACCTACGGCTGGCTTCACCCAAACACACTGCCTATTAGCTGATCCGGTTCAACGTACTAAGGGTGGACCATGTCTACCGTCGCCGCGGAGTCGCGAAGCACTCGGCACGGTTTACCATTGACGACTAGCTCCCGTACGTACGGCTCTAGAAACTGCCTGCTGTCCTCACTCTGATCTAGTACGTGAAAGACTAGTTTTCCTTTCTTACAACTGGCAGCGAAATGTCCCGTCTCGCCGCAGTTGTAACACGCAGCCTGTCTGCGCGCTTCGAAAGCTTTCTTTCTGCGCTACTCCGGAGCGTCTGCTGCTCTCTCTTCGTTATCGTCGCCAGTTTCTCTATCCACGACAACGACTTCCCTTGCTCCACCGTCTTCCCGGGGAGCTCTGCCTTTCGGCCCTGGCTTATCAGGCCTCGGCCTGAACTCTTTTTGGCCGTCTTTCGGCCCCTGCTCACCTCGACGTGCGACGAACTCGTCGGCTAGTTGAGCTGCCTGATCCACAGTTTTTACCCCTGGCCTATCTTGCACCGAGAGTCTCAGGTTCTCCGGTAGACGGCGGTAAAACTGCTCAAGACCGAAGCACTCAACCACTTTGTCGTGCTCTCTGAAAGCTTCTGCCTCTTTGAGCCACTCTTCCATATTGGCCTTAAGCTTGTAGGCGAACTCCGAGTACGACTCGCCCCTAGCTTTCTCGGCTTCACGGAACTTCTGGCGAAATGCCTCTGCTGACAGCCTGTACTTACGCAGGAGGCTAGACTTGACTTTCTGGTAGTCCTCCGCCTCCTCCTTTGGCAAGCGGGCCATCACGTCGGATGCCTCACCTGGCAAAAGCGTAAGCAGCTTTTGCGGCCATGAGTCTCGGCTAAACTGGGCCCTCTCACACGAACGCTCGAAGTTGACCAAAAAAAGACCGATGTCTTCTCCTACCTCGTAGGGTCGCATTAGGTCACACATTCGCAACGTAGGTCGCTCAGTCGCCGCAGACTGCACGCTGCTGCCACTCTTACGTCTAGGTCGAGACGCCTCGACGTCTAGACGCTTCATTTCTAGCTCATGCTGTCGCTCCCGTTCCTTCTCCTCGCGTTCCTGTTCTCGCTTTCTTTCCTCGCGTTCCTCTTCGCGCTTTCTTTCCTCGCGTTCCTGTTCTCGCTTTCTTTCCTCGTGTTCCTCTTCGCGCTTTCTTTCCTCGCGTTCCTCACGCTGGCGCACAGCCTCTGCAGCCTGACGTTTAGCGGCCTCCCTGTCATTGATCGTCTCAATGCACTCGGACAGCTCGTCATCGTCAGCCCCAACAGCGAGTATAGCCTCTATCAGCTCTGGCTTTCTCAGCGCGTCCGTAACATCCAAGCGCAACTCTTTTGCAAGCTCCAACAACTGCGGTTTTTTCAACGCTTTCAAATTCGGCCGGTCTAGAGTACTGCTTTCCCACTGCTCCAAAAAATGTTTTGCGCGAATAACCCACGCGACAAAAACAGACGCCCTACCAGCTATCCTTAGAAGCCTGGTAAAACTCAGTGAAGAAAAGTCCCGCACTCACCCTTGACCGCCGTGAATTCTGCGAAGTCCGAAGCCGCCTTGACGTCCGTGGTGTTGGGTCTCGCACCGCTGGCTCCAGGTGTCATGAAGTTGTCATCCGACCGCTGCCAACCAGTTGTTTCGACCGGGCGGGGGCACCCGATCCTTTCTTCGTGGCCTCCAACATACGATGGGTAGCGTGTATGTTGCGAGCGGCCAGCCGGTGTTGCAGCCGTGAAGAGAAGTCCAGAGCAGTAGGATAACGTAACTGTTTAGTTCATGGCGAGAGGTGATGAGCCGAAGCCAAAAAAACATACAATGCCATGACGGGCGAGGTTACAATACAGGACACGAGCAGAGCGACCGCATGGATTCGCTGCTCCGATGCTTCTATTTATACCCAAAAAAACGCCCCCAAGAGTAACACGCCACGAAATCACAGACGCACACACACTCTTTCCATAGTTCGTGAGTCACCCATGGCTTCGTCCCACATGGCGTCCGAGAGGGGAGGAGAGAGTGTCCTTGAAAGGTGCCGGGGTCGCGCTATCTAAAGGTTGATAGTGCCGATAGCGAAACGTCTGAGCCGGGTATGTCGGGGCGTGACTCACCGACGCGCAGGTGCCTGAAGGGTGTGGCGAACGTCGTGGCTTTGCACGTGGAAGCTGACAGCCGCCGGAGGTGTGTTGCAAAGCGAGGTGACTGACCCGGCATGTCGAGACACGAAAGTACGATTCACCGACACGCGGGCGCACATGGTCGATTCCCACGTGGTCGCTGATGCGGGAAAACACGTGGCGCTGGCCGATTCGTAACAGCGTACAACACGGCTATCCAGGAAACTACGCGGATGACGCCGTTCGAGCTTGTCTACGGAAGACAGCCGACTACGATGCTCAACGCCATGCTTCCGCACATAGAAGACGACGAACTCAACGCCTACGTCCAAGGATACCTTCAGCGTGCGGAGGAGGCCCGCCAGCTGGCTCGAGTTCCTACAACGGACCAGCAGCTGGTGGATGCCGGGCGCTACAACCTCCGACGCCGAGACGCCCAGTACCACCCTGGGGATCGTGTGTGGGTTTGGACTCCCATCCGTCGACGCGGACTAAGTGAGAAGCTCCTGCGACGGTATTTCGGACCCTACCAGAATCTACGACGTGTCGGCCAACTTACCTACGAGGTGATCCCCGATGGTGATTCCGGAACATCACGACGACGCACGCGGCCCGAAGTCGTCCACGTGGTTCTCTTGAAACCTTAATTACTATGCTAGATAACGGACTTTTTATTTATTTATTTAATCATTTACAGATACTGCAGGTCAAGAATTTGACCCAGGCAGGAGGGCCTTATACAAAACATAGGAACGAAACAAGTACGAAAGGGAACACAGGCAAAACATATATCAGAAACAATTCATGGTACCCTGCATCTTTTACACGTGTAAAATAATAAAAGGAACATGATAGTACACTTTAAGTTGAAAAAAGATGACGCTGTAACGCTTCTGCAAAATCTTTTGCTTTTAAAACATCAAGAGGTTAAGAATTCCACTCTTCAAAGGTCCTGGGTAAAAAACTGTTTTCGAAGGCATCCCTTCGAGCGAAAATAGGGGTCAATACGAATTCATGAGTGCGTCTCGTAGCCCTAGTTACACGTGGTTTAACGCTGCTAGGAAGAAGTATTTTTATTTTGCCTGACAAGCAATCATGGAGAAATATCAGCCGAGTTATCCGTCTGCGATCATCTAACGGTTGAATATTATTTACTTTCATCAGAAGAGATGGTGAGTCATGCCTGCGGTATTTCCCATAAATTAATTGGACGGCTTTTCTCTGCACCTTCTCTAACTGAGAAATGTCTTTTTTTAGTAGAGGAGCCCCAAACCACTGAAGAATATTCTAATTTCGCTCGAACACATGCATTGTATGCCATAAGCTTAGTGTTTGCTGGAGCATCTTTGAGCTTTCGCCTCAGACACCAGAGCTTACGAAGAGAAGATATACAGACATCGGATACATGATCGGACCAATTGAGTTTAGAAGATAGGGTAACACCAAGGTAGTTATATTTTCGAACTTCTGCGATTACATTGTTTTGAAGAGTATAAGAAAAGTTACTTGGATGCATCTTTCCTGTTACATGCAGCAATACTGTTTTTTCATTGTTGAGCAACATACCCCATCGATCACACCAATCATTAATTGCCAAAAGATTATTTTGTAGTACGTCGTGATGAAGTACATAATAAATACGCCGACCACCAGAGACAATAAAACAATGACGTTTTGGCAATGACGTTTTTGTGTGAACGGGAGCCTTGTTCACACTAAAAGCACAGACAGACAGCTAAGAGTTTAAGTAGTATGAAGCACATGACCTAAACACCTTGTGTAAGCAGGGGGAAGATTGCCGTCAGTGCGAGCGGTTCAGGGTGTTTTTGCTCGTCTGTATCATTATGGATACAAGATACAGCCTAGAGGCGAAGTCCTTCTCGGTGGCGACAACACGTGCTTTGCCCCAGTCTAGCTCATGGTTAGACGATTGTGCATGTTCCGCGAGGGCATTAGTGGACACTTTTCCTTTTTTTACGTCATTACAATGCTCTTTTAACCGTCTTTCAAAATTTCCAGATTCCCCTATGCATACTCTATCACAGTTCGGGCATGGCACTTCATATACAACACCGGGAAATCGTTCTTTCGGCAATCTATCTTTCACTTTCACAAGAGCGTCCTTTAGCTTCTGGGTAGGAACGTGGGCAACGTGCACGTTATACGTGCGCAGGACGCGGGACAAAGTCTCACTCACTCCCGGCACATACGAAATGCTGCATTTTTTTTAGCATCTCTGTGAGGCTGCAGAGGCGCGATCCAACTTCTTTTCCACCGAAGTCACGAAGGATTCCGGGTAGCCGCTTGCAGACAGGTCACGACGTACACGTTGGACATCAGCCGAGTGGTGGGCAGCCGTGGAGCAGATAGTGCGGGAACGTTGCATTAAAGACGACACCAAGGACCTCTTGTGCGCTGCAGGGTGCACCGACTTGAAGTTCAAGTAACGTCCCATGAGCGTACTTTTTCTAAAAACAGCGAAAGATAGTTTAGTACCATCCCGTTTGATTAGAACGTCCAGGAAGGGCAATTCTCTGTTTTCTTCTTCCACTGTGAACTGAATCGAATCTTCAATGCAGTGTACGTGACGCGCAAATGAGTCCAAATTTTCTTTCTTAATTATGCAAAATCAATCGTCAACGTAGCGAAGGAAAATCTGCGGGGCTAGAGCGAAGAACGAAAGTGCTCGTCGTTCTACAGACTCCATTGTCAAATTGGCGGCTATTACCGAAATTGACGCCCCCATGCCTGTACCGTGAATTTGTTTGTAGAAAACACCCTTAAACACGAAGTACGTGTTCGAGAAACAGAAGAATAAAAGCCTCACAAGGTCTGGCACGAAAATGGGCATTCTTTCCGGCAGGGTGGGGTCAGAATCCAGTGCGTCTTGGCATACTTGTACTGCCAAGTCAATTGGCACACTGGTGAAGAGGGACACCACATCGAACGACACCATGATTTCACCATCGTCCAGCGAGAGGTCCTTGGCTTTTTCTATGAAATGGCTTGAATTCTGGACGTGAGTGGGACTATGACCGACCAGAGGGGACATCAAACGATGCAAGTAGCCAGAAAGCCGGGTGACCGGGGGGAGACTGAGGGGAGACCGGGTGAAATCCACGATGGATCGTAACGGAGTACTGGGCTTGTGAATTTTGGGAACGCCGTAAAGAGCCGGGGCTGATTCGTTGTGGCATAAGAGCTTGTGAAAGTGAAAGATAGATTACCGAAAGAACGAGTTCCCCTTGTTGTATATGAAGTGCCATGCGCGAACTGTGATAGATTATACATAGGGGAATCTGGAAATTTTGAAAGACGGTTAAAAGAGCTTTGTAATGACGTAAAGAAAGGAAAAGTGTCTACTAATGCCCTCGCAGAACATGCACAATCGTCTAACCATGAGATAGACTGGGGCAAGGCACGTGTTGTCACCACCGAGAAGGACTTCGCCACTAGGCTGTATCTTGAATTCATAATGATACAGATGAACAAAAACACGCTGAGCCGCACTGACGGTAATCTTCCCCCCGCTTACGCAAGGTGTTTAGGTCACGTGCTTCATACTACTTAAACTCTTAGCTTTCTGTCTCTGCTTTTAGTGTGAACAAGGCTCCCGTTCGGGGTGCCGAAATGTCATTCTTTTATTTTCTCTGGTGGTCGGCGTATTCTTTATTATGTACTTCAGTGTCATTCCCGACCAGACGGGCGTCCGTCGAAGCCTCGATTTTAGTACGTCGTGATCTTCGTTGGACGATATTTCCTTAAAGACTACACAATCTTCAGCAAATAATTTGATTTAAACAGCACTCACAACTTCTGCTAAATCATTGAGATAAATCAGAAACAGGAGGGGACTTAACACACTACCTTGGGGCACCCCCCAAGATGCAGGAAGCATATCAGAGGCACAATTGTTAATTTCGACGAACTGTTTCCTGTTCTTTAGGTATTAATTCACCCAACGAACAATACTGAGAGGTAAACCTAGTTTTTTTAACTTATACAACAATTTCCCATGAGGTACTTTATCGAAAGCCTTGCATAGTTTCAGAAAGAGCATATCCACCTGCCCTGACCGATCCAGAATTTCGGAAACCTCATGCACTATTAAAACCAACTGGGTGGTGGTGGACATGCCCCTCTGGAACCCATGCTGGCAATATGATAACAATTTTTTTTCCAATAAAAATGTTTCTATATAATTCGCGACGACATGGTCTAACATTTTACAACACGTGCTTGTAATGGAAACTGGTCGGTAGTTGCTGTAATTTAATGTCTGCTTTTTTGAATACCGTGCCATACGCCAGTCATCAGGTATATCACCTGTCCTTATTGATAAATTAAACAAATGTGTCAAAAACGCTGCAATTTGTTCCGCATATCGTCGCAAAAAGACACTTGGAATGGCATCCAGTCCTGTAGACTTTTTTACATCCAGTTTGAGCAACATTTCAACAACTCATAAGTTACCACTGGACCATCAAATGAGCCAGAGCAGCACTCCGAAATATCGCGCAGATCCCTATTAGAGAAGACCGTGTAAGAATACGCATTGAATTGTGTAGCCATTTGTTTGGGGTCAGTGATAATTCTTTCGCCTACTTTTATCTTTCTAATTTCATGTTTAGCCGGACTCAGATACCTCCAAAACTTTGGGGATTGGTTTTAATGAATTCTGCTAGTGTGGTATTGAAATACTGGTTTCTAGAGTGCTTGACTTTGCTCAGTAAACTATTTTTCAATTCGCCATGCTGTGGAGATCCTGTCTTCCTTTTCTTTTTGAGGAGCTTGATTTTACGCCTTAAGTGGATTATTTCTCTGCTAATCCAGGGATTCTGACGATGCTTTTTTTGTGTTTTAGGAGGCACAAAAGTTTCAATACAGAATTCTGCAGCAGCACGAAATTGTCGCCACAACAGTCCAGGGTCATCCTCGGTTTGTTCTAGATGCATGTCTAAATAGTCTGTTGCAGCAATGTCGTTTGACCTGGAAAAAACTTTAATTAGGTCCTGTGTCACAACTTTCGGTTTACGTTTGCTCTTTCTCCACGAAAATGAAATTAATTTATGGTCACATGTACCTGAATCTACCTGAACAACTCGCCCACTAAACATTTCGGAAACTAGCAACAGGTCTAGGATTGAATTTTCCCGAGTGTTGTCCTTTACAATTTGTTCAAGGTTAAGAGTAAACACTATGTCCAGTAATAAATCACAAGAACTCGATAAACCGTATTGCTTACGCTCCCAGTCAATAGCAGGTTTTGTTTCTTCGGACTGTCTTTTATTTTTGCATCCGGGCGATGCACTCTTAGAGGGGGGATAATGCCGTGAACCATGTATGCGTTTGTTTATTTATTGTTTGTTTTACTGCCAGGCAACGCTCGGCTCTGTTATGTGTGTCCAGAGCGAAGCGCATCTTCCATTCTTTACGTTTATGCCACACGGGCTATCTCATTCAGATAAGCAGACTGTTTCACCCTAACGTCACAAAGCCCAGAATAATCTTCTTTGATCTACAATGTTGTGGATGTAAATTGACGGTTCCAGAAACACTTGCGCCGAGAGATGAAAGCCTATAGAGGAGACGCGGCGGCATTCGATTCGCCGAGATTCGTCTAGGCACGTCACTTTGTTGACTGCTGCTTCGCCGCCTATGTATATTAGAATTGTTATGAGAGCACAGGTTCGCTCCAATTAACTTATTTTTCCTTTACGACAGCTGCGTCATCTTTGTCTACGTGACACTATTGTATTCGGTTAGACCAAAAACCCTCTATCCACTTGAGTAAGCTGGTGTCTATCTTAAGAGAACTTGTTTTAACAGTATCAGTTGATGTGAAACTGAATTGAACGCATTTTGAAAACCCAGAAAAATGCAATCGACAATGGCATGGGGTCTGTTATAGAAAATAAATCATTAGTAGAAACTAAAAGTTGCGTTTCACATAAAGAATACTTTCTAAAACCATGCTGGTGGTAATAAAAAATTTGTTTTCTTCAGGGAAAGTTATAAAACTGGAATGTATCACTTGCTCAAGAAGTTTAGAGGAGATGCTTGCTAGTGTAATGGGCCTATAGTTAAAAGGTTTGGAGGCATCACCTTGCTTCGTAAGTGGCACCCCCCTTCCCGCTTTCTAGTCGCTCGGCAGTACAGAAAGCTGGAAAGATTACGAAAAAAGCTTCGAAAATATTAGCGATGTTTAGATTAGATTCAAAAACTGCGCAGTGATTCCATCAGCACCTGGGGAGGATATTGTTGCGACGTCGTTATCCCACCAGTGACAACCCGTTGCTGCATAGGGGAAGGCGTACCCGAGCCGAGCTCCGTCACCTCCGAAATGCCAGTGGTAGCGTGGGTGTGGTGAAGCAAACGGCCAGACAATATTTCCCCCTTGAAGAAGACTAGAAGCCGAAGGTGAACCTAAGTTTACTTCATGGCGAGAGGTGCTCCGACGGGTGAGGTTACAGTACACGACTCAAGCAGAGTGACAGCATTAATTCACTGCTCAAACAGGAATGAGCTACAGCGCTTGGGGGAGGGTAGGGGTCTTCGTTAACTCTGGATTGTGCATACGACACGAACGGCACAGACGCACACAACGCTCTTTCGGTCGGTAGTAGCGGAGCACGCTGAGTCCGAGACAGGGCAGAGAGGAGGTCTCCGTAAAGGTTTCCGCGTCCTTCGGACAAGTTGAAGCATGCCTCGTCTGCCACCGCCGAAGTTTGAATCACATCGATAGCCAAGCGCCAGCGATCCAGACATGTAGCAGCTTGTTTGAATCCGTCGGCTGCAAGCGTGAATCACAGACAGGCAGGCTTGCTTGAAAGGCGCACGTAGTGGAGGCTTCGCCACACAGCCAAGTGTTGCACGAAGCACTGCGGCAGGCCGATTCGTAACAGCTTCTCCGCCGGGGGTCCGATATCCCGAAAGATAAAGGTCTTCAACCGTTGCCCACAGGGTTGCTTTCGGAAAGAAGTGCTCAGATGCTCGACGTCATGTCTAGGCTGTACGAAACTTTGCTGGAGCTTCACAGGGCCGGTCCCTGGACGAATAATGGTCCGCCAAGAATGTCCCTGGCTTGGTCAGGCTAGCAACAGAACAACACAGAAAGACACAACCGCATCGCCGGCAAGTGCGAAGGCAAAGCCACACTGAAGCTCTAGCAGGCTTTTAGTTGCTATATCACACGCGAATAACTAACTACACTAGTTATATTTTAACCCAGCACTACTTTAGCCAAGTGCACAAACTTTAAAGGTGACATTTCGCATGATTAGAAATGTCCCACAAAAAAAGAAATGTAATCGTAAAGGGCGGAACCTGCTTCAGGAAAAACAATGCGATTGAGAAAGTCAGGCGTCTGCAGGCCACTTCTCGCACTGAGAGACGCGATTTAAGGTCTCTTCATTGCACTGAGCTTTCCTCTTTTTGAATCGCACCTTGGGTGCTCCCATTCCCTGAAAGCTGCAGCGACCGCGTGAGAGGACACCGGCCGTTCTTTTCGACACAGGTCGAGCATGCCGAGAGCGAGCGGGTTTTTCCAGCGTTCAAAGACAGGCACGCAGTCCTCGGAGGCGGCGTTCCCTTGGCGCGAAGCGAGCTCACGGCTTTGTCCCTTGGAGTTCCCGCACTGAACCACGCGTCACAAGTACCCACGGAAGTTTTACTGCAAAGCAGTATATGGCAATCCTCCCTTAGTTTTCATTCCGGTGCCATCGATTTACGCGGCGCCGCTCCAGGGCTCCTCCTCACCACCGATGACATGTCTTTCACAACTATTTTAGATGCAGAGCATCTGATTCACTCGCCTTGTCCCTCCGGCGTCGTCGTCGTCGTCGTCGTCGGTGTTGTCCGCCCCTCCCCCATTCTCCTCGCCGCGCCAGCTGCGCTCTCCGCCGCTCAACCCCTCTCCTCTCCGATAGCGAATACTCTCTCGTGAGGGGCATTGGATTGGATTCGATTGGATTGGCTTGGCTTGGATTGGCTTGGCTTTGCTTGGCTTGGTTTGGCTTGGCTTGGATTGGATTGGATTAAAGTGGATTGTGTTGCGTCATGGCTGCGGCACGTTGCGTCATAGCCGCGGCAGACGCGCTGGGGTAGGCGCATGTGCAGTACTCTCTCTTCCGCGGTTTCCTCTCCTTCGGGCGCGCTGCGCATATAACCGGTGTGCCGTTCTCCGGCGAAGCAACATCCACGCTTGGCTCAAACACCTTGAGTCCACGCCGCTTTACAAGTACGCCAACGTCGTCATCGACTGGGACCGGCTTACGCAGTCCCCTCAACGTTATGCGCGCTATAAAACGCGGTCCCTTCGCCGCTCCGCCTATGCGTCGCATCTACACAGGGGTTCCCGCGAGGGGAGGTGGGAGTTTTTCCCCATCGCCTCCACCGATGCCCGTTCGGCAAGTTGCGCAGTCGGCAGCTAACGGCGGTACTGCGGTTATCAGATGATTGCGAAAGATAAACAGAAGCACGGATGGGCCTCGACAATACACTGACGATTACTATACTCCCTAACATGGAATTTGCGCGCACTGCGAACTGCAGTGTTCTCGGTCACGGCGCATTTCTGGTGTGTCTCAGGAAGTGTTTGCGTGATCAGCGATCGCATGGCAACGTGCGCTACTCTGCTGCTAGCACGAAGGGCGTCGCCGCCGCCATCCAGCATGTTTCAAATCGTGTTTGAACCTCCCGCGCACACGTCACGTCGTTCAGATTAGCCCCGCAAAAGGGAGCAGCGAGCATGTTGTTGCAAATCGTGTTTGAAACTCCCGCTCAAATGGTACGTGGTTTGGATCAGCGGAGAATGGAGCAGCATCTGGAGAAAGTGTCAGGGGGAGGGCGCTCCTTGGTGGCGACGCATGAGACATGTGTGAGGGAAGGGCAGTGAGAGAGATCACGCCGTAGCCGCTCGAATCGTACTTCACCTAACCTTTTGCTCGATGCTCCGCTCCGTTTTCTTTCTTTCGTCGCTGCTGCACTCGCTCACTCGGTTACGAGTGAGCGTAAACAGACACCACTCCCTTGAAGCCCAGGTAACGGCTGCCAAAGGGCTGCCCCCTAAAACGACCGAAACCCGCCAACGCCGTTTCCAGTCAAATTCTACTTTGCCACGTAGCTGACAATCCTTCCCGGTTGCAGGAAAACTTGCCCACTTGGAACGCTGGCGTGAGCCCGAATTTCTTTTTCAGGTTGGAAGGACGTCCAAGCGATATTCTCGCTGTTCTTTTGCACGCCTAAGTATGCGCCTTCACCAGTTGCGATTTTATGTGTGGGCGGTTTGCGGGTGGAAAAAGGGGAGCGTGCACACACAGTTAGGCTTCATGCGAATACCGATGAAATGCCTGTTGTGCTAGTATTTAGATGTCGAAATTACATGAATCAGTGTGCTTAGTCGGTTGTCCTCCTTAATCGAGTGGTTCTGATGTGGGTTGATGTATTGCACAGACCTCTTACACAGGCAGTAAGATGCCTATGAGGGGGAAGGGAACCGGGTCGCCACATTTCTGTACGCGAGAATGGAGCTCAAGGGCTTCCAGGTTTTAAATCCTTATGGCACTGATGCGTGCCGTTCCTTTGGAGAACGTAGAGCAAGAATTGAAGCGTTGGCTTGAACACAAGCGGGAACGGGGGCAAGAACAAAGGAAAGCTGCTGGTGCCGCCGTTCGAGTAGCGTCGAGTAGCGGCGCTCGCCGAGCTCGTCGAGTAGCGGCGAATCTTTCCCTGATGAACAGCAACTTTCCCGCTTGTGACGCCAGCGTGAGGAAATATCTTCTCCAGAGGCCTTTTAGGAGATATTTTCGACCGCGTCTGTCACTTCTAAGCGCGCGCAGACGAACGGTTACAGGGTTATGCGTGCGCAGGTTTGTGGTGGAAAACAGTGGGAGGGAGAGTAGGGGGGGTGTGCACGTGCAGCTATAGTTTTCATGCGCCTGTACGGATAGATGGCATGTCCGTTGTTGTGGTGCGAAGTTTAAATGCGAACTTTAAACAACCAAATGGGACCTGTCTGGTCCCTTAGTGGTAGAGCCGATAGGGTTTGTATGTGTCACCAACAGTAAGATGCTTACGACGCTGGAGGGACACAGGCAGCTCCAGGTTTGTCTGCAAGAACAAAGCTTGGGCCCTTCAGAGGTTCATGCAGCTAATGGATAGCGCTCCATTGGAAGTGGCTAGGCAGTGTGCTCCATTACAAATTACAACAAATGTGTTTTATTTCGTACACTCCGTAAACTGCGACCTCCTTTGCAGGTCATCGTTCTTCACAGAATGAAAGGGCACTAGTTTTAGATGCCACGCACCTCATTCACCCGCCTTGTCCCTCCATCCGGCGTCGGCGTCGTTGTTGTCGGCGTCCGCCCCTCCCCCATTCTCCTCGCCACGCGAGCTTCACTCTCCGCCGCTCACCCCCTCTCCTCTCCGATAGCGAACGCTCTCTCGCGAGGGGCATTGTACTGGATTCGATGGGATTGGCTTGGATGGGATTGGCTTGGATGGGATTGGCTTGGCTTGGCTTGGATTTGGATTGAATTAAAGTTTTGGATTGGATTTGGATTCGATCACAACCATGAGGCAGAGATAATTAGAAGGATCAGAATGGGGTGGGGTGCATATGGAAGACATTATCAGATAATGAATAGCAGCCTACCATTGTCGCTGAAAAAGAAAGTGTATGACAGCTGCATCTTACCGATACTCACCTACGGGTCAGAAACTTGGAGGCTCACTAAGAGGGTTCAAATTAAACTGAGAACGACTCAGCGACCAATGGAGCGGAAAATGATAGGTGTAACATTAAGGGACAAGGAGAGAGCGGAGTGGGTCACGGAGCAAACTGGTATTAAAGACATATTAGTAGAAATTAAGAAGAAGAAATGGACGTGGGCAGGGCATGTAATGCGAAGGCAAGATAACCGCTGGTCATTAAGGGTAACAGAGTGGATCCCTAGAGAAGGCAAGCGCTGCAGGGGGCGGCAGAAAGTTAGATGGGCAGATGAGATTAAGTTTGCGAGGATAAATTGGTCACAGTTGGCACAGGACCGAGGCAATTGGAGAATAATGGGAGAGGCCTTTGCCCTGCAGTGGGCGTAGATAGGCTGGTGATGATGATGATGATGATGAAAGTGGATTGTGTTGCGTCATAGCCGCGGCAGACGCACTGGCGCCGGCGCGTCCCGTCACCGTTATGCGCGGTATAAAATGCGGTGCCTGCGCTGCTCCGCTCCATCGTTCCAGCGGCGTTCTTCCGGTGTCCAACGCTGCAACGTAAACCCCCTATGCGTCGCATCTACACAGGGGTTCCCGCGAGGAAAGGTGGTAGCTTTTTTCTATCTCCTCGTTGCCCGCCTTTTCACGAACGCGTTCGGCATGCAAACGTCGGAACGCGTTTACGTTCTCTTCTCTAGGCTGGTCCGTTCCCGACTTCAGCTCAGCCGCAGGAGACACCGTTTTGTCAACTAGTTCAGCGGATGTTGGCTCAGCGGATGTTGGCGTCGGGAGCATCAGCTGGGAGTGACAAGGGCACGACGAGCTCTTTAGACACCTCGTAAGTTCCAACAGCCCCTATCTGGTCGTCCCTCGCGTTTTCGGCAACAGCCTCAGCACGCGAAGATCGAAGCGTGTTCCCGTTCTCCTTTCTCAGTGCCAGGACTACACTACATCTAAGCTGCCCTGTCTCAAAAGACGGCTGAGTTGCCCGCGTCAGCGGAATCTCAACGAGTTCCGCTGACCGTTGCTCGAGGTTCGTAACCTGACCTGGTGGCAGGACGGAATCGGCTTGCTCAGTCACAGTGGCGAGATCTTCTTTACTCCCAACTAAACCGTGCAAAGCGTTCGCGGCCTAGACTGCACGCTTTACCACAACGTGGCTCTTTTAGATGCGACTGCATCTCATTCACTCGCCTTGTCCCTGTATCCGGTGTCGTCGGCGTTGTTGTCGGCGTCCACCCCTCCCCCATTCTCATCGCCGCGTGAGCAGCGCTCTCCGCCGCTCACCCCCTCTCCTCTCCGATAGCGAACACTCTCTCGCGAGGGGCATTGGCGTGGATTCGAATGAATTGGCTTGGCTTGGATTGGATTTGGATTGGATTGGATTAAAGTGGATTGTGTTGGATTGTGTTGCGTCATAGCCGCGGCAGACGCACTGGCGCCGGCGCGTCCTTTCATCTTTATGCGCTGTAAAACGCGGTGCCTGCGCCGCTCCGCTCCCACGTTCCAGCGCCGTTCCTCCGCTGTTCAACGCTGCAACGTGAACCCCCTATGCGTCGCATGGGTTCCCGAGAGGGGAGGTGGGAGTTTTTCTGAACTGCCGGCTGAAGAAACAACCTCCGCTTCAGCGGACTCGTGTTGCCTTTCGGTAGCCTCATAGTTTACGCATTCCAGCGAAACCTCGCTATCTCGCGAAATGTTTATGCATAGCCTCCTATATTATACAGGAGGCTAAAGTTCATGCTCAGATCGGTAGCCGTTCCCAAGGCCTGCCGCAAATTTTCGAACCATCCAAACACCTTGCCGAGATCTCCGAAACCAACACAGACACGTTTCCGCCGTCAGTGGTTTTACATTGCCCTCTATCTTGAGCCTCCGGAAATGCGCTATCTCCGCTACCTCTCTTAGCCACCTCGCCGTGCTGCTGGGCCGCAACCGTCGCCTCCTACTGCTCTCCCGACCGTCGGCTCCTGACAGCCCTGGCCGGGTGCTTTCCTCAAAAACGAAGTCTTTTTCGAGCAACAATTCTAACTCTGGCTTTCTCAACTTCGCTTTTTCCCGCAAGCGATGAACCTCGTTTCTTACTCTCCCGTTGGAGTCTCTCTCGCTCGAACTTCCTTCTTTACCGTCGGAGTTGCTTGAGCTCGGGATCGTACTCTCGCATCTTTTCCTCGTGCTCTCGTTTTCGTTCTTTGCGTGCCTGTTTCTACCTCTCGAGCTACTCACGCTTGCGCTCAGCCTCTGCCTCTGCATCCTTATGCTTAGGGTTCTGCACTTTCGGGTAAATCCGATAAAATCTGAAAAACACTCTCCAGTAAAAATTTTGCGAATTTGGATTTATCCGAAAAACTCGAAATTCAGGAACCGCCGCCTGAGAAAACCAGACTCCCCTTCATCCTTCCCTTGCATCCTCGAAGAACTTTTCGTATTCTATTTTCAAAATTTTACTTTTTGTTGTTCCACTTACGTTCCCAAGCTGCAGAAAGGGAGTCTATTTGGACCCTTATCATGAAAAACAAGATATCTTCCCACAACAACAGTCGAACCAAGGTCAAACACTTCTCAACTTCCTTGCCACTACAGTTCGGGCCTTTTTCCCGGATATATTCTTATATTCTAGAATTTCATTCGCCCTTCTCTGACCTCATTTCGCTAGAGATTGAACGTTTGAGTAAGCGCAAACAAACAAGTACGAACGAAGTGGACGGGACACGGCGTTACTATCAACTCATTTATTTTCACTTTGACGCCCGATTTTATACGGGAGGGTACACTGCGAACGAAAGAAAAGAGGAAAAGGGGAGGAGCGCAAGCAAATACAAGAAAAGCTAAAAACTAAAAAGTGGAGGATGACAGTTCAAACACCCGCTTTCAAAAAGGCACATTATAAGGCACAAATGAGTGATTGGATAAGAATTTCGGTTCTTTTTTTGTTAGTGTTATGGAAGTTGTGCTAACGCTTTTGTCTTTCAATGAAACAATCTAGTATGCCTCGATGATTTCTCTTGTTAGCTGATCCTCGTGTCGGCCTACAATGCTGGTCTTATCAAAATGTGGCCTAGATTCACAATCTTATTTGATTGTGTTCGATACTCGTTTCCTATATTCGATTCCTTGATCGTGTGGCAGACAGTACGTTGGTCAGCCAGGTCCTTGCTTAAATGAAAGACCTAGAGAGCATAGAAACAATGTAGAAAAGACGAGTAACGGCCATGTGAGCATACATTGCAGAGATTGTGAATGTGGGCCACGTTTTGATAAACTAAATGAATGAATGAATGAATGAATGAATGAATGAATGAATGAATCAATCAATGAATGAATGAATGCATGAATCAATGAATGAATGAATGAATGAATGAATGAAACTTCCATGGACATAAGGGTGGCGACTTGGCCTATGTGGGGGCGGGTGGGAAGGGTTGTGCTGATAAACTAAATAAAAATTTCTCTGCTGTATGATTTCTTTTATTGTTGTGCATAGCATTTCTTAAAGATCAATGCTCTAGGACCTTAATAATCCGAAAAACTCCGAATTTGCAAAAATAAATTAACTCCGAAAAACGCCCTCCGAATTTTCTAAAAAATAAACTCCGAAAACGCAGAACCCTACTTATGCTTAGCGGTCTCCCTGCCATTGATCAGCTCAATGCATTCCGAAAGTTAATCATCGTCAGCCCCAACAGTGAGTATACCCTGTATCTGCTCTGACTTTCTGAGCGCGTCCAAAAGATCCAAGCGCAACTCTTTTGGAAGCTCCAATTGCGTTTTTTTTTTCAACGACTTCAAATTCATGGCCGGTCTAGAGTACTACTTTCCCACTGCTCCAAAATTGTTTTGTGCGAATAACCCACGGGACAACAACACGCGGCCTACCTGCTATCCTCACAAGCCTAGTAAAACTCAGTAAGAAAAGTCCCGCACTCACCATTGACTGTGAAGTCCGAAGCCGCCTTCACGTCCGTGGTGTTGGATCTCGCACCGCTGGCTCCAGGTATTACGAAGTTGCCATCCGACCACTGCCAACCAGTTGTTGCGACATTGCCATCCCACCGCTGACAACCCGTTGCTGAATACGGGAAGGCGTGCCCGAGCCGAGCTCCGTAGACTCCGACATGCGAGTCGTAGCGTGGTGAAGCGAGGGGCCAGCCAATCTTGCTGCCTTGAAGAGAAACCAGAAGACGAAGGCAAACTTAACTTGTTTACTACATGACGAGAGGTGAGCCGAAGCCAGACAAAAGCAATGCCCCGACGGGAGAGGTTACAGCACAGCCCTAAACCGTAGTGACAGCATTGATTCACTGCTCCAACAGGAATGAACTACAGCGTTTGGGAGGTCTTATTTATACCCAAAGCGCTAACGCTCAAACAAGCGTTCCCTCTAGATTCCAGCAGGACGCCAGCACCACCCAACAAGAACGCCCCAAGAGGTTCTAAAATCAGAGCTTGAAAACCGCCCCCAAGGAAGACTTGGATATATACTAATCCCCCTGCCTCCAAGCGTAGAGCTGTACCTGACTCCCCTGAAAATAGGGTAGAGGAACCTCTAGAGGATGACGAGGTACATAAAAGAATTATCATCTTAGAAAAGAGCGTAACCTCAGTAAGAAAGACCTTTCACGACCAGAAAAAACGAATTACAGTCACACATAACCGCCATGCAGGCTAGCATAGAAGCTCACTGAAATGAGTTACACACGTTCATAAGCAACTTCATGCAAAACATAAGCACCCCCATAGGGCTCGTCCCCCAAACATTACTTCAACACGCATCCGCAACCCAATAATAAAACCCGAGCAACCCGCCGCGGTGGCTGAGTGGCTAAGGCGTTGCGCTGCTGAGCACGAGGTCGCGGGTTCGGTTCCCGGCCGCGGCGGCCGCTTTTCTGATGGAGGCGAAAAGCAAAAACGCCCGTGTGTACGAGATTTCGGCGCACGTTAAAGATCCCCAGGTGGTCGAAATTAATCCCGAACCCTCCACTACGGCGCGCCTCATCGCCTGCGTTGCGTCGGCGCGTTAAACCCCACAATCAATCAATAAAACCCGAGCATTTAGAATCACGTTTCGCGAAGAAAAGGTGCAATCTCCAGTTACTCGTTCAATCAGTCGAAATGCCTACAGATGTCATAGCCCTAGAAGAGACGGGAAAAGCAGTCAAACTGCCAGGCTATAAAGCCTTCCAAAGCGATAGCGATCCTAAAACAGCAGTACTTATTCAGCGTAATATCCCTGCCAGCAGGACTCAATTTGACAGCGTAGAAATATCTCACGATTTCATAAAGATTCTGCCCACCAAAAGAGGATCCACGAAGCTCTTCATTCTAAACGTGTATAGTAATCCCAAAGCACAACACCATCGATTTAACCTTCTCTTCTCGCTAGCCAGACGAGAGGCGGGTCCCCACACATTGGTTGTGCTAGGAGACTTCAATGCACCACATACAGCATGGGGATACTCCAAATGCACAAAAAAAGGCACCTACCTCTGGGATCAGGCGAAAATGCATCCCTTTACAATGGAAACAGAACCAAATACCCCAACAAGGATAGGCAAGAGCGCGCAGAAAGACTCCACCCCAGACCTCACTTTCAGTCTACACGCCAAACATATCTGATGGAAAACCACGGATAAATCATTTGGAAGCGACCATTTCCTCTGCAGCAGCCCCCCAGCACTTCTCGGACAACTCGGGAGTTGTCCGGTCTTGGGAGTGTAGCGACGCAGCCCCTACTGCCGCCCGCGCAGGGTGATTACTGTGAAATGCGCTCGTCGAGCAACGATAGTGGCGTCAGTGCGTCATGTGCCCGTTCGCGCGTGTGTGATGAACAGTGAGCCGGGACAAATACGTGTAGTGTGCACACAACCCGGAACATGCGCACAACCAACGGAGTGGCGTAAAAGCGGCGCTCACAGGAGCGCCAGGGGAGAGTGCGCACCGGAGCACACGCGAGAGCGGCTGCTTCCGCGGGCTGCGGACGTGACCGACGGGCGGCCAGCCACAGCACTGACGCCCGGACAGCGAGAAGCAACCAGCGTCCGCGGCGGACGCTCTTCACCCGTCGTCGGCACAAGTGACTGAAGACGTTGTCGTGAGTGTACAGCGCCAGGCCGTAACTTTCTGAACAAGCAGTGCTTCAACTGCCGCAATGTTGTCTTTACGCGCACGCTGGCTGCAGTTTCGCAACAGTGCCTCCAAGGTTACTTTTTTGTTTTTTAAAGACGATAGTCTTTCTTGGGCTACTTAAACCCAGATATTTTGGTCTGTCTGTATGTCTGTCTGTCTGTCTGTATGTCTGTCTGTATGTCTGTCCGTCTGTCTGTCTGTGACTCGATTAAGCCACCCGGCCAAAGCAAAACAGTGCCTGCGCAATCGTCTTATAATAGAGTCACAGCTAAATCTACCCGTCTATGTCCGGTGTAATGTTCATACTTGTCAACATTGCTGCAGAAGAACAAGACATTACGCAAATATGAGGCAACAAATCAATACAGAAGTGATATTTGCAGTGTTCCTTTATAAAAAAAATCAAACATGCTTGACTTTGCGGAATTAAATGCTTCATCAACTGCAGAAAAAGAATTCACTCCGCCGTCGCCTGCTGTCGCCCGCGCCACTATAGCTTCTGGCGCCATTTTAAGAAATCAACCGGCAACAGTTACGAAAGGTTCCACTAGATAGGTTCCACGTTCTGCTTGCAACGCACGTGGAGTAGGGATACGCGGTTCTATAAACGTTGAAGTAGGGCGCCTCGATTAACGCGCGTCTTCGCCGTACGGCAGCGTTCGCATCGAAACACCCGGTTTGGAGCAGTGGAACGCGGGAAATTTAAAATGATTTAAGCAAACCTTTGGCGTCTTTACCTTGGCAGGAGCGCGACGCAAGAGGAACAACATGAGAGGTGAGCGGGAAAGCGAAGGGAGGCATGTACTTTACAAAAGCCGATAAAGACTATCGTCTTTTGACGGCATTTGCAACGAAAGGAGCAGATACGCGGCCAATTTTTTTCCTTCCTTTGTTCTCCCGGAATAAACCGGTGACTCGTTCTCATGTGGATTTGCGTTAGTTCGTCTGGCGGGTTCGGGCTCGCGAACACGTTACGCTCGAAGAGTGTTCCTTCAAAGGGCAATAAACAAAGCATTTCTTACGGATTAGTAACTTGTTATAACGTAAGAAATACTGTTGCCCACTGGCTTTCCCTAAGTCGAGAAGCTTTTCCCTCGTGTTTCTAGTTGCAGAAGTCTTCACTGATAGTAATTCCGTCGATTTTAGGTGCCGAGTACCTTAGGACCGCAAAATGTTTAGTCCGTCCGCGTCCGTGCGCATAGCATTTACAATCGCAATGAATCGCACAGGCACCAGCAAGATTCGAACCTGTGTCTGGTAGACCAGACAGAGTTCATGTCAGTAGTCTTACCCAGTGGGCTACGACCGTTTTTTTTTCTTTATTAAACCATAAGGCTACGACCGTGAGTTAGTACCCGAGAGTCAAACGGCTTACTCCCGCGCCTCTAACGGTCCGAAGTACCTTAGGACCTGCCAATGTCCGTCCACGTCCATCCGTCCGCGCACCCCCATCAAGCGACAATCCAGCGATATTCGATTTGAGCCATGAGTTGCGGTTTCATTTGGGGAATAATCA